>NW_028270140.1:96902835-97216176 GCF_037043375.1 Chiloscyllium plagiosum
ACTCTTCCGATCCCACTCAACATAAAAGCAATTCCGCAGCCAACAAAACATTCCTCCCACTGACACCCATCCTCAGCAACAGGCAACAATGGAGATGACTGAACAATGGTGCTTTGAAGCAAAGTTTATAATGCATAAACATTAATGAAAACAGTTATAATTTAACACACTTTGAAACACCCAATTGATTTCCCTTGTGAAACTACAAAACCTCTCTCTTCCTTTTCCTGTTACTCCTACCTGGTGCTGTCATTGTGGCTTTAATAGAGCTACAGACAGAATACTCTTTCCCATCTGACTGCTGAAATCCTCTAGTTTAATATGTGTCAAAGATTTCTCAGATTCAGTCAACAGGACAGGAGGCAGAAAGTCAAGGGAGTGGGAATTATGGTCCCCTTATCTCTTCTGGGTAAAAGCAACGACTGCAGATGCTGGAAACCAGATTCCAGATTAGAGTGGTGCTGGAAAAGCACAGCAGTTCAGGCAGCATCCGAGGAGCAGGATGCTCCCTTATCTCTTCTGGCCCATCGCATGTTTTGTTAGCCAAAAGCTAGATAACACTTTGCTGCATTTAAGCGAGCTGCTGATTAGTAAGCCATAGCTTTGTTCCGTCTTGAGTTGGTAGATGGAGTGTTCCCATCACCAAATTATGTAACTGTTTTAACTATTAAACACCACCAGTAAATCAGCCATGTAGCCAATTAGATATTCACATGCAAAACCTGTTAAAAGTAATGCAAACCATCAAAAGAAGTGAGAGAGATGTAGGAAGAATGGGAAGGGGGAAAATCAAAAAAGATAAATATTTTTCATCATACCTCTGGAACAAGTGGAGCTTGACCCTGAGTCATTTGGTTCAGAAGCGGGACACTACCATTGTATCACAACAGCCCACCCAGGATCTGCTTTTTTTAAAAAAAATGTATTCCTTTATATCCAGATGTACAATCACACACACATTAATGCTTTTTCTCACACCACCAAATCACTGACTTTTATTTTACTTGCTACCAGTAAATCACCCATGAATCCAATTGGATCTTCATAAGTAAGGCCATTACAGGCAATGCAAACCATCAAAAGTGAGGAAGTGGTAGGAGAAGTGTGAAGGGTTAAATTAAAATGGAGTTGGACAGGAAAATAAACATTGTATCCTTGAGTACCGACTGAAATAACTCCATGAAGGCTGGTGGTATCCTGTCACCAAGTCATCTTTTATTTGCACGTGCACAGTTCGGTTACTGATCCACTTAGCTCAGGTTGGGCTCCTACAGTGAGCAGAACCCCTGACATTCTTATTTTTTTTGTTTTTTTTCTTCCCCAGCACCCATGTTGTGTGTGTGCAGCTGTGAGACGCAAGGTGCACAAATCTTTATTCAAATTTCCACCAGGAAGAAAAGAAACACCAGAGTCGCCTGTGATAAGCAGTACCCTTCACATCAAAGGGCAATGCTGTGAGATCAAACAGTGAAGGGGAGGGCACCCCCTCAAAGTAGAGTTGGAGGGGGAAATAATACACTCCACTCCCTGTGGCACCCACTTCTCCAGTTCTGTTTATAATGTTTTATTAAACAAATTACCAAACAATTTACAAAAAAAGTTCACATTTACAGCTGTATACAACAGCAATTTTACAAGGGAGAGGAGTAGCAAAGCTAGGCCCCAAACCCTACTGTTCACAGGGAATGGAGGACAAACCACAAAGCCCAGTTTCAAATTAGAAAAAGACAGTGACAGCAACAATGACTTTTATACAGAAGACAATCCAGTTACATAAAGGGAGTGCAGACAACAGACCCAGCAAGCACCCATCCCTCCCTTTCGACCACTCTAAAGGCAACCTACCCCTACGCACCTTCGGCTCTAGATCCACCCCATGCCCCTTCCAGTTCTCGGTCTGCCCTGACACACCTTTCGACCACCTCTAGGACAGCCCATCCCGATTACCCCTTCTCTGGGCAACAGTGCTCAGAACAGCCTACCCACCATCTGGCTCTCGGGGGGCGACTGGCATCAGGGTGGTCTACCCACCCTCCAGGACAGCCTACCAACATTCAGGGTCACAGGATGGCCTACCCACCCTCTAGCTTGAGGTGACAGCTTTCAGGACAAAGCATGAGCCTCCCAGCCCACAATAAGGCCTACCAGACCCATGGATATCACGAGAGTGCAGGTGATCAATCCAACAAAAACAATACACAGTAAATTTTTTTTTGGTAGAATCCTTTCTGGTGCACAGTCCCAATAGAGTCTTCTAAATGTACAGTCCATTCTCAGGAATGGAGTCTACTCCAGTTTTTGTGCTGCATTGTCCAAAATGGAGTCCACTCCAAACTGCAGTGTCCACTTCTGAAGGCAGCAAATGCACACCCCACAGGTGTTCAGTCTCCATGGAGTCCTAGCACATCCTTGGAGAGCCAGGGCCACTCACAGGAACACCGTACATTTTAAAGGTGCAGTTAACTCACAGGAGTTTTTGGTCCACTCCTGAAGGCAAGATCTTCTCCAGAACTCCAGGATACAGCAAGTGCTCACCTCCCAGCACACACAGGTGTTCAATCTTCACAGGCCGTCATAGGCCTCCCCACAGGAACAGCTCCGCTGGTAAAATGTTTTCCAGAAGGGCTCAATCCAAACACCAAAAACAGTGAGGATTCATACAAAAAAACAGAAAACTAGAGTCCAAGGGCTAAGCCCTACCACAAAATTAACATCTCTTTTTACTCTTTAAGAACAAAGAGTAGCACACCAGCTGTAACCAGCCAGGGAAACAACAATCCCCTGATGAGAACTGAGTTACACCTGAAACACTGTATCTGGAGTTTAACAATCTGTCCTCACTAAAAAAGGAATGTACGTTAACAAACTGGCTAAATAATTCAGCCAGTTCAGGAATCAGGTTTTCCCCTCAAATAAAAGAGAAGCAGAAACCAACAGTAATATACTGACTGTAGCACCATCTAGCATAGCGTCAGTCCCCTAAACTGAGGAGACTCTGAATCTGCTGTTTATAATATTTTATCAAACAAATTACAAAACAGTTCACATTTACAGCTGTATACAACAGGAATTTTACAAGGGAAAGGAGCAGCAAAGCCAGGCCCAAAGCATACCATTCAACCAGTTTACAGGGAGATGAGGACAAACCTCAAATCCCCAGTTTCACTTATGACAAGACCGTGACAATGACATTTGTACATAAAAGAGGAGAATCCAGTTACATAAAAAAAGTGCATACAATACAGATCCATCAAGCCTCCGCCCCTACCCACCTTCCGGCTCTTGGTCCACCCCATGCCCCTTCCAGTTCTCTGTCTGCCCTGACACACCTTTCAACCACCTCTAGGACAGCCCATGCCGATTGCCCCTACTTGGGATGACAGTGCTCAGGACGGCCTACCCACCATCTGACTCAGGGCGACTGGCATCAGGGTAGCCTACACACCTTCCGGCTTTCAGGACAGCCTACCAACCTTCAGGTTAACAGGATGGCCTACCCACCCTCCGGCTCTCGGGGTGACAGCTTTCAGGACAACCCATGAGCCTCCCAGCTCACAGTAAGGCCTGCCAGACCCAGGGACGCACAAGACAGTGCAGGTGATACACCCAGGAAACACCACAATACAGTTAGTTACCAAAAACAGTCCTTTCTGGTACACAGTACAAATCTATATGCAGTCTTCAAAATATAGAATCCATTTCCAGGTAGAGTCCACTCCAGTATACAATGTGCATTGTCGGAAATAGAGTCCACTCCAAACTGGAGAGTCAGTTGCTAAAAAAAAGTCTACAACCAAGGGCAGAGTCCACTCCTGAAGGCAGCAAATGCACAGCACACAGGTGTTCAGTCTCCATGGAGTCCTAAGTTGAAACTTTATTGCTGGAACAGCACAGCAGGTCAGGCAGCATCCAGGGAACAGGAGATTCGACGTTTCGGGCACAGGCCCTTCTTCAGGAATGAAGGGCCTGTGCCCGAAACGTCGAATCTCCTGTTCCCTGGATGCTGCCTGACCTGCTGTGCTGTTCAAGCAATAAAGTTTCAACTTTGATCTCCAGCATCTGCAGACCTCACTTTCTCCATGGAGTCCTAACCCAGCCTTGGAAAACCAGGCCCACTCCCAGGAACACAGTACATTGTACAGGTGCAGTTAACTCACAGGGGTTTGGTCCACTCCCAAAGGAAAGGTCTGCTGCCAAACTCCAGGATACAGCAAGTGCTCACCTCCCAGCACACACTCAGGTGTTCAATCTTCAGAGGCCCAGTCCCAGGCCTCCCCACAGGAACAGCTCCTCTGGTGAAATGTATGTCTTCCACAAGGGCTCAGTCCAAACACCAATTAAAAATGAAGACACATAAAAAAAAGAAAACTAGAGTCCAAGGGCTAAGCCCCAACACAAAATTAACATTTTTCTTTTTTGAGAAAAAGGACAGAGTAACATACAGACTGTAACCAGCCATTGAGACAACAATCACCTAATGAGAATGGAGTTGCACCTGAAACACATTATGAACATATGAGTTTAACAATCAGTCCTCACGAAAAGAAATGCCAGTTAACAAACTGGCAAAATAATTCAGCCAGTTCAGGAATAGGTTTCCCCCTCCAAAAAAAGTAGAAACCAACAGTAACACACTGACTAACACCAGTCAGCATAGAGTCAGTCCCCTAAACCGAGGGAGACAATCTCCTGTTTATAATTTAAACAAATTACAAAACAATTTATAAAAAAACAGTTCACATTTACAGCTGTATACAACAACTTTACAAGGGAGAGGAGCAGCAAAGCTAGGCCCCAAACCCTACCGTTCAACTAGTTTACAGGTAAATGAGGACAAACCACAAATCCCAGTTTCAAATATAAAAAGACAGCAACAATGACCTTTATACAGAAGATGATCCAGTTACATAAAGTGCAAAAAATACAGACCCAGCAAGCCCCCATCCCTCCCACCTTCTGACCACTAAGGCAGCCCACCCCTACCCACCTTCTGGCTCTCGGTCCACCCCATGCCCCTTCTAGTTCTCGGTCTGCCCTGACACCTTTCCACCACCTCTGGGCCAGCTCACCCCGGTACCTGTCCGGGGTGACCGCTGAGGATGGCTACCCGCCTTCTGGCTCTCAGTCTGCCCCTACGTACCATTGGGCTCTCACCCACCCCGATGCGCCTCCGGCCGGTGGGCTATCCTGGCACACCTTCCGGCCACCTCTAGGACAGCCCGTCCCCTTCCCTGGGATGACAGCGTGTAGAGTAGCGCACAAGCCTTCTGGAACTCAGCCTGCCCCTACACATCTTCTGGCTCTCGGCTGCTCTGACACCTTTCGACCACCTCTAGGACAGCCCGCCCTGATCAGCCCTTCTCGGGACGACACCGCTCAGAACGGCCTACCCACCATCTGGCTCTCGCAGCAACTGACATCAGGGTGGCCTACCCACCCTCTGGCTTTCGGGACAGCCTACCAACCTTCAGGTTCACAGGATGGCCTACCCACCCTCTGGCTCTCGGTGACTGCTTTCAGGACGACCCATGAGCCTCCCAGCTCACAGTTAAGGCCTGCCAGACCCAGGGACACAATCCAGTGCAAGTGATAGACCCAACAAATGCCATACTACAGGTAATTACCAAAAAACAGTATTTGGAATGTGCACCAGAAAGGAGAGTTTTCAAAATAGAGTCCATTTCCAGAAATGGAGTCTACTCCAGTTTGAGGTGTGTTGCCCAAAATGGAGTCCACACCAAACTGCAGAGTCCACTCCTGATGGCAGCAAATGCACACCCCACAGGTGTTCAGTCTCCATGGTGTCCTGGCCCAGCCTTGGAAAACCAGGCCCACTCACAGGAACACAGTACATTGCACAGGTGCAGTTAACTCTCAGGAGGTTTGATCCACTCCTGAAGGCAAGGTCTTCACCCAAACTCCAGGATACAGCATGTGCTCACCTCCCAGCACACACACAGGTGTTCAATCTTCAGAGGCCCAGTCCCAGGGCTAGGCCTCCCCACAGGAACAGCTCCTCTGGTAAAACGTATGTCTTCCACAAGGGCTCAGTCCAAACACCAATAAAAAGTGAAGACACATAGAAAAGAAACTAGGGCTAAGCCCTACCACAAAATTATCATCCTTTCCTCAAACAGTAAAAGAGAAAAGAGTAACACAGGCTGTAACCAGCCAGTGAAACAACAATCCCTTAGTGAGAACTGAGTAACACCTGAAACACATTGTTAAACTCCAGATGCACACAATCAGTCCTCACTAAAAAAGGAATGCCAGTTAACAAACTGGCTAAATAATTCAGCCAGTTTAGGAATCAGGTTTCGTCCTCCAAAAAAAAAGGAAGCAGGAACTAACAGTAACATACTGACTGTAACACCAACCAGCACAGAATCAGTCCTCTAAACTGAGGAGACTCAATCTCCTATTTTTTTCCTTTTTTTTAAATTCAACAAATTACAAAACCATTTACCCAAAACAGTTCATATTTACAGCTGTATACAACAGCAATTTTACGAGAGAGGAGCAGCAAAGCCAGGCCCCAAACCCTACTGTTCAACCAGTTTACAGGGAAATGAGGACAAACCTCAAATCCCAGTTTCAAGCATGACAAGACAGCGACAATGGCCTTTATACAGAAGACAATCCAGTTACATAAAGAGAGTGCAGACAATACAGACCCAGCAAGCCCCTGTCCCTCCCATCTTCCAGCCACTCTAAGGCAGCCCGCCCCCACACACCTTCCGGCTCTCGATCCACCCCATGCCCCTTCCAGTTCTCGGTCCGCCCTGACACACCTTTCAACCACCTCTAGGACAGCCTGCCCTGGTACTTGCCCGGGATGACAGCGCTGAGGATGGCTACCTGCCTTTTGGCTCTTGGTCTGCCCCTATGTACCATTGGGCTCTAACCCCGATGCGCCGTCCAGCCAGTGGGCTATCCTGGCACACCTTCCGGTCACCTCTAGGATAGCCTGACCCCTTCCCGAGGATGACAGCGTGCAGGGTAGCCCACAAGCCTTCCGGAACTCAACCTGCCCCTACGCACCTTCTGGTTCTTGGCTGCTCCGACACCTTTCGGACAGCCCGTCCCGATGACCCCCTTCTTGGGACGACAGTGCTCAGAACGGCCTACCCACCATCTGGCTCTCGGAGTGACTGGCATCAGGGTGGCCTACCCACCCTCTGGCTTTCAGGACAGCCTACCAACCTTCAGGTTCACAGGATGGCCTAACCACCCTCCGGCTCTCGGGGTGACAGCTTTCAGGATGACCCATGAGCCTCCCAGCTCATAGTAAGGCCTGCCAGACCCAGGGACACACAAGACAGTGCAGGTGATAGACCCAGGAAACACAATACAGTTAATTACCAAAAAAAAAACCACAGTCCTTTCTGGTACACAGTACAAGTCTATACACAGTCTTCAAAATATAGAATCCACTTCCAGGAAGAGTCCACTCCAATATATAATGTGCATTATCGGAAATAGAGTCCACTCCAAACTGCAGAGTCCATTGCTAAAAACAGAGTCCGCAACCAAGGGCAGAGTCCACTCCTGAAGGCAGCAAATGCATACCCTGCAGCACACAGGTGTTCAGTCTCCATGGAGTCCTGGGCCAGCCTTGGAAAACCAGGCCCACTCACAGGAACATAGTACATTGCACAGGTGCAGTTAACCCACAGGGGTTTGGTCCACTCCTGAAGCAAAGGTTTTCTCCCAAACTCCAGGATACAGCATGTGCTCACCTCCCAGCACACACACAGGTGTTCAATCTTCAGAGGCCCAGTCCTAGGGCTAAGCCTCCCCACAGGAACAGCTCCTCTGGTAAAACATATGTGTGGGATATGGGAAAAAAGAGTGTTACTTCTGCAATTCCATTTACTTATACAAAGTAAATGAATTCATACCAGTGTGTAATTGTTTGAGCCAAGAGCTGAGTCAACAAGAATGGAAACTATGTGGAGAAAATACATAATTGTTTTTGTATTAGCTAAAGTTGTATGCCAGAATGAAACGTGACTGCAAAACAATGGTAGATATTACAGGCAAATAGATAAGATGCGGTGAGGGGAGGAAGTTAAGATAGATACACCTGTACAAACAGTAGATATAAACATCTGTTTCCCATTTTTACAGAAACACAGGAACAAACCTCAATTAAAAGGTCATAAGGATCAGTATGGTAGGGGAAGGTACAGATGGAGGGAGTAGATAATGATGAAGAAAGAACATGCCTAACAATGACCTACAGCAGGACGAGGTCAAACGGCCTTATGAGGCCAGAAATAAGCATTTTGTCATAGACAAGGCTGGATAAGGCAAGAGAAACAGGAGTAATGGGTGCCGGTCTTAGGGAAGTGGAAGATGTAAATGGGGATGAGCAATGTAAAACAAAAGAAACCAAATTATATAAATGTTGGGTATTAATTGAATTTGGGGTGTGTATGTCCCTTGCCTTATAGACACTGGACATCACACCCTTTTGCAAGAGTAAAATAAAGGACACTACTGATTCAGATTGTCTCGGACTGCAATTATTGACGTGTGTGAGCTTTGTTTCTCACATATGTCTTCCACAAGGGCTCAGTCCAAACACCAAAAACAAGTGAGGATACATACAAAAAAAACAAAGAAAACTAGAGTCCAAGGGCTAAGCCCTACCACAAAGTTAACATTATCCTTTTCTCAAAAAGAGAAACACAGGCTGTAACCAGCCAGTGAAACAACAATCCCTTAATGAGAACTGAGTTACACCTGAAACACATTGTTAAACTCCAGATGCACACAATCAGTCCTCACTAAAAAGGAATGTCCGTTAACAAACTGGCTAAATAATTCAGCCAGTTCAGGAATCAGGGAAGCAGAAACTAACAGTAACATACTGACTGTAACACCAGCCAGCACAGAGTCAGTCCCCTAAACTAAGGAGACTCTGAATCTCCTATTTTATTAAACAAATTACAAAACAGTTTACAAAAAAAAGGTTCACATTTACAGCTGTATACAACAGCAATTTTACAAGGGAGAGGAGCAGCAAAGCCAGACCCCAAACCCTACCGTTCAACCAGTTTAAAGGGAGATGAGGACAAACCTCAAATCCCAGTTCCACATATGACAAGACCGTGACAATGACATTTGTACATAAGGAGAATCCAGTTACATAGAAAAGGTGCATACAATACAGACCCAGCAAGCCCCCGTCCCTCCCACCTTACAACCACTAAGGCAGCCCGCCCCTACCCACCTTCTAGCTCTCAGTCCGCCCCATGCCCCTTCCAGTTCTCGGTCCGCCCTGACCCACCTTTCGATCACCTCTAGGACAGCCCACCCTGGTACCCGCCCGGGGTGACAGCAGTCAGGACGGCCTACCCACCTTGCGGCTTCACTAACCACCCTCAGCACCTATTGACCACCTCTGGGGCAGCCTACCCCGGTACCTGCCCAGGGTGACAGTGCTGAGGACGGTTACCCGCCTTCTGGCTCTCAGCCCACTCCTACGTACCATTGGGCTCTTACCCACCTGACGCACCATCCAGCCAGTGGGCTATCCTGGCACACCTTCCGGCCACCTCTAGGACAGCCCTTCCCCTTCCCTGGGACAACAACGTGCAGGGTAGCCCACCAACCTTCCAGATCTCAGCCTGCCCCTACGCACCTTCTGGCTCTCGGCTGCTCCGACACCTTTCGATCACCTCTAGGACAGCCTGTCCCGACTAACCCTTCGCGGGGCGACAGCGCTTAGAACAGCCTACCCACCCTCTGGCTTTCAGGACAGCCTACCAACCTTCAGCTTCACAGGATGGCATACACACCCTCCGGCTCTCAGGGCGACAGCTTTCAGGACAACCCATGAGCCTCCCAGCTCACAGTAAGGCCTGCCAGACCCAGGGACACACAAGGCAGTGCAGGTGATACACCCAGGAAACACCACAATACAGTTAATTACCAAAAAACAGTCCTTTCTGGTACACAGTACAAATCTATACACAGTCTTCAAAACATAGAATCCATTTCCAGTATACAATGTGCATTGTCGGAAATAGAGTCCACTCCAAACTGGAGAGTCTGTTGCTAAAAAAAAAAAAAGAGTCTGCAACCAAGGGCAGAGTCCACTCCTGAAGGCAGCAAATGCACAGCACACAGGTGTTCAGTCTCCATGGAGTCCTGGCCCAGCCTTGGAAAACCAGGCCCACTCACAGGAACACAGTACATTGTACAGGTGCAGTTAAATCACAGGGGTTTGGTCCACTTCCAAAGGAAAAGTGTACTCCCAAACTCCAGGATACAGCACGTGCTCACCTCCCAGCACACAGGTCCAGGGCTAGGCCTCCCCACAGGAACAGCTCCTCTGGTAAAATGTATGTCTTCCACAAGGGCTCAGTCAAAACACCAATAAAAAGTGAAGACACATACAAAAGACAAAGAAAACTAGAGTCCGAGGGTTAAGCCCTATCACAAAACTAACATTGTTCTTTTCACAAAAGAGTAAAATGAGAAAAGAGTAACACACAGGCTGTAACCAGCCAGTGAAACAACAAACCCCTAATGAGAACTGAGTTACACCTGAAACACATTATGTGTATCAGGAGTTTAACAATCAGTCCTCACTAAAAGGAATGTCTGTTAACTAACTGGCTAAATAATTCAGCCAGTTCAGGAATCAGGTTTCCACCCCAGAAAAAAAGGAACAGAAACCAACTGCAACAGTAACATACTGACTGTAACACCAGCCAGCACAGAGTCAGTCCCCTAAACTAAGGAGACTCTGAATCTCCTGTTTATTTTTTTAAATTTTTTTTTAACAACTCCACAGAGGCCAGTATCCTGTCACCAAGTCACCCTTTATTTGTGTGTGGAGAGCTCTCAACACTGATCCGCCTCCCCCAGAGCCAGCTCTCAGAGGGAACAGAACCTCTGACACTCCTGTTTTTTTTGTTGTTGTGTGTGCAGGTGTGAGACACAGTGAGGGACACAAGGTGTATGAATCTTTATTCAATTTAATCTCCTGTTTATTTCTCTTTTTTCTCTCTTTTTTTCTTTTCTTTTTTTCTTTTTTTTGCTTTCTTACCCCCACACTACCACCTAAGTGCGGTAGTGCTTATTTTTTTCCCCCAGCACCCATGGTGTGTGTGTGTGTGTATGCAGGTGATCTCCTGTTTATCTCTGTCAGCCAGGACTCCCTGATTCGACCAGGTTAATAGTTCCTGTGATGTTTACCTGGTTGACCTCATTCCAATCACTACAGTCCTCCCTATCTAAGTCCTGGGACATAAGCCCATTCTTTTTATCTACAGCTTGTCCTGGGCATTTTCACACCAGGTCCGGTTCGTCCGACTCTGCCTCAGCTATTGGTGGTGTACATTGGACCATAGCCTACCTCCTATGCCCATAGTGTCTCAGCTAAGCTCATCTTCTTCAAGTCGCAACGACATTGAGCCTGCGACATCTAATGTGTCTATCTCATCCTCAGGGGTTTCTTTGATGCTGGGCAGAGGGGGAGAACACACGGATTCTGACAGTCTTGCTGGATGTTCTGAGGGTCTGGATATGTTTTGCTCCCGCTCTGTTTGCGAGGTTGCAGCTTTCACATGGTCCATACATTTGTTCAGGACCTACTCACCTATCTGAACTTTGTCCATCAAGGGACCTGACCTCTTACCCATGCAGGGCCATTCTCGTGGTTTCAACACTAAATTTTGTCCCCTGAAGCAAATTGTGTCTCTTGCTTAGAGGAGGAACCAGGACAGTTTAATATTGAGTGAAGCTGTAGGCTGTTTCTTTAAGCCTGTTTTCGAAGTTTGGACTGCTCTTTCTGCTAGACTATTGGACGATGCATATTATGGAGCTACCGAATGCCATTCAACTTCAGGAAATACTCAAATTCCCTGCTGGTAAACAACAGTCCATTGTCTGTGACCAACGCCTCTGGGAGTCTGTGTATTGCAAAAGATGTTTGCAACTTTTCAATCATCGTCCACATCTCTGACGAATGAACTCTGTGCATGTCCAACAATTTTGAATGGGTGTCCATAATGACTAAAAACATACAGCCCATGAAAGGACCAGCATAGTCGATGTGTAACCAAGTCCAGGGTTTACTTGGCCATTCACACAAATGTAGGGGAGTGCTCATGGTAATTTTTGTCCTTTTTGGAACTCTGGGCACTGCCCCATCAGTGCAGTTATGTCAGCATCCAATCCTGGCCATCAGATATAACATCTTCATTTGCAAATGCCTGGATGACCCTGGTGGAGCTTAGCAATATCCTTTGCTCAGGACAACCACTGTTCCTCACCATAGTAATATGCGTTCCTCTATGGTGATCTGGTCTCTATGGTATGCTAGGTCAAGAAGTATTTAATTCTGGTTGCGATGGCTCTTTTGTTTCCCCCATCACCACCAGCTGATTAAGATTTTCCAGGACTGGATCTTTTTATGTCCACAGTCTGTTACTGTCAGCAGTGAACAGAAGGGTGTCTCGGAAGTTTAAAACCAGAATGGACTCTTATATTGGCACCATGACCAGTGGTGTAAATGCCAGTGAAGGTGGCTCAAAGCATCCACATTTGCCACTTGGTTTTCCAGATGGGTATTTCAAATTATAATTATATACACTCAGAATGAGAGCCCACCACTAATTTCAACCTGAAGCTATGGGTGGCTTGGCCCTGTCCTCTTTAAGTAGCCCTAGCAGGCATATATGGTCCACTACCATTACAAATTTACATCTGTAAAAGTATTGGTGGGACTTTCTCACACCAAAAGATAACTGCCAAACCTTCCTTCTCTATCTGGACAGATCTTCGTTCAGCATCAGCCAAAGTCCAGGGAGTATATGTTATTGGGCATTCCTCTTGCTGGCCACCAGTGAGCCAACACTATCCCGATACTGTATGGGGAGGCATCGCATGTCAGCAGCACAGCTTGCTTGGGAGCATGGTGGTCAACACCGTGAATGACGACAGCTGCTTCTTCACTTCTGTAAAGGCTACATCTTGGCTATGAGATAATTTTCACCACTCACCCTTTTTCGAAATGGTGCGAGGATAGGGGCCAGGTTACATATGAAATTTCTAAAATGATTCACCAACCCAAGGAAAGACCTAAGCTCTGATACAGACGTGTGAGCCTGGGAACCTTCAATCACCTTCACTTTATCTTTCAATGGGGGTGTAACCTGGCTTGTCAATTCAGTAGCTCAAGTAGGTCACCTGGAGTGCCTGGAACATACATTTCTCCTCACATGGAGGACCCCTGCCTTGGAGAAACATTTAAGCACTATATTCAAATTCTCCAAATTTTACCTGAGGTAGACTTTGTAAAATGTTCTCCATTTTCTGCTGGAAAATGGCACAGGCTGATAAGACAATCTCGTATATTTGTATAAATCCCTTTATGGTACTAATTGTAGCGTTCTTCTGGGAATTTTCATCTAATTGCAATTGCAGGTACACAGGGCTCATGTCCAGCTTCATGAAGGAAGGTGCCCTCCAAGCTTTGCATGAAAATCCTCTATGCAAGGAACTGGGTATTTATCCAGCTGCAAAAAGCGGTTTACCCTTTGTTTGAATTCCCCACAAAGGTGAACCGACCCATCCGGCTTCACAAGCGGTATAATCAGTGCTGTCCATTCTGCAAAGTGTACTGGCTTGATGTTTCCTTCGCTTTTCAGTCTTCTGATTTTTGCCTCTACTTCCGCACGTAAGGCAAATGGCACTGCACAAGCATTGCAGAATTATGGAATTGCTTCTTGGTCAACATATAAAATAGCTTTGTCCCCTTTGGTTGTCCATAGACCTGCCGGCCTGGAACCTCAAGACAATTTTAACCATTTGCCCGAGGCTTGGCTTTGTTTGGGGGTTTTGCTGTGGGCTGACCGAGAACCTCTTTTTTTTTCGGGTTAGGTCCTGAGTGAGGCTGTGCAGTTGCCTTCACTTTAGTGGTGTTCCCTAAACTCCTTCAGCCTGACAAAGGTGTCCACCTCAGTCAGAACACCGTTTAACTCATTAGCTCCATTTGTCAATTGTCTGATGACAAAGCCAATTGCAGTGCCTGTTTGAAGTCCAAATGGGCTTCAGCTAGTGGATACTTTTGCGTGGTCACATTATTAATCAAATATACCAGTCTCTCAGCATCTCAACTCGGGTTAAATCATAATCACACATCATTTCATGTAAATCATATGAAAGAAGTGAAACTATCATGGTATGCGAACAGATGAAAGACTCAACAGACAATCAAGGTATTTTTCAATGTATAATTTCAGTTACATCACATTGTAAATTTTTGCTATAAATTCTGTGCCTTACAATTGTGTCCTCCACAACCTCCTGATGAAGGAGCGGCACTCCGGAAGCTAACGTATTTCCAATTAAACCTGTTGGACTACAACCTGGTGTTGTGTAATTTTTAACTTTATTTATATCGCATGGTATATGACACTGATCCAGCTAGTTCAGAGTTGGGTCTTAGAGTAAGCAGAGCCCTTGACACTCCTGTTTGTATCTCATAGAGTCACAGAGATGTACAGCATGGAAACAGACCCTTCGGTCCAACCCGTCCTTGTTGACCAGATATCCCAACCCAATCTAGTCCCACCCGCCAGCACCCAGCCCATATGGTCCAGATCCTGTTGTAATCTGAGGTAACCCTCTTCGCTGTCCACTACACCTCCAATTTTGGTGTCATCTGCAAACTTACTAACTGTACCTCTTATGCTCGCATCCAAATCATTTATGTAAATGACAGAAAGTAGAGGACCCAGCACCGATCGTTGTGGCACTCCACTGGTCACAGGCCTCCAATCTGAAAAACAGCCCTCCACTATCACTCTCTGTCTTCTACCTTTGAGCCAGTTCTGTATCCAAATGGCTGGTTGTCCCTGTATTCCATGAGATCTAACCTTACTAATCAATCTCCTATGGGGAGCATTGTTGAACGCCTTACTAAAGTTTACATAGATCACATCTACCACTCTGCCCTCATCAATCCTCTTTGTTACTTCTTCAAAAAACTCAATCACGTTTGTGAGACATGATTTTCCATGCACAAAGCCATGATGACTATCTCTAATCAGTCCTTGCCTTTCCAAATACATGTACAACCTGTCCCTCAGGATTCCCTCCAACAACTTGCCCACCACCGACGTCAGGCTCACTGATCTATAATTCCCTGGCTTGTCTTTTCCACCTTTCTTAAACAGTGGCACCACGTTAGCCAACCTCCACTCTTCCGGCACCTCACCTGTGACTATCAATGATACAAATATCTCAGCAAGAGGCCCAGTAATCACTTCTCTAGCTTTCCACAGTGTTCTCGGGTACACCTGATCGGGTCCTGGGGAATTATCCACCTTTATCCGTTTCAAGACATCCAGCATTTCCTCCTCTGTAATCTGGACATTTTGCAAGGTGTCACCATCTATTTCCCTAGATTCTATATCTTCCATATCCTTTTCCTCAGTAAATATTGATGCAAAATATTCATTTAGTATCTCCCCCATTTTCTGCAGCTCCACACAAAGGCCTCCTTGCTGATCCTTGAGGGGCCCTATTCTCTCCCTAGTTACCCCTTTTCCTTAATGTATTTGCAAAAACCCTTTGGATTCTCCTTAATTCTGTTTGCCAAAGCTATCTCATGTCCCCTTTTTGCTCTCCTGGTTTCCCTCTTAAGTATACTCCTACTTCCTTTATACTCTTCTAAGGATTCACTCAATCTATCCTGTCTATACCTTACATATGCTTCCTTCTTTTTCTAAACAAAACCCTCAATTTCTTTAGTTATCCAGCATTCCCTATACCTACCAGCCTTTCCTTTCACCCTGACAGGAATATACTTTCTCTGGATTCTCGATATCTCATTTCTGAAGGCTTCCCATTTTCCAGCCATCCCTTCACCTTCAAACATCTGCCCCCAATCAGCTTTTTTGCCTAATACTGTCAAAATTGGCCTTTCTCCAAATTAGAACTTCAACTTTTAGATCTGATCTATCCTTTTCCATCACTATTTTAAATCTAATAGAATTATGGTCGCCAGCCCCAAAGTGCTCCCCCACTGACACTTCAGTAACCTGCCCTGCCTTATTTCCCAAGAGTAGGTTAAGTTTTGCACCTTCTCTAGTAGGTACATCCCACGTACTGAATCAGAAAATTGTCTTGTATGCACTTAACAAATTCATCTCCACCTAAACCTTTAACACTATGGCAGTCCCAGTCTATGTTTGGAAAGTTAAAATCCCCTACCATAACGTAAATGATATGTGGAGCTTGTTCAAGGAGCAACTATTGAGTGTCCTTGATAATTATGTACCTGTCAGGCAGGGAGGAAAGGGTCGTGCGAGGGAGCCGTGGTTTAATAAGGAATTGGAATCCCTTGTTAAATGGAAGAGGGCGGCCTATCTCAAGATGAGACGTGAAGGTTCAATTGGGGCGATTGAGAGTTATAGGGTAGCCAGGAAGGACCTGAAGAGAGAGTTAAGAGCAGCAAGGAGGGGACATGAAAGGTCCTTAGTCAGTAGGATTAGGGAAAACCCTAAGGCTTTCTATAGGTATGTTAGGAATAAAAGAATGACTAGGGTAGGAATAGGTCCAGTCAAGGATAGTAGTGGGAAGTTGCGTGTGGAGGCGGAAGAGATTGGGGAGACACTGAATGAATACTTTTCTTCAGTATTTACTCAGGAACAGGGCATTGTCGTCGATGTGAATACTGAGTCACAAATAAGTAGAATGGATGGCTTTGAGGTATGTAGAGAAGAGGTGTTGGAAATCCTGGAAAAGGTGAAAATAGATAAGTCCCCTGGGCCTGATGGCATTTATCCTAGGATTCTCTGGGAAGCAAGGGAGGAGATTGCAGAGCCATTGGCCTTGATTTTTATGTCCTCTTTGTCTACAGGAGTAGTGCCAGAAGACTGGAGGATAGCAAATGTGGTTCCCTTGTTCAAAAAGGGGAGTAGGGATAACCCTAGTAACTATAGGCCGGTGAGTCTCACTTCTGTTGTGGGCAAAGTCTTAGAGAGAATTGTAAGGGATAGGATTTATGCACATCTGGATAGGAATAATGTGATCAAGGATAGTCAGCATGGTTTTGTGAAGGGCAGGTCGTGCCTCACAAACCTTATTGAATTCTTTGAAAAGGTGACGAAGGAGGTTGATGAGGGGAAAGCGGTAGATGTGGTATATATGGATTTTAGTAAGGCGTTTGATAAGGTTCCCCATGGTAGGCTACTGCAGAAAATACGGAGATATGGCATTGAGGGTGAGTTGGAGGTTTGGATTAGGAATTGGCTGGATGGAAGAAGACAGAGGGTAGTAGTTGATGGCAAAGTTTCTTCATGGAGTGCCGTCACTAGCGGTGTTCCGCAAGGATCTGTTTTGGGACCATTGCTGTTTGTCATTTTTATAAATGACCTGGAAGAGGGGTTAGAAGGTTGGGTGAGCAAGTTTGCGGATGATACGAAAGTCGGAGGAGTTGTTGACAGTGAGGAAGGATGTGGCAGGTTACAGCAGGATATAGAGAAGCTGCAGAGCTGGGCAGAAAGGTGGCAAATGGAATTCAATGTAGCTAAATGTGAGGTGATTCACTTTGGGAAGAATAACAAAAAGATGGGGTACTGGGCTAATGGTCGGATACTTGGTAGTGTGGATGAGCAGAGGGATCTTGGTGTCCATGTACACAGATCTCTGAAAGTTGCCACCCAGGTAAATAGTGCGGTGAGGAAGGCATATGGCGTACTGGCTTTTATTGGTAGAGGAATTGAGTTCCGGAGTCCTGAGGTCATGATGCAGTTGTATAAAACTCTGGTGCGGCCGCATCTGGAATATTGTGTGCAGTTTTGGTCGCCATACTATAGGAAGGATGTGGAGGCACTGGAACGGGTGCAGAGGAGGTTTACCAGGATGTTGCCTGGTATGGAAGGAAGATCGTATGAGGATAGACTGAGACACTTGGGGCTGTTTTCATTGGAGAAAAGAAGGTTTAGGGGTGACTTGATTGAGGTGTACAAGATGATTAGGGGGTTAGATAGGGTTGACAGTGTGAACCTTTTCCCGCGTATGGAGTCGGGTATTACAAGGGGGCATAGCTTTAAATTAAGGGGGGGTAGATATAGGACTGAAGTTAGGGGTAGGTTCTTCACTCAGCGAGTCGTAAGTTCATGGAATGCCCTGCCAGCAGCAGTGGTGGACTCTCCCTCTTTATGGGCATTTAAGCGGGCATTGGATAGGTATATGGAGGATAGTGGGTTAGTATAGGTTAGGTGGGCTTGGATCGGCGCAACATCGAGGGCCAAAGGGCCTGTACTGCGCTGTATTCTTCTATGTTCTATGTTCTATAACCACCCTATTATTCTTACAGATAGTTGAGAACTCCTTATAAGTTTGTTTCTCAATTTCCCTCTGACTATTAGGGGGTCTATAATACAATCCCAATAAGGTGATCATCTCTTTCTTATTTCTCAGTTCCACCCAAATAACTTCGCTGCATGTATTTCCAGGAATGTCCTCCTCAGCACAGCTGTAATGCTATCTCTTATCAAAAATGCCACTCCCCCTTCTCTCTTGCTTCCTTTTCTATCCTTCCATTAGCATTTGTATCCTGGAACATTAAGCTGCCAGTCCTGCCCATTCCTTAGCCATGTTTCTGTACTTGCTATGATATCCCAGTCCCATGTTCCTAACCATGCTCTGAGTTCATCTGCCTTCCCCGCTGGGCCCCTTGTTTAATTTATTAGTCCAACCTTGTCCCTGCCTGCCCTGACTGTTTGACTCGCTTCTGTTCTCAATCGTACCAGTCTCAGCTTGATTTCTTTCCTCACTATCTCCCTGGGCCCTATCCCCCCACCCACCTGACTAGTTTAAATCCTCCCGAGCAGCTCTAGCAAATCTTCTGGCCAGTACATTAGTCCCCTTCCAATTTAGGTGCAATCCATCCTTCTTGTAGGTCACTTCTCCCCCAAAAGAGATTCCAATGATCCAAAAATGTGAATCCTTCTCCCATACACCAGATCCTCAGCCATGCATTCATCTGTTCTATCCTCCTATTCCTGCCCTCACTAGCTCGTAGCACCAGGAGTAATCCAGATATTACTACTCTCGAGGACCTCCTTTTTAAATTTCTGCCTAACTCTCTCTAACCTCCCTTCAGAATCTCATCCTTTTCCCTTCCTATGTCATTGGTTCCAATGTGGACAATGACCTCTTGCTGGCCCCTCTTCCCTGTGAGAACATTCTGCACCCTCTGAGACATCCTTGATCCTGGCACCAGGGAAGCAACACACCATTCTGCTTTTTCTCTGCTGGCCACAGAAATGTCTGTCCGTAGCTCGGACTACAGAATCCCCTAACACAATTGATCTCTTGGATGCCGACGTACCCCTCGTTGCATTAGAGCCAGTCTCAATACCAGGAACTTGGCTGTTCATGCTACGTTCCCCCGAGAATCCATCACTCCCTACATTTTCCAAAACAGCATACTTGTTTGAAATGGGTATATCCACAAAAGACTCCTGCACTAGGTGTCTACCTCTCTTACCTTTCCTGGAGTTAACCCATCTATGTGACAGTATCTGAGACTTTCACCCCTTCCTATACTGCCATCCATCACATACTGTTGCTGTTGCAAAATCCTCATTGCTTCTAATTATCTCTCCAACCAGTCCATTCGATCTGTTGGAGATATAATCCACGGTAACCCTTAAACTCTCTTTAACTGCTTTGTTTTTATATCAAGAAGTGCTACCACACACAACTAAATAGCTTTCTCACTACCAATCACTGTGACTATTTTTTAACCATTAACCATCACCATCACAGCAAATCACCCCTGTAGATTCTGCTTTTTTCTTTTCTTTTATATCAGGGAGTGTTATCACATACAACTCAACAGCTTTCCCCCCACCACCAAATCACATGACTTTTATACACCACAATCAAATAGCTTTCTTACCCCTAAATCACCTTGACTTTGTTTTCAACTACTTACCGTCACCAGTAATCGCCCATGTAGCCAATTAGATATTTACATGTAAACCCGTTATGGGCAATACAAACTGTCAAAAAGTGAAGGAGGAGTCGGGATAGTGGGAAGGGGGATGTCAAAATGGGGAATAAAGCACACCGTATTCTTCCCCTCCAGTTACACCTTGGTACGAACATAACTGCAGAAGAGGGACTGATAGTATGGATATGCTTTATATTCTTCCTAATCATCCTGTGCACACCTCTCAACCCAGGCCTTCACAGCCCAGGGGTAGGGATATTACCTCTGTGCCACAAGGGCCCGGTGGGTTTGCTATATATTTTCCTAATCAACCTGTTTAGAGATGTTATTTTACACCTCTGAACAGGTTAGACTTGAACCAAAGTCTCCTGGCTCTGAGGTTGGGATACAACCACTGCACCGTAAGAGCCCTCCCATATCTTTAGGCTATCAATGCTCCTCCACACGGGCCCCTCTAGAATTCATGATTTTAATTATTTCACCACTGGCTATGCCTACAATAACTTAAGCTCTGGACAAAAACAGAAAATCATGCAAATTCTCAAATGGGTCTGGCAGCCTCTGTGGTGAGAGATACAGAGTTAACATTTTGAGTGCAAAATTGCACTAGATCAGAATTGAAGAGAGATGGAAATGTTGGTTTTATGAAAGAGATAAAATACAAAATATGTCATTGACCAAAAGGTAACGGGAATGGTAATGGTGTTAGAGTTCACACAGATTTTTCATTTTTTTTTAATTCTTTTATGAATTTTGAATTAAGATCTTAAAATGACTGGTGGACTTGAGTTAAAAACAAAGGGTCAGACAAACAAGATTTGTTTATTGTCAGTCTGGGCCTGGAGGCTTGTTGTTGGCTGAGCCTTGATTAAAAAAATGATGTGGAGAGGTACCAGTGTTGGACTAGGGTGGACAAAGTTGAAAAATCACACAACACCAGGTTATAGTCCAATAGGTTTATTTGAAAGTACAAGCTTTTGGAGCGCTGCTAGTGGAGCAGGATCATAGAACACAGAATGTATAGCAAAACATCATTGTGTCAAACAACTGATGTAACATAGATTCATAGAAATGTACAGCACAGAAACAGATGGTTAAGTCCAACTCTCACCTTTTAGAATGGGTTGCAGGTTTTGATTCATTAATATGTAAATCCCAGAACTTCTTTCAAGTCACATTCCCAAGATAGCTTAAGGTTTTTTTTTAGATTAGATTACTTACAGTGTGGAAACAGGCCCTTCAGCCCAACAAGTCCACACCGACCCGCCGAAGTGCAACCCACCCATACCCCTAACCTAACACTACGGGCAATTTAGCATGGCCAATTCACCTGACCTGCACATCTTTGGACTGTGGGAGGAAACCAGAGCACCCGGAGGAAACCCACGCAGACATGGGGAGAATGTGCAAACTTCACACAGTCAGTCGCCTGAGGCGGGAATTGAACCCGGGTCTCTGGCGCTATGAGGCAGCAGTGCTAACCACTGTGCCGCCCACAGTTTTGAAGAACGGTTATGCCCAAAGCGTCGACTCTTGCTCCTCAGATGCTGCCTGACCTGCTGTGCTTTTACCAGTGCCACACTTTATCAACTCTGACTCACCAGCATCTGCAGTCCTCACTATTTCCGAGCAGACGTTTGTTATTGACAAGGTCAGCACCTGGGAGTTGGTTCTGGCAAATCTGGAGGAGATTCTGTGCTCAAATAGATGGCAGCTATTGAATGGTGATGGAGGTCTCAGGAAGAGTTGACTGGTTTATCTGGCAGAACCAGAATTGAAATTGATTTTTGAACGAGGTTTTCTGAGAGATGGTTCTGAGATACAGCTGAGATAGGATGAAAGCTACCTGCTTAATCTGATACACCAACTTCTGGAAGCCCAAAAAGCAGAAAGCTTAGTTAGATGGGTTGCTGCCTTTGCCTGGCTGAACTGGGTAAAAGTGATCAATGTTTTAGATAAATAGCCAAGGAGTCTACATTTATGCCTGTGAAACAACACATCATGAAAGACACTTAAGTAATTTGGGCAGTTTGTTTTTTGTTTTATTTGTTGTCAGCAATGTAAGCAGCGAATACACTACATTCATTGGAAAGAAGTAAAAATAAAAGGCTGGACTCGGCAAGATAGCGGTGATTCAGTAGAACTGCTGTGGGCAGCTCTGCCTAACAGCCAAGGCAAACTGGTGTTTTTTGCCATCCCTGGTCAACTTATGTGGTGGAATTATTAGTTTAAAACCTTACAGAACACATATTTGTTAATATTTGGGAGTGGGAAGGATGCCAAAGGGAAAAAGAGCGAGCAAACAGCAGCAGAGAGGACACTCCCCTGCAGCACCTACCACACCAGAGACAGCAGCAACCTCTCCTGGTCTCCCCGGGGTCCTGACAGACTCACAGGAATTGGCTGCGGCGATGGAGAAACTTACCTTGAAAGTTGCGGCTGCAATTGAGGAAATCCGTGGGGAGATTCGTGCCCAGGTCCAAGCTATCGCATCCATGCTGCAGAAGCATGAGCAGGAGATCCAGGACCTCGGGGAGTGGCTGGAGGTGGTGGAGGGTTGAACAAAGGCCTCGGAAGCTGCAATGGAGTCCTCATCCAGTCGGATCCAGGTGCTGGAGCGAGAGGTGTGGGCCTTGAGAAACCATATCGACGACCTAGAAAATCGAGGTCAGAGGATAAATCTCCGAATTGTCGGGCTCCCTGAAGGTGAGCAGCCAGTCAGCTTCTTTGAAAGCTGGCTGCAGATGTTTTGGGGCCTTCACATCGAGTCCAGCAGGCTGCAGATTGAAAGGAGGTATCGGGTTACAGTGCACAGATCAGGCCCAGTGCAACACCCCCGCTCAGTCCTAGTGCACTTCCATTCATATAAGGACAAGCAAAAAGTCATAGAAGCTTCCAGATCCCTGAGAAAAGATCCGCAGGCACTACTGTACAAGGGGTCAAAAATAGTGTTTTCCAGGATTTCTCTGCAGCTGTAATTCGAAAGAGGAAGTCCTTCAATGAAGTTAAAAGAGGCTGAGGAACCTGGGCATCCAGTACTCCATGAGATACCCCGCAGTACTTCGTTTCAGCCATGAGGACTCAGTTATACATTTGACTTGGCGGATAAGGCTAAAAACTTTGTGGACACTTTAAAATAGACAGATTAGCCTGAAGATTATGGTTAATGTTTGTTCTCTTTTCTATTTTTCTCCATGTTTTCCCTTCCTTTTTTTATTCCTTTCTTTTTCCCTAATAATTTCCTTTTTGGAAAGGGGGGAAAAGACTTTGGAATAAGTTGTTCCTTTTTTTTAATAACTGGATTTTCTGATAGGAACTTTTGTGGATATTCTTTGTTGTTTCTCTCCCTTTGTTTTTTGTTTGTTCTGCTTCGCTTTTAGTCACAAGTAGGGGTGACATGAAGACAGGGATGTGTTGAGTGCTCATCCTGGCTTTGTCTTTTTTTCTGTTGATTTAAGGATCATCTCCTTGCTTTGCTTTCTGGCATAAGGCTGGGGCACAGTCCAGGTTTGAAGGAGCTGTGAAGGAGGGGATGGGTAGAGTGAGTGCCCCTATAGTTCTATAGTTGGCTTTCTTTGTAATTTTTTGGTGTGATAGTTGTTTACAGTTATGACCGTGTATTCTTTTCATCCTTTACTACTAAAAGTAGGGGAGTGGCAGTACTTATCCAGGAAAATCTTCCGTTCACATTATTAGAGCAGGTGAAAGATGAGCAGGGACAGTTTGTGATACTTAAAGCCCTGATACATGGGGAAGAATATGGAATTTTAAATGTCTACTGTCCTCTGGTGCATCCCCTCAAATTTTTGATTAGTGCTTTCTCTAAGTTGAGTGCTTTTGGAATACAGGACATTATTATAGGGGGGGGATTTTAATTGTCTTTTGGATCCGACAGTGGACAGGATGCCTTGTGGGCCCCAACTATTTCTTCACAGGCCAAGCAGGTGGTTGACTTATGTGAGGAGGTGGGGCTGGTGGAGATGTCTTCACCCTACCAGCAGGGACTTCACCTTTTTTTCAAACCCACATAAATGTCACAAGAGGATTGACCTCTTTCTGGCTCCATCGGCCCTTCTGGATTTGATTGTGAAGAAATAGTTGGGGCCCACAAGGCATCCTGTCCACTGTCGGATCCAAAAGACAATTAAAATCCCCCCCCTATAATAATGTGCTGTATTCCAAAAGCACTCAACTTAGAGAAAGCACTAATCAAAAATTTGAGGGGATGCACCAGAGGACAGTAGACATTTAAAATTCCATATTCTTCCCCATGTATCAGGGCTTTAAGTATCACAAACCGTCCCTGCTCATCTTTCACCTGCTAAAATTGGGAATATAGCTATCTCTGATCATGCGGCAGTATATTTGGAGGTTAAGGCCAAGAGTGAAGGACTAGGTTTGCAGCACTGGCGTTTGGACCCTTTTCTCCTTAAGGATTCCAAATTTGTGGAATACTTTTTGAAGGAGTTTCAGGAATTCTTGAGTATCAACTCAGGCATGGCTAGTAGTCCATCCATGCTATGGGAGACTGCTAAGGCCTTTGCTACGGGATTAGCTATTTCCTATTTGACTAGCTGGAAATGACAGTAGGAGGAACAGTAGTGTCTACTTGAGACACGTTTGAAAGTCACAGAGGCAGCACATTTTGCACGGCCTTCGGTGACTAAGCTACAGCGGATCACGGCCCTTCGGGCCGCCTTGAATTCAATGCTGACACAAAACACAAAGAAAGAACTTGCTTTTGCTAGGCAGAGGCTATTTGATTATGGGGATAGGCCAGGGAAGTATTTAGCGTACCTGACTAGGAAAAAGCGTGCTCCCCAATCTATTATTGCAATCAGAGACAGCGCCGGGGTCCTTACATACGATGCTAAAAAGATTAATGAGACTTTTCAGAGCTTTTACTCTGAATTGTATCGCTCTAAAGGTTGCAAAAACAGGAGGGCTAAAATGGAGACCTTTTTTAAAAACCTGGACCTCCCAGGGTTAACCTTGGAACAGGCCTCTCTCCTTAATGCCCCCTTGACTGTTCAGGAAATACAGGAGGCAGCTAGGCAACTTCAGAGTGGGAAAGCACCTGGCCCTGATGGTCTCCCAGGTGAGTTTTATAAGGTGTTTATAGGGATTCTGTCAGGGCCGATGTTGGAGATGTACAATCAGTCCTATATGCATGAACGTCTACCACCATCTTTGAGAGAAGCTAATATTTCCTTAATTCTTAAGAAGGGGAAGGTTCCTGAGGATTGTGCCTCATACAGGCCCATCTCTATTAAATTCAAACTTCAAGATTTGGTCCAAGATCCTGGCGCTGAGATTGGAAAGGTTGTTGCCCCATATTATTAAAGAGGACCAGACAGGCTCTATAAGGGGCCCTAGGTCCTCTAATAATATTAGAAGGTTGCTGAATGTGGTTCAAGTTTGTCAGCAACGATCGATTCAGGGGTTGATTATTTCCTTAGATGCAGAGAAGGCATTTGACCGGGTGGAATGGCCATATCTTTTTTACGTCTTAGAACAGTTTGGGTTGGGTGGAGTCTGTGTGAGGTGGGTGGAGGTTTTATATTGCCACCCTCTGGCCGCGGTCATCACCAACAGGGTGAAGTCTGGGAATTTTACGACTGGTAGGGGTAGTCGGCAAAGCTGCCCCCTCTCACCGTTGTTGTTTACATTGGTGATAGAGCTGCTGGCAGTGGCCATTCGTCAGAACGTCCACGTAACCGCTCCGGAAGTGGGATCGAGGGCACACAAGATTACACTGGACGTGGATGATGGCCTTCTGTTTTTATCGAACCCGATCACCTCTGTACCCCATTTGATACAATGTATCAATGCATTTGGGGCTATTTCAGGATATAACTTTGCAAAATTGGAGGCTATGCCTTTGGGGAACCTTAAGGATGTGCCAGAAGTTGAAGGTGGCCCTAAGTTCCCTTTTAAGTGGTCACGGGCAGGGTTCTGATACCTAGGCATTTTTATTACCCCCAAGTTTGATCTGTTATTTCGGACTAACTTTGCTCACTTGCTCGACAATATTAGGCGAGATCTCCAGAGATGGGAGGCTCTTCCAATTTCATGGCTGGGCCAAATATCTCTCATTAAGCTGAAGGTTCTTCCTCGTTTGCTTTATCCCACGCGTATACTCCCTATAATGTTTCCCAGGTCAATGCTGCAGAAGCTTATGGGGTGGTTTGGTTCCTTTGTCTGGCATCGTGGGCGGCCCTTCATCAAACTTACTAAATTGCAGTTGCCTCAAGGAGGGGGAGGAGTTGATTTCCTAAACATCAGGAGATATCAATTGAGTTCCCTGCTGTCCTTTGTCGCGATTGGGTAGGTAACGATCCAAACTCAATATGGCTGGAGATCGAGGCCTCCCAGGCAAAGTGCCCTCTTATTAACCTGTTGTTCATGGATAAGATGAGGACATTTATGGACCACTGCCGGAACCCCATTGTCATTAGTACAGTCAAGGCATGGAGGGCGATGCATCAGAGTGAGGGCTGTTTATCCAAGACTTCGCCACTTACACCTATAGTTGGCATGCCAAGGTTCTGACCAGGGATGGTGGACTCAGGGTTCAAACTATGGGCAGCAAGAGGAGTTTCTAGTTTGGGAGACTTGTTTGAGGGGGAGGTTATAATGTCTTTTGAGCAACTGAGCTGCAAATATGGGTTGATAAGCAGAAATCTTTTCCGTTTTTTAAAGGTTAGGGATTTCATCCAGAAGAAGACTATGCTTCTCACTAAGCCCTATAAGCCCGATACAGAGAGGTTGTTGCTATGATCCACAAGCACCCTTTTGGTTAGTGCCCTCTATCACCTGCTGGGTGGCAGGGCCTAGCAGGATATTAACCAGTTATGTGAGGTCTGGGAGCAAGAGCTGGGAGTGGAGGTCTCTTCTGAAACATGGGAGAACATATGGGAGAATACTCGAAAGATCTCAATCTGTAATAGGACATGTGCTACTAAATTAAAAGTTCTGGACAGGGCTCATCTGGCACCAGACAGTCTGGTGAAGTTCAAAAAAGGGGCATCTTCAGTGTGCCCCAAATGTAAAATAAGTGTAGGTACTCTTACCCATTGCTTCTGGAAATGCCACAGGCTCCGTGTTTATTGGAGCGCTGTGGCGGGAGAGGTGGGGAGGGTATTGAGGGCTGAAGTCAAAGTAGACCCAATATCTCTCCTCTTAGGTCTACCGAATTTACCATCTTTAGACTGGCATGGGGAGAAACTATTTAATATTCTTGCATACTGTGCACGGAAGAATATTCTGGTGAACTGGGTGTCTGAGAACCCGCTAGACTTGCTGGGTGGCAGAAATTGATTATGGAGCACATTCCCTTGGACTTTTTTACAAACATGGTACACCACACAACAAACAATTTTTATAAGACATGGCAGCCCTACTTGAGTTATTTGGATATAGATTTCTCAGTTATCTTAACTAGGGTGTTTGTTTAACCAGGATGGTTATTTGTCAAGCCCTTGGGCCTGGAGGGGGTCTCCCAAGTTAATATGGGTATATATACAATGCTCCCGTTCCTTTGTTTGGGAACTTTGAACCGAGCATAGCTGTTCTGTATTTTGTGGGGTTTTTTGTATTTTTTTGCTTTTATTTCTTTTTTTGGTGTTGCTTTGTACAGTGTTAGGGTTTGCTTTGTATTAGAGGGTAGGTTAGTAGTTAGTAGATAGTAGTTGTATTGTAATTTGTGTTTTCTTTCTTTTTATTACACTGATATTTGTTATTGATTGTTTTTTTTTCAATAATTTTATATGTTTGTAAAGTTAAAAAAAATTTGCTAATAAATATACTTACAAAAAAAACTAAAAGGCTGCTTCACATTGAAACAGCATTTGAAGCCTTGGGACATTGGGAAGGGAGGAAATAAAAGGGCAAATAGAGTCATATGTTACACATTTGTAAATTACATAAGAGGGAGATGAAGTATTGATTATGATAGAGAAGTAGACTGCAGCAGGGTGAACAATCCCTTCAGAAAACTCACTTTGCTTCATAAAATTACGTATCATGTACATTAAAACTCCGTTCTTTAATTACTGGCTTCATCCTTCTCCCTTCATCTGACATCAGTCAATCATGGTGTCATACTTGATCTTGAAATAAGCTTCCAGACATATATTGGCAGTGTGACAAAAAAACACCTATTTCCACTGTATAACATGTGACCTTATCTTGGCTCATTTGTTGCTGAATTGCTCATCCATGCCTTTAGACTTTATGCACTCCTGGTTCATCTCCTATATGCAACAGTTTGTATACTTGAGATCATTTCTTCTAAAGTTCTATGTCTATAAGTTAGCATGATTCAAGTCCAATTCACTTCACTCACATTCCTGTGTTTGCTGATCTGCAATGGATCACAATTAAGCAACAACTTGATTTCAAAATTTGCATCTTTGTTTCCAGGTCACTTTATGGTTTCACTCGGGTGTACCTCCCTGTCTCTATTAGTCTCCTGCAGTCCCATAACTAGCCATGGCGCCTGTGCTTTTCTAATGATCAGTTAAGATTTCAGTCACCTCACAACTGATGGCCACACTTGCAGATGTCTGAAGCTGCTGTGGAATTCTCTCCCAACATTTCTCTTCTTCTCTACTCTGTTTTTAGCTTTAAAAATCATACAACACTAGGTTCTTTAATACTCATGACTTTGACCATGCTTTTGGTCACCTGACCTCAACTCCATGTGGACTGGTGTTATTCATTGTTATTTAATTATTCTGTGAAGTGCTTTGGGATGCTATTGGTTCTATGTAAACCTAAATTATTGTTATAGCATACTTCAATGAAATAGTTGACTTTGCACTACCATTCAAAAGGTTCAAGTTCACATCTTGATCCAGATTAATGTAATTATGTTTGATATGCTCTTAGTCTTTGGATGCTAACTAAGCAGATAGTTGCAATGATGGAATTAATCATCAGCATGTAAATTGGACACCTTCCAATAAAACAAAAATCCATGGAACAAGCTTTGTGGCAACAGTTGGAAACATAAAGCTTAAAATGAGGAATGGATATTTTCTCCTTAAGCTGATCCATTGCACAATGCATATGTGATTATCTCAAGTCATGACATCAATCCCTTTCCCTATCTAGAATCTCAAAAGTATTTTCCTAACTCTCATGAAAAATTGTCAGATCACACTTATTAATTACTCTACCAGAAGGAAAAATGAAAACAAAAAACTGCAGTATAGACAAGGGTAAATTATTAAATTGGGTAAACAATCAATGATTCTCTAATATTTCCTTTTGCTAATTTTCTTGAAAAACTGAAAATGATAGTAGAGTGGAAATCTATTACAGAAAGGATGTGCCACACAGTGGAATAATGAATGCATTTGTTAACTGTACAATGTAATTATTTTGATTTTCTCAGATTTATATTAATTTTGATTTTTACATTTTATACTTTTTTGTTTCTTTTTCCTGTTACTTCTGTCTTTCATATCTCCTAGATATGAATTAAGGTATGAGTCATTTAAAAAAAATAAGTCTAAACTATTTTTGTCCCTTTCACAAATTAAGCTGTGTTAGCTGTCCTTTTGTCTCAAGCTACTAGTATACTTCAGTGCTGGCTGAGACGGAATGGTCTACTGCTTTTTCATTTGTCACCATTTTGTGAATTCACACTGTGTCCTGGCATCAGCAATTATTGTTATCATTGACATTGTTGGTGGAAATAAAGGCTTTGGAAAATTATGGTTGTGAACTGGTTTGGAAGTGTTTGGAATTGGTCCTCATGGAGGAAATATTCACAGAGAGAGAAAGTTATTTAGATACTCCAAGAAACTACTCTTAGCTCATTGGGGCCAACTTAGGAGGACGCTGAGGCGATTGAGCAAAGGCACCAATCTCGGCTTCGAAGCGTCTACACTCTCAATCCTTACCTTTACATCGTGATAGAGGTAACATTCTTCTGTTCGTTCTTGGATTATTTTTGAAACTGCAATTGTAACATGTACAACCACTTCAGTGTTACCTTAAAAAAAGAGGTTCAGTTATAAAAGGTGTAACTTAGGTCAGTTTGCAACTTGTTGAGTCGATATTGATACTCGGCAACAGCTAACCAAACTTTGGCTTAACCTACATCTCTCTGTCTCTTTCTGAACTCTGTGTGGTTGCTGCCTGACCTTCCTCTGCGGGAAGAAGAAGGCAACCTGAAGAAATGAGATTCGTGATCAGATTATTAGGTCATTTGTTTCCAACCCCCGCCCCATACAGTGCAATTGTCAAAGGGCGGTGGAGCAAGCAGTACGGAATGAGCACCCTTGCTCGGTGCGGGAGCTGCCCCACTCCCAGGACTGGATCACAGCCTCTGTCACTCAGCTCCCTCCGGTTCTCTCCAGGCACCCGTCCCGCACAGCCTGGCGTGTGCCCCTTGACCTGCGCCCCCTGACCTGTGCCCCCTTGCCAGGCCCCGCTTAGCCACTTCTGCTCCCCCACCCCTATTCCTCAGTTTGCGGCTTCCTTTTGGTTTCTTCAATACCTCGATACCTTGGTTTTATTTTATTATTTCAATTATTAGTGCACTTTCTCCTTGTTCCCCTTTTTTTGTGACATCTCACTAAATGGTGAGATGTAATTGGTGCCTTATTCACATATTTGATAACTCAGTGAAATACATTTCTTCCTTTTATATAACATGCAGTCTAGAGGGTAATTAACGCCTTCAAACTGACTAATGCGTATGTATGTGTTTATATTTATTTCGTTATTTTGTCCTGGCCGCCTTCCTGCACCTGTTGTTTCTTTCCCACGTCGCTTTCCTACCACATTTTGTTTCCCACAGCACCAGTGAAACCTGAATGGGAGGAATATGTTTCGGTGCTGAATGGGTTAAGCAAGTGGCAGCGTTTCAAGGAAGTTAACCATCGTGGACTTTCTGCTTTTCTAGAAGCTGAAGTTCAGAAATGCTCGAATTTGATCTCAAGTTGACTGAATATTTGCTCTGAATATCAGATTTCATTTGTATTAAAACGGAACTACAATGAATGATTGATTGAAAAACATATCTCCTGTAGATGGGATATTTCGCAAAATGTATGTTAACTGGTATGTATATTAATCAGATAACTGCGGTTATACGCACGCTGATTGGGTTAACTAGAACTCCTGTTCCGCCTCTAGTTGATGGAAATACAGTACTACACATTGCTTCTAGGCAGAGGTGAACTGAATTTACAACTGCATAGATTGCCAACACACCTGCTTTGTCAGAAAAAACTAATCTGGATTTTGCAGTCAGCTGGCAGATCTGGAATTTAGTGTGCTGAAACTAAGTAACGTCCAGAATAGGAAACATTATATAAAAGAATTATTTATATGAAAGGACTTTAGGTTATACAGTTCACTGTCCTCAAACTGCTTTTTTAAGCTGCTTGACACTATTGATTTGACATAGTCGATTAACAAAATGGACAAAGGAATGGATAATCCTGCATTCATCACCGATGACAACCTCAATGTAGAACAAAACTCAAAACAAGAAAACATTGCACAAATAGAAGTGCCTAAGCAAGAATTTGAAGAAGGGCCGTGTGGCTGGGGAAGATTTACACCAAGCTGGATTCAGTGCTGCAACAATCCAAAAGGATACTTGGTCTTTTACAGTCTGCTAGGTATCATTCAAGGTAATTTTTAAAAATAATTTTCTTTCTTGTTTTATCTTTTATTTGATTTTTGCTGAATCTGGTCTGTCATTGAAAAGAAAACAAATAGATAAACGTTTTACTTCTTAAAGTCTTAAACCAGTGCTTATGATATGTGAGAATAGGGTCATAGAGTCATACAGTCAGGACATGCTATCATACAACTCCCTTTAGGCTGACAGGGGATTGTGGATTGTTCATGTTTCTACAGCTGTGATGAATGATGTTACATAATTAAGCAGAATGTATTGAAATTTAGTTTTCTTCTTCGTTTTCTACTTAACCGACTGAAAATATTTAACCTGAATTTTCTTTTATTTAGCATGAATTAACTGGGAACCAATGGGTCAAATAAATTTAGGTGTAAAATTGGTTTTACATTTAGATAATAATCTGTGTATTACTGCTTTTTCTTCAGATGAATGGACATATTTTAAATTTGAAACCAGGAGACTAGGATATTGTTTTAAGAAGATGTCCATTCTTCCCTCTGGCGCTTACTGTTGCAAATTAATCTCTGAAGGGAATGTTAACATAGTTGCATACCTGTTGTTGTGGAAGGTAAATCAACCGGGCAGATATTCAGCCTGTTGAAATAAGACATACTGTCAAATAGATCAAATGGCTATGCTTTACTAGTGACTGTCAAAGCCACAACACCACCTCCAACCAGCCTGCTTCTGAACCCTCCCTGAAGTCTGCAGGATTTTCTATAAGTAGCACACAAATATATACAACAGCAACTGTGTATTATACACTTTTTTTTGCAATACTGCTGGTCTGAATGTGTGAGTGCTTGTGTTTGGGGGTATGGTTGGCTTCCACATTTGTTAGAGTTTCGACAACCCTCTGGGTAGACAATTCTACAGATTCACTATCCTCTGAGTTAAACAAAGATGTCAACTCAGACCTATTTAATTTTTCTCTTATTCTGTGTGTATCCTTTAGTTCTAGACCCCTGACCAGGTGAATCATTCTTTCTACTGTACTTGAGAGTTATAAGCACAATCTTCTCAATATCTCCTCATGGGACAGACATACCATCACAGGAATTAGTCATCTACTTATATCCTTTCACAGGTAAGGCAACCAAAACTGCACAGAATGGTCCGGTCGAGCCTCATGAAGCTTCTATATAATTGTAGAAAGTAATCTTTACTCCTGTACTCCAATGGTCTTGCAATAAAGATCATCATACTGATTACTTTCTGAATTGCTTCTACATGTGTTAGCATTCAGTGACTTTTGAACAAGGCATCCAGGTCTTTTCGGACATCAATACTTCCCAATCTCTCACCACTTAAAAATATTCTCCACATCCCATCATCCTACTGAAGATGATATATATATCACATATATCCATATTACATTTTATTTGGTATGTCCTTACCCACTCACTCAGCCTGTCAAAATCTCCCGCTGAAATCTCTTTGCATCTGAAAATGACCTGTTTATTCCTCTTATTAACCAATCCTCAAACCATGCTGATATGTTACCTCCCCATCGCATATGCTGTAGTTTGGTTTTTTAACCTCCAGTGTGGGATTTTATTGAAAGCCTTCTGAAAGTACAAATACACTATGTCTTCTAGTTTCCCCTTAACTACTCTGCATCGTCAAAAAACTCTTAACTGGTTCATTGAACCTGATTTCCTGTTCATAGATCCATATTGCATCTGCACAATTCAATCATTATTTTCTAATTGTTTGGTTATTACATCCTTTACAATCTATTGTAATTAATATCATAGATATAATAGTATTTTTGCTATTACTGCCATAAATCTAGTAGACCTATAGTTCTGATTTCTTCCTTCTCTCGATTAAGGAGTGGGGTTGCATGGTAGCCTTCTGATTTGGAGGTATCATTCCACAGCCTCTCGAATTTTGGAAATTACCACGAATGGATCCACTATCATAGCCACTACTTCCGACATTCTGGGATGCAGAACATTGAGTCCGATAAATTTTTCAACTTGTAGGTCATTAATTTCTCAAAATTTCTTTTTCTCACGATAATTTTTTTTTAGTTCCTCATTCTCAGCAATTCCTTGGAGTTGTGTTATGTTTGGGAAATTTCCTTTGTCTTCCTCCATGAAGACTGACAGAAAATAGCTATATTATACTTCTGCCATTTCCATAGCTTATAATAAATTCTCATGTCTCTGCCTGTAATGGACCCACTTTTATCAGACATGATTTCCCTTTCACGAAGCCATGCTAACTCTGCTTAATTAGATTATGATTTCCAAAATGTTCTGTGATTACTTCCTTAATATTGATTCCAATACTTTTCTAACAATAAATGTCAGGCTAGTTGGCCTCAGTTACCTACTTTTTGCTCCTCTTCCTTTTTGAATAGAGGTGTCAAAATGACAGTTTTCCAATCTTCTGATACTTTTCCAAAATGCAAGTACGCTTGGAAAATTACAACCAATCTATCCACTATCTCTTCAGCTACCTCTTTTAGGATCCAAGGATGTAGACCATCAGGGCCAGGGGATCTATCTACCTTTAGCCACACTACTGTGTCTAATACTACCTCTAATGAAGGTGATGATACTTAATTTCTCCCTTCCTTTCTTTGGTATTGTTGGGAAGTTTGAAATATCTTCCAGTTTTTGTCCAGTGTGTGCAGGAGGATTTCCTGTTGCAGCATGTAGACAGGCCAACAAGAAGCAAGGCCATATTGGATTTGGTACTGGGTAATGAACCAGGCTAGGGGTTAGATTTGGAGGTAGTGAGCACTTTGGTGATAGTGACCACAATTCAGTTATGTTTACTTTAGCAATGGAAAGGGATAGGTATATAGAGCTTGGCAAAAGTTATATCTGGGGGAAAGGCAAGTATGATGCGATTAGTCAAGAGTTAGGAAAGGAAACTGTAGGGGCTGGGTACAATTGAAACATGGAGCTTGTTCAAGGAACAGCTACTGCGTATCCTTGATAAGTATGGACCTGTTAGGCAGGGAGGAAGTGGTCAAGTGAGGGAATCATGGTTTATTAAAGAAGTTGAATCTCTTGACAAGAGGAAGAAGGAGGTTTGTGTAAAGTTGAGACATGAAGGCTCAGTTCGGGTGCTTGAGAGTTATAAGTTAGCCAGGAAGTTACTAAAGAGAGAGCTAAGAAGAGCCAGGAGGGGACATAAGAAGTCTTTGGCAGATAGGATCAAGGAAAACCCTAAAGCTTTCTATAGGTATGTCAGGAGTAAACGAATGACTAGGGTAGGATTAGGACCAGTCAAGGATAGTAGTGGGAAGTTGTGTGTGGAGTCCGAAGAGATAGGACAGGTGCGAAATGAATATTTTTCGTCACTATTCACACAGGAAAAAGACAATGTTGTTGAGAAGGATACTGAGCTATTGGCTATTAGACTGAATAGATGAGGTTCATAAGGAGTTGGTGTTAACAGTTCTGGAAAGTGTGAAAATGGATAAGTCCTCTGGGCCAGATGGGATTTATCCTTGGATTCTCTGGGAAGCTAGGGAGGAGATTGCAGTGCCTTTGGATTTGATCTTTTTGTCATCATTGTCTGTAGGAATAGTGCCAGAAGTCTGGAGGATGGCAAATGGTATCTCCTTGTTCAAGAAGGGGAACAGAGACAACCCTGGCAATTATAGACCAGTGAGCCTTACTTCTGTTGGGGGCAAAGTTTTGGAAAAGATTATAAGATTATAAGGTGATTTATAATCACCTGGAAAGGAATAATTTGATTGGAGTAGTCAACATGGTTTTGTGAAGGGTAGGTCATGTCTCACATACCTTATTGAGTTATTTGAGAAGGAGACCAAACAGGTGGCTGAGGTTAAAGCTGTTGATGTGATGTATGTGGATTTCAGTAAAGTGTTTGATAAGATTCTCCATGGTAGGCTATTTCGGAAAATACAGAGGCATGGGATTGAGGGTGATGTAGCAATTTGGATCAGAAATCAGCTAGCTGTAAGAAGACAGAGAGTGGTGGTTGATGGAAAATGTTCATCCTAGAGTTCAGTTACTAGTGGTGTATTGGAAGGATCTATTTTGGGGCCATTGCTGTTTGTCATTTTTATAAATGATCTGAATGAGGGCATAGAAGGATGGGTTAGTAAATTTGTGGATGACACTGAAGTTGGTGGACAGTGCAGAAAGGTGATGCAGGTTGCCGAGGGACTTAGATAAGCTGCAGAACTGGGCTGAGAAGTAGGAAATGGAGTTTAATTTGGAAAAGTGTGAGGTGATTCACTTTGGAAGGAGTACCAGGAATTCAGAATACTGGGCTAATGGTAAGATTCTTGATAGTGTGGATGAGCAGAAAGACCTCAGTGTCCATGTGCATAGGTTTCTGAAAGTTGCAACCCAGATTGATCAGGTTGTTAAGAAGGCATAAGGTGTATTAGCTTTTATTGGTCAAGGGATTGAGTTTCGGAGCCATGAGGCCATGTTGCAGCTGTACAAAACTCTGGTGCGGCTGCACTTGGAGTATTGCGTCCAGTTCTGGTTGATGCATTATAGAAAGGATGTGGAAGCATTGCAAAGAATGCAGAGGAAATTTACCAGGATGTTGCCTGGTATGGAAGGAAGATCTTATGAGGAAAGGCTGAGGGACATGAGGCTGTTTTCATAGAGAGAAGACGGTTAAGAGGTGACTTTAAAATAGAGGCATACAAAATGATCAGAGGATTACATAGGCTGGACAGTGAGAGCCTTTTTCCTTGGATGGTGATGGCTAGCACGAGGGGACAAAGCTTTAAATTGAGGGGTGGTAGATATAGGACAGAAGTAGGTTCTTTACTCGGAGAGTAGTAAGGGCATGGAATGCCATGCTTGCAACAGTAGGCAACATTAATGGCATTTAAATAGTCATTGGATACACATATGAGTGATAATAGAATAGTGTAGGTTAGACAGACTTTAGATTAGTTTCACAGGTCGGCGCAACATTGAGGGCTGAAGGGCCTGTACTGCATGTAATGTTCTGTGTTCCCCAATGGGATTTCACTAAAACATAAGGAGCCAAGACTGCAGATTCAACAATAAAACAGAAATTTATTACACACGTAAAAAAATGATAATAAAGCAAACCAAACCAAGCCTCTGATTTGACAGATGGTTTATCTGACTGTACTGGATGAATGTAAACATATCCTATTTAATATTGAGAATATCAAAATCACTATTTTTGATTGCCACCACAATCTACCTTCCCAAGCTTCATCCTTCTCTCTTGCAACAGTGAGGTTGAAACAGACTGTTTGCAATCTTGGTATCATTTCGTCCCAAGATGAGTTTTTAATCTCATCTCTGTTTCATCACTAAGATCATCCCTGTTCACCTAGGTCCTCAGGGCAGTTCACAAATTCCATCAATTTGGCCCAGTTCCAGTTGTTGATGTGAAGATAGGAGAATTATGTCCAGACATGAATAACAAGAAATACTGGGAATCTTCCACATCTATTGCTGCTTCAATACTCCTTCAGTGTAATGCAGGACCATCCGTTCTTTTCTATATTTTATAGTTATAATAGAACTCCATTCCAAGCATTCAAAGCAATTCTGAGAAAATTAAATCCACTAATCCCTGTGCTCCTGCTCATATTTGTCTTGCTTCACCTGCTGAGGAAACCCTTGTCCATGCTTAGCTAAATGCTATACTTGGCTTTCCAGATCAGTTTCCTCACTCTCACTGTCTAAAATACAAAGAATTCTAACTCTTAGAAATTCTCTCCCAAAAGACCTTGTGGGTCAACCTACAGCACGTGAACTAAAATGGTTCAAGAAGGCATCTCACCACCAGCTTCTCATGGGCAACTAAGGATGGCAATAGATGCTGTCCAGGCAGTAATGCCCACATCCCATGAGTGTATGCAAAAAATGTCATCCAAAACTCTGCTGTCTCCATCACTAAAGATTACAGGTTGAATTGCTGGCAAGAAGGGGTGTAAAATTATACTGTGACAACTTAACATCAACTGTTTCATTACAAATGCTGACATAATAATACTGGAAACAAGTTGACAGGACAATGTATATTTCAGAACACCTGACTTAGGTTGAGTTAATGGAGAGTGTGTCCATAAGTGTAAATTGGGAGGGAAAATCCAATGAAGGTTAAGTTAAAGCCTGAGCCATTTCAACTCCTGACTTCATTTGCAAGCAGGTCAGTTAATGTTGGCAATTAATATTGGCCTTGATTAAGAGCAGCAGCAGCCTTGCCCATTTCTGTCGCTATCAATTAAATCTCAGTTAGGTATGTAATGCTCCCTTCATTTCCCATTGTGTAGCTGCTGCCTCTTACCTACCAGAGTTCATAAGTGAGAAGCTTGTGTGACACTGGCAAAACTGTAGTTGGCAAATACCAAACAACTATCTCACTAATTGTCTTAGCTTTCTACAATTCTACAATTCAGGTGCACTGCTGTTGACACAGCAGTGGCATCTCTAGATAAAGCATGTGGCAGCAGGAACAAAACAGGAGTCAGTATGACATTTTAATTTCTCAAACTCTAACCCAGCTTTTAAAGGCCTCCATAGGGCAAGGAAAATGTCATCCATTCTGACATGTTTGGTAAGTCACGAGTTCTTAAAACGCACATTTGAAGAAATAGCAACCTGCAAGTTGAGCAAGGGCAGTGAGCAACCATCTGTCACATTAGGAACAGGAAGTAGGGACTGCCTGGGAGTGTTGACTAGTTAGAGGCATTTAATTATATGTAAATTTGACAGAAACAACTCAAAGAGTCAGAGAAATGTAGTACTGATACAAGATTCTTTTAGTTAGAAATAGATCATCAATTTACAATGCAATTTCCTGACTGGTGTGCTACTTTAGTGCCAAATTAAGGGTTGTCATAGACCAGACAGAAAATCTTCAATAGTATTCCGATTATAACTAATGACATCGGAAGAACTCCTGATAAGAGTTCCGGATATAGGGTCTCAGCAATTAGGAGCCAGATTAAAGGGCAGGACTTCAGGCTCAGAAATAAGGACCATTTTTGGAACCATGTGTCATGTAACAACAATAAGGTAAGTGACTGGAAAAATTATGTAAGGGATGTTGGTTCGTAATATCGCATAATATATTCTTTCTACCGTTTGGATACCACAACAGCTCCAACAAAATAAACTTTAAACAAAGATAGCAGAAGTGCATAATGTCTGCAAGTTCACAGAATATTATAACAGGGAGGTCTGTGACTTGCACTCAATTGAAGCATTTGTTAACCAAAACTTGCAAAACCGGTCACTTGGTTTTATGCAGTCCTTTTTTGCATGACTCCAAACAAATATTCTGATACAGAGCTTCCAAGCTCAGTGTTTACAAAAAAAAATTTAAAATACATACCTTCTGGAAACCAGATATAACTTTCCTGTCAGTGACTCTCTCTCTTTTGTATGGCAAAGCTTGAACTTTACCAAGCTGAAAATGTGTTGCGGGAAAAGCGCAGCAGGTCAGGCAGCATCCAAGGAACAGGAGAATCGACGTTTCGGGCATAAGCCCTTCTTCAGGCTTATGCCCGAAACGTCGATTTCCTGTTCCTTGGATGCTGCCTGACCTGCTGCGCTTTTCCAGCACCACATTTTCAGCTCTGATCTCCAGCATCTGCAGCCCTCACTTTCTTCTTGAACTTTTCCAAAACAAGCACAGAGAATACAAGAGAAACAGAGTTATATTTCAAGTCCAGTATGACTCTTCTTTGGAACTGAGTTCTATTTTTCTCTCCATAGAAGCTGTCAAACCGGCTGAGTTTCTCTAGCATTTTCTGTGTTTGTTTCAGATTTCCAGCAACTACATTATTTTGTTTTTTATTTGATTTTTTTTTGAGTTCCTGACCATTCCTTGACTGAATGAGCACAGCTCCAGTAAATTACAAGAAGCGCAACACCATCCGGAATAAAGCAACCTGCTTGATTGGCACCACATCCACAATCATCTACCCTCTCCACCACTGAATCTCACAAGTAGCAGTGTGTACAATTTACGTGATGCTCTGCAAAAATTCACCAAAGATCCTTAGACAGTACCTTCTAAACCTATGACCACTTCCAACTTGAAGAACAAGGGCAGCAGATACATGGGAATGCCATCAGTTGCAAGTTCCCTTCCAAGCCACTCACCGTCTTGACTTGGAAACATGTCACCATTCCTTCAGTGTTGTTGTGTCAAAATCGTGGAATTCACATCCTAAAGACTTCATGGGTCAGCATACATCTATTGCACCTGTTCAAGAAGTTAGCTCACCACCACTTCTCAAGGGCAACTGGGGATGGGTAAGAAATGATGGTCAGCCAACAACACACAAATCCCACAAGTGTATTAAAAAAAAGACTTATCAAGATGCAGCCTAAAGGAGGAAAGAGAGATAGAAATGTACTGAGATTCAGGGAGGAAATATGGTTGCCATAGCTATGACCACTGTTAGATTTCTCGCTGAGTTTTTCATTATTTTCTTTTATTCTTTTATTACTGTTCTGTATTACAAGCTGAAAATAACAGATGGACTTTGGGCAGCTTGGGTTAAAAAGAAAAGAATAGACCAGAGAAGCATGTTTTATTTGTGAGGACAGCCCTGGAGGCTAGTTGCAGGCTGAGCATTGTTCAAAAGGTTCTAACAAACATGATGGCTCCCAGAAGAACATTGTGTTTATTCAGAAAGCAGAAGCTGGCTATTTATCAAGTTAGTACTAGAAAATTGTACGAGTACATCTAAAGAAGTCTCCATGTTCAAACAGTTGACAATATTGAATGGTGACTGAGGTCTCATGGAGAGTTGATCAGTCAAGGCAAGGCAGAATTGTAGTTTTTTCAAACTATGTTTCCTGAGAGTTGGTTCTGGAATGCTGCTAGGATGGCAGAAAGATTTGAGAACTTTCTGCCTAATCAATATACCAGCTTCCAGAAACCAAAGAGAAGAAATCTACGTTAGAAGTATGGATGTCTTTGCTTGGACGAATAGAGAAGGTGACTCTGATCAATGTTTCAGGAAAAATGGCTAAGAAGTCCACATTCATGCCTGTGAACAATCCATTTAAGTAATTTGGCCAATTTTGTTTGTTTCTTTTATTTATCCCTTCACTGTGTTTATTTGTCTGTCTGTCTATATAGAGTCATAGAGTCATACAGCATGGAAACAACAATCCAACTTACCTGTGCCAACCAGACATCCCAATGTGACTTAGGCCCATTTGCCAGCAACTCATTCATGCCAAACAGATATTGTAAATTAATCTTGCCCCACATCCTATTTATATACCCATCCAGATGACTTTTAAATGGTGTAATAGTACCAGCCTCCACCACCTCCACTGGCAGCTCATTCCATATATGCATCACCCCTTTGTGTGAAAAAGTTGCTCCTTAAGTCCCTTTTAAATCTTTCCCCTCTCTCCTTAAAACTATGACCTCTAGTTTTGGACTCCATTGCTCTGGGAAAAAGACTATTCACCCTATTCACATCACCCCCCATGATTTTATGAATCTCTATCAGGTCACCGTCAGCCTTAAATGCTCCCGGAAAAATAGCCCCAGCCTCTTCAGCCTATCCCTATTGCTCAAACTCTCCAACCCTGACATGATTCTTGTAAATCCTTTCTGAACCTTTTCAAGTTTCACAACATCTTTCCTATAGCAGTGAGACCAGAATTGAATGCAGTATTCCAAAGGTGGCCTAACCGATGTCCTGTATAGTGGCAACATGACCTCCCAACTCCTATACTCAATACATTGATCAATAAAGGCAAACATATCAAATGCCTTTTTCACTATCCTGTATACCTGTGACTCCATTTTCAAGGAACTATGAACCTGCAGCCCAAGGTCTCTTTGTTTGGGAACATGGGCCAAGACCTTACACTTAAATGTATAAGTCCTGCCTTGATTTTCGCTACCAAAATGCATCCATATCCCTTTAAATGTTTCCAATTCATTTTCCAATTCAGATGCCTTTTAAATGTTATAATTGTACCAGCCTCCACCACCTCCTCTTGCAGCTCATTCCATGCACACCACCTTCTGCATGAAAAAGTTACTCTTCAGGTCCTTTTTAAATCTTTGCCCTCTCAACTTAAACCTATACCATTTAGTTTTGGACTCCAAGGAAAAAGATCTTGGCTACTCACCCAATCCATGCTCCTCATGATTTTATAAACCTCTAGGTCACTCAGCCTGTGATGCTCCAGGGAAAAAAGGCCAGCCTATTGAGCCTCTCCCTATAACTCAAACCCTCTAATCCTATCAACATCCCTGTAAGTCTTTTCTGCACCCTTTTAAGTTTAACAACATTCTTCCCATAGAAGGGCAACCAGAATTGTAAATAAAAACTAAAAGAACTGCAGGTGCTGTAAATCAGAAATGAAAACAACAATTGCTGGAAAAACTCAGCAGGTCTGGCAGCATCTGTGGAGGGAAATCAGAGTTAACATTTCAGGTCGAGTGACCCTTCTTCAGAAGTTCTGAGGAAGGGTCACTCGACCTGAAATGTAAACTCTGATTTCTCTCCTCAGATGCTGCCAAATCTGCTGAGTTTTTCCAGCAATTTTTGTTTTTGTTTGTGGACCAGAATTGTCTACAGTTTTCTAAAAATGGCCTCATCAAAATCCTATGCAGCCACAACATGTCGTCCCAACTCCAATACTCAAAGTTCTTTCATGTGCATGGGGCTGAAAACAAATGCTTTGAGATACAAATCTCAAGTGTCTGAGAATTAATTATTCACAAAATCTGGGATTGGTTATACAAAAGTCTGATGAGGAACCATTTGAGTGTCTATTTGGGGACCTTTGATGGTTTCATTTTACTGGATTGCGAATACAGAGGTAGAAAAACTGCTTTTGTTCAGCTGTCTGTCTCTGTGTTATAATACTACAAATGCTGAAATGATTAAAATTCAGAATGCTCAAAATTCTGAGGAATTTTGGGGGATGGAAGATGGAGATCTGGCCAGGGGTGTGTTGGAATATTGAAATTCATGGTTAATAGTGAAAACAAAAAAATACGAATTGGAATATTAGCAGTAGACCTGCTGCAGCAGGCCAATCCCACTCTCAAATTTGAAATTCTCATCCTTGTTTTCAAAGACCCTCATTGCTTCATCTGCAAGCCTGTTCCAGATTTTTTCAAATGTTTCCTTGTTAGTTCTAGTTCTTACCAGCATTTCAATGAGTTACATTAATCCTCTCTCTAATGAAAAATAATGTGCATAGATAGAAAATAAATCCTAAAAATGTCACAGGAGTTGTCAGACTCCCCTTACGAAGCTAGAAATCCTTTTAGATGTTTATTGTAATTTTGACATCATTTACTTAACAGGATCACATATCATCACCAAGTTAGAATTGACAATGTGGTTCAATTTATTTTTTTGCAATACTAGAATTAAACTGAGTATGTTGTCTAATGTAGATTGTATTAGCCTTTTCCCATATGGCAGGATATGGATCTTTTGCTCCCTTGTTATCTATACAAGTGTGAATGAGAAATTGCATATACAATATTGCTTTACCACTAGAAAGTTTATGGGTGAATATTTTTAAAGTATTTAAAATAACTGTAATTGGGATAAGACATTATGATTGAAAAGAGCATGCATTTAGAAATCAGAAAACCATTGAATCTTATAAAGAACGAGGCCATTTGGCCCAACATGCCAATTCTAGCTCTTTGAAAGAAGTATCTATTTAGGCCCAATCTCCATAGCCCTGAAATTAACTCTCATTAATCTAATTACTTTTAGACTGTTACGATTAAACTGTTGAGTCTGCTTCCACCACACTTTCAGCTATTGTCTTTCAAATCATAATTACTTAGTACTTTAAAAAAACACTGAACTTGGCCTGTGGTTCTTTTGCCAGTTATTTTATATCTGTACCTTCTGGTTACATCAAGTGCAAACAGTTTCTCCTTATTAACTCTTGTAAATGATTTTAAAAGCATATACTAAATCGCTGTAAAATCTCTGCTCCAACTAAGATCATCCTTGCTTATACACATTCTCCAGATAATTGAAGTCATGTGTTTATGGCGCCATTTTGGTAAATTTTTTTGTATTCAAGGCCTTAACATATTTCTTAAAGTGAGGTACCCAATACTCTACCTGGGCACAATCAGAGATTTACTAAAATATATGAAATTTTCTTGTTTTTGTACACTCGGCCTTATGGGTATGCCTAAGGATTCTCTATGCCATCTTAACATCCTTCACAACAGTTGTGTACCTTCAAAGATTTCTGTACACAAAACCTCACATGTGTGTTTAAATGCATCCCCTTTAATTTGTACCATTTTGGTTATATTGAGCCTACTTTCTTCTTTCCACAGTTCATCACTCCCCTACCTTAAATTCCATCAACCTTCTACCAATTAATCAATTTGTCTACATCCTCCTGAAACTTATGCTATCCTCTTCACTATTGACTAACTTTTCTGAATTTTGTGTAATCTTCATTGTTTGAAATGGTCCTGTAGATTAAAGTCCAGCTCATTAATAAAAATGAAATAAAGCAGAAGAGTGATTATTGAGCTCTCAGTGAATTTCCACTCCATTTCCTATCAAGGCTAGTGACTCATGACTGTAACCTGTCTTCTGTCCCTTAGCCAATTTTATTTTGGTCTTTAACTAAAGAATGATAAAAATATGGAACTTGCTACCACAAGGAATTACTGAAGTAGCTGGTATTGTAAAAGTATTGAATAGGAAACTGGACAAGCATATGAAGCCAAGCCACTTGTTTCTGTGTCCATATTCTGTGTAATCTTTTATATGAACCACTTTCCTTTTAGTCCCATGGGCTTTAATTATTTTAACATATTTATTTGTGGTGCTGTATCAAATGCTTTTTGAAAGCCAGTATACACAACATCAGTGGCACTTATAGACCCTTTCCATACTTGTAAGAACTTTCAAGTTCGTAAAGCATAAATTGACTTTAAGAAATAAATGCTGTTGATTCACCCATGTTTTTCCAATTGACAGTTTTGTCCTCGACTGTTACCTTCTGAATATTTTTCCAGACTGACAGTGGTTACGGGGTTTATGCCATTCTCCTTTTTTTAATAGGAGTATGACGTTGGAGACCAGTCTTCTGACACCACTCCTTTATTTAAGAAAAAATGCATTTTGGGGGCCAGAGCCTCTATTTCTTTCCACTTTTAATTTCTTCAGCAAACAGGCATGCATCCCATTCAGGATAGGTGACTATTCTACCTTTATAGCTGTCAACCTTTTTAGCATTTACGCTGTCCGCCTTGTATCCAACTTATTTACAGTGACATTAGCTGTATATTCTTTTGAAAAGACAAGTGCAAATTTCTCATCCACTTCTCAACCATTCTTTTTTGTTTCTAATCAACCCCGAGATTCTTATGTGTATGCTTTTACTGTTCAAATTGTTATAAAAAAACTTAGGCCAATATTTCCTCATCCCAAATGGAGGTGAGATGGCAAAAAAAGGCAGCTAGCAGTGAGCTAGGCAGTGATCTCACAATATGACCAGAAATCCCACCTCCAAATCTTCCCTCCATTATTTTGTGGGTGCGAGAAAGGGTATAGGTGCCAAACCAGAACTGTGCCTGTTAAAGTAGCCATGAAGCTTACTGAGACCACAGAAAATGGCACAATTGTAGATGCAATGCAGTTTTCCAGGAGAAGGGTGAGAATTGAGAGCCCTTAGCAATCACACCTCGTGAGTAGAGAGGTGAGTAGGAGTAGATTTCAATGAGCATGCAAATTAAGTCTTTGAAAATTTATTTAAATTGTCTCAATTGGCTGAAAAGCCTCATGGTATGCACTGAAAAATTTAAGGACCATGTCAAGAGAAGGTGGAGGATCAGAAATAAAGTCCTTGCTATTTCAGGGGCTGTGAGCTCATCTGCTATTGCCTGGGCTTCATGACATTGAATCAGTATCCTCAACATTACTTGGATAGCAGGAAAGTGCACCTGGAAATGGGATAGGCTCCACCACACTCTGAGACAATTGAGGTATCACACACGGATAGTGAGGAATGGCCTCGAGCAGAAGAAGCACACAGTCATTGAGTCAGAGGCTTGGAGGAGAAGGAGTGCTTATCCAAGTGGCATGATATACTGTGCCAGACCTAGTTATTTGGACATGTCAGAAAGTCCATGCTGAAATAGACTGTGATTTTCCACATAGATGGTCACAGACATCAATGCACCTGATAGTTAGAAATCCACACCTTTCTGCATTCATAGCCAGGCCCTGGCAGTACCATAGAAGGTAACTTCACCTCTGGATCATTTAAGATCTCAGCTGGAGTCCTCTGTAATATTTTAAAGTAATCTACAAGCAGCTATATCTCAATAATCATAGATACCGCTTTGCCAAGCCTTCAAATGCCTACCTAATAGGACCTAAGCACTCAGATGGCATTTGGATTTACTGCAATATTGGGTTTCCATATGTAAAGGGCAGCATTGGCTGCACCCATATGACCAATAGGGCACCGAGTTACAGGTTGCAGAGGCTCAATAACTGGAACGTCTACTGTTCTATAAATACATAGCTGGTGTTCTGTGTACAACATTCTGTTATCCTTCCATCCCACTCTCCTAGGTCTATGAATGAGTTGTTTAGGATAAGGGCTACCCACTTTAGCTGTTATTCCTCACCTCTGCACATGCACCATGAATAAAACCCCAGAGGTGTTACAGTGACAGCCATTTACTAACAAGAACCTCATAAAGCAGTGAATCCGTTTTTCTCAACATGAGATTTGTTGCCTGGATCACTGACATCCTCCAGTAGTGAATTGTGAAGTATTTTTATCAGGCGCTATGGGAAGAGGACCAATATCCTGGTAGAGAAATTTGCTGGTGCTACTCGGGAGACTTTAAACAAGTAAGGGGGGTGCAGTGGTGACCCAAAGAGATAGTGAGAAAAGAGATCGGTCTGAGGCTGGTACAGTTGAGAAGAGGAGCAAGTCAAACAGTCAAGGCAGGCAAGAGCAAGGCAGAGGATGAGGTAGGACTGATAAATCAAACTGCATTTATTCCAATGCAAAAGGTAAGGTAGATGAACTCAGGACATGGTTGGCAACATGGAACTGAGACATCATAGCTATTATAGAAACATGGGTCAGGGATGGACTGGACTGGCAGCTCAATGCTCAATGCTTGTTTAGATAAAAGTGACTTGAGCTTTCAAAGTGGCATTCATCCAATCAACTTGCTTTGTTTGAGGCACGCTGTTGAAGGGAAAATTATCTTTGAATTTACTGTGCTTCATTGTGTGGTCTTGTTCCAAATTCCTCCTTCTGCTTATTGATATATTTTGCTGACATATAAGGCAAATCCTCTTATTAATAATTTGTATCTTATTTCCAGTTATTTTTTTTTACAGCTGAGAACAGAAATTCATTTTCTCATTCTGTTTCAAAGTTGTACATATTTTTGGTTTCCTTTTGGATGGTTTGGGTTCATCACTCATCATTATTGTTTCACCTTGTAGTTTGTGCCATTACTACCCCTGGTGATGCTGCGGATCAGCCTCTGGAGTCACATCTCTGGAACATCTGAAATGTTCAAGGAGGCAAGGGAGGTCACTTCTGTGGTTATGATTTGTTTCCAGGGCCCCTTGTTGGCTTGCATTGCTCAGATATTGAATATGGAGCATGACAGCGATCCCTAGAATTTTTTCTTCTTGCTGCATGTACCTTTTACTATCATTCAAGGGACAAAGGTGATATTGGCTAGGCCAACATTTATTGGCCATGCATAATTGCCCAGAGGGAAATTAAGAGTCAACCACAGTGCAAGCTACTTAATATTTGATCCATGGTCCTGTGTAATAGACTTGATGTCAAAAAGCAGTCACGTAGAAGAAAAGGCTTCTTTGTGTCACTATCATCAGCAGTAACTGAGACTTCTTTGCATCCCCATCTGCAAGTAGGCCTGTGACAGATCCATTTTGAAAAATTTTTTCCAGGCTGACTTTCTCACTGACCTGGGTGGCAACTTCAGACCTGGTAAGGACAAGTGTTGTGACCACCTCTGCTGCTCATGGGAAGAGGTCTTCCTACCTCTGCATTATCTTGTCTACATGGGAAGGTGAGGACTATAGATGCTGGAGATCAGAGTCAAAGAGTGTGGTGCTGGTAATGTACAGTTGGTCAGGCAGCATCCCAGGAGCAGGAGAATTGATGTTTCAGGCATAAGACCTTTCTCCTGCTCCTGGGATGCTGCCTGACCAACAGTGCTTTTCCAGCACCATGCTCTTTGATTGTTGTCTACAGGACCCCAACATCCTTGTCTGCAAAGTGAGACACCAAATTTCCCTTGCCTCGGGTGTATGTCAAGAACCATACGTGGTACCTCCAGACAATGCTTATCTAAATGCACTACAGCAGTGGTGAGTTAGTCCAAATAAGGCAATTGGTAGAATGGGGATGGAATCAGGTGAGACAGATCAGACAGCTACCAAAGGAATTGATTCGATAGTTAATAACATGAATTTTATCAGTTGTAATGAGAGCTCTCTTTAGTCCTCTTGGAGAAAAACCAACCATGAAACAACAAAATTGACACTTAGCCAAAAATATGTAAGGTTCAGTGCATAGTCCCAGATGATAGGAATCCTATAAACCAAACCACATAGTCCTAAAACAAACCAATCTGATAATCTCACAGTTATGAAACCTCCCCTGAAAAGAATTAAAGCTCATCACTGTTTTCATAAACAGCTTCAGTACCAGCTGACAGCGTTCTGTAAAATTTAAGAGCTTACTTACAATTAATTTATTACATTTGTGCAAGTATATTCTCCCCATGTGATGATACATTGTCCATTCAATAGTGTATCTTAGCAGTATTATAATGTTTTCCTCTATGCATTCAATACAGGTAATAGTTAATTTTTAAAATCTTCCTTGCAAAGATTCTTAATTTTTTTCCTCTCAAATGACTGAGAAGTGATTTTCATAGCTCCTTTCTTATGACAATTACATTCTATTTTAATTCCATGTCCTTAGTTAGAAGGTAGCAAAATTCATTCAATCTGGAAGCCTCTGTCCAGAACGATATTACTAATTTCAAATATGCTTTTATGACTTTTGCATACTGTAGTTGTAAATGTCAACTCAAAGAAGTTTTCCATCAGAAAGTCTAGATTCATATTTCCTTTGTTTCTTTTTTAAAATTAGGTTTTCCATTGTCATTAGACTGTTGATTTTTTTTAACTCCGTTTGTTCAGATTTTATCTTATGATCTCCATTCTCCTTCATAATTGTACATTTTTTAATGTGAACGTCACAAAAGTAGGTTTCAGCCAAACAAATATCCAATTCATCTTTGTGCAGGTAAACATGGGATTACGATCTTTCTTCTGAAGTTTCAGTTTGTTTACGAAAACTTCAACTTGCCGTAGCAGTTTGAAAATACATTTCCTTCAAACAAGTCTTTCTGCTTCAAAGCATTGTCTTTCTTTGTTTGTTCATTTACTTGAAATTCTGTTGCTGCATTCTTTTGACCTGTTTTGAGTTAACGTTCACAAGCAAGTTCAAAGCGGATAGAGTAAGTTTGTTTGCATTGAATGTTTGACTCTCAGAACAAACCTTTTGTCAAAGCAGTGCTTTCTACGATGGGATTACGCCTAGTCTCTGATTATTGGAGTACACCCATCAATTTAATTGATATACTTCCCATTGTAAAAGTGGGCAAAATTTTCTTCCCAGTGAGCTCATTTCCTCATAATGAAATCAACGTTACGAGTAGACAATTCAGAGACCTCTCCAATAACAGACCATTTAAATAAATATAAATTCAAGTTTACACATTGTAACAGATACACTGTTTCCATTAATGTCACATATTAACCTTTTTATGTCAAGCAAAATCTCTTGAGAAAAATTTCTGAATTTTACCATGATAAAACTTTGAGTCAAATTTATATCCCCAAAGATTTAATCTTTTTATGTTTTTCGTCAGACAAAAATGAATCAAGTCACCCTCCAATGTAAAATCCTCATTCTATTTAACCCACTGAAAATACGTTATATGATATTGGTTTGTCACCAATTCCTCCTAACGGTAAAACATTTTCTGCAGCAACACCAAGCACATTTACTAATACGATCAGTTTTAGTTTCAATCTCCAAAATTATAACTTGACATTTTAAAAATTCACTTACCAGCATTATTGCCCAGCCCTAGTTGCCCTTGAGAAGGTAGTGATGACCTGCATTCTTGAAACACTAGAGTGCATTTGCTGTAGATATACCCACAATGGCATTTGGGAGGGTGTTCCAGGATTTTGACCAAGCAAAACTGAAGGAATGGCATATAGTTCCAAGCCTGGACGGTGAGTGATTTGAGAGGACCTTGCAGATGGTGGTGTTCCAATGTTCCTGCTACCTCTGTCCTTTGAGATAGTTGTGGATTTGGAAGGTGCTGCCTGAGGAACCTTTGTGAATTTCTGAAGTGTATCTTGTGAATGGTACACACTGCTGCCACTGAGTATTGGCGATGGATGGACTGAAGGCGTGTGAACAGGATCCAAACAAACAGGTTGTTTTTCTTGGATGATGTCAAGCTTCTCGAGTGTTGTTGGAGCTGCACTCACCCAGACAAGTGGGGAGGATTCCATCACAGGCCTGACTGGTATTTTGTGGATGGTGGACAGACATTCAAGAGTTATGAGTTACTTACTCACTGCAAAGTTCCTACCGTTTGACCATTCTTGTAGCCACAATATTTATTTGGCTAGTACAGTTCAGTTTCTGGTCAATGGTAACTCCCCAGGATGTTGATAGTTGGGTATTCAGAGATGGTAATGCCATTGAATGTCAAGGTATGAAATTTAGATTCTCTCTTGTTGGAGATGGTCATTGCCTGGCACTTGTGTGATGTGACTATTGTGTGGTGCCACTTGCCACTTGTCAGCCTAAGCCTGGATATTGTGCTGAATTTGGTTCAGTATCTGAGGTCTAGCAAATGGTTCTGAAAATTGTGTAGTCATTAGCGAACATCCCTGCTTCTGATCTTTTACGGTTGGTCAAACGTGACCCTGATGTCAAGGCAGTCACTCTCACCTCATCTCTGGAATTCAGCGCTTTTGACAGTCTTTGTCTTGTGACAATATGAATATTTTTTAATAGAAATATTATCATATGATCTGTTTTATTACTTTGAGGAGCATCAATGTTTTCAATTTTGCTACCCCTCTCCCCCCCCCCCCCCCCCTCAATTGTAATTAATATTTTATTCATGATCATTTTGCTTCTCTGTCCAACTCCTGTGTGGATGTGATCAACAGTTTGTTGCCACCTTGTGTGTCTTTGGGTTAAGTCATAACAATCAACCAAAGCAGTTCCTTTCTTTTTCGGTTAGATGCTCTCTTTGCCAAAATTATGTTATGACATGGTATAAATCCCTCTGTTAATTTAAACCCAACACACAGAGAAGCTCACCTCACGCCGTAATCTGTTAAATTTGAGAGGCAAAGAACTACCCACGGGTCATTTATTAAAGTAAAAATTAGCAATTTTATTCTTTAATTCCAACAGAGAATATTAAAAGCAACAACTTTTTACAAATCCTTTCTCTTAAACCTATCTTTTACCTCCCACTCTACAATACTGGTCCAATTAAAACTCCGATTATGATTTACAAAAAAAAACTTGTTTCAAAACCAGTCAGCTTTGTCGATTCTTCCTTGTAGCTTTTCTTCTGTCGATTTTTCTCCAGGTCAGCTTTGATGTTCTGCTGCACAAACTTCTTATAGACAGGTATCTTTCAGAGAGTTCTTCAGCTGGCAGTCTATTCGTTGGTGTCCGTAGCAGTTCTTCCCCCTAACTGTTCAAAATTTCCAGTTTTATACCCCAAAACATCGGATCATTTCATTGGTTTGATATGATCTCAAACAGTAAAACTCAAATATGATTGGATTTTGGAATCTGGTGCATAATTTAAATTTATTTTTGTTCCATAGCAATACAACTCCAGTTTTTTGTTTCAACCAAGTGTTACATTTTTATTTTGCTCGGGACTCTGTGCTTTCAGTCCTTGCTAAGCTTTTCAACTCTCTTAAAGATACAGGACACACCTGAATCTTCATAACAATTAACTATGGGTGATTCATCCTTCTTATCAAATCTTTTTAGTTGACCAGAATAAATTTTTGCTGAGCATTATGAAATATCTAGTTAAATGTCTGCCACTGCTCATCTAGTTACCTTTCCCTTAGTCTAGTTTCCCAGTCCACTAAATACGAGATCTGTTATTATTCCTATCTCATTACTAGATCTAAAATATCATGACCCCAGGGAGGATGTACAATCTAAGAAAAAGATCCCTGATACACTGTAAAAATTTGCCTTCCATTTTATTCTTGCCCATCTGATTTGTCCAGTCAATATCTAAATTAAAATCACCCACGATAATTATAGGATCCTTACACATTCCATTATTTCCTGATGTATACTTTCTCTTAAAGTGAGAATACTCTTTGGTTCCTTTAGATAACTCCCATCCTTGACCTCTTTTTGTTGCCATTACTTATTCTCACCCAAACCAATTCCACATCACAATTAATGGTAGCTGTATCACTATTCACCACGGCATTCATTCATCCTTTGTTAACAATGCTACCCCACCTCCCCATCCTTTTAACCAATTTTTGCGTAAAGTCAAATACACTTGAATGTTGAGTTGCCAGTCCTGTCACCCTGAAAATGTGTCACTTTATTTGTTGTTAAGTCACATTAATTTATTTCTCTTTGCATCTTCAACTAATCTAACCTGTTATCAATATTTCATGTTTCAGTTCAAGAGCCTTAAGCTTTGACTTTATTTATTCTTGTTCCAATTTTTGCTACGTTCTCTATTTATATTTTTTGCCCCTTGCTGCTAGATTTGATTATTGTTCACCTCTTTATAAAGTGCACTTTTCACTTTTGATTGATGTTTTAAAAATTCCCTTCAGTTTGAACCCCTACAGTACAGGATGAGGCCGTTCAGCCCATCAAGACTGCACCAAAGAGCATCCCACCCAGACACAGACTCCACCATCTCCCTGTGACCCCACATTTACCATGGCGAACCTACCTAGCCTACACATCCCTGGACACTACAGACAATTTAGCATGGCAAATCCAACTAGTGTGCACATCTTTGGACCGTGGGAGGAAACCGGAGCACTGGAAAGAAACCCACGCAGGCATGGGGAGAATGTGAAAAGTGCACACAGGCAGTCACCCAAGGCTGGAATTGAACCCAGGTCCCTAGTGCTGTGAGGCAGCAGTGCTAACCACTGAGCCACTGTGCCGCCCCCTCAAAATCCATACAGAATGCTTTGTGTTGCATCTGTAAAAGTTAGTGGGGGTCCTTATGGACATGCCAAATTTCCTAAGCTGCCTGAGGAAGAAGAGGTATGGTTGTGCCTTCTTGACTGTCACATTTACGTGGGAGGTCCACAGATTGTGACTTTCGTTGCTCCGAGGTACTTGGTGCTGTTGACTTTCTCTCCCTCAGCTCCATTGATGTAGATGAGGGTGTATCCTCCTCCTTTCTTCCTGAAGTCAATGATCAGTTCTTTTGCCTTCATTGAGAAAGAGGTTGTCACAGATAACAATTTTAGGCACCCACAAGATAGAGTTCCCACCTAATAGACAATGTAACATATAATTTTCAATTTTACTAAAAGTGAAACAGGAATCTCTTCTGTAAAGTTTCATATATAAATTGTGTGTGAAAAGAAAATCATGCTTACACAATGTTTTATTATAATTTTGTTACAGAAATGTTTTAACACATAAAATCATTCTTTCAGCTAACAACTGGAAGTTTGAATTCTTTTTAAAAATTGTCAATCTCTTCTGAGATTGTAATAGATCAATATCAAAGATCACTTGATTTAAGAAATTACAACCAGACCTCCATTGCTTTGTTGAGGCAAATGACATGGAACTGAGTCACTGGCATAGTTATGCCTGGGTAAGGAGGGATAGAGTGTCTTTTCCTCTTGTTGATTATAGTAGCTGCATTAAAGTTTGAAAGATGAATTTACTAATCCAATTAACTGTTTATGTGCTGATTGTACCGGATTATCAAATCAGGCTTTTTTTGACTTTCTAACATGGTTCTGGAACATTAAAAAGTCAATATAACTCCCAAAACAGAACTTGAAAGACACTCACACAGTTACAGATTTAAAAAGATGTAAAATTGGCTAAATGGTAAGGCAGGAGAAAGTGAGGTCTGCAGATGCTGGAGATCAGAGATGGAAATGTGTTGCTGGAAAAGCGCAGCAGGTCAGGCAGCATCTAGGGAACAGGAGAATCGACGTTTCGGGCATTAGCCCTTCTTCAGGAATGAAGAAGGGCTAATGCCCGAAACGTCGATTCTCCTGTTCCCTAGATGTCATTCCTGAAGAAGGGCTAATGCCCGAAACGTCGATTCTCCTGTTCCCTAAATGTCATTCCTGAAGAAGGGCTAATGCCCGAAACGTCGATTCTCCTGTTCCCTAGATGCTGCCTGACCTGCTGCGCTTTTCCAGCAGCACATTTCCATAAATGGTAAGGCATCAAAAGTATTTCTAAAAAGCAACTTGCTCTGGCTGTATTTCATTCAGGACATGTGGGTTTTGCTGGCTATGCCAGCATTTATTGCCCATTTCTGCAGGAGGAGATATTGGTGATCTGCTTTCTTGAAATACTGCAGTCCAGTTAGTGTAGGTATACCCACAGTGCAGTTCAAGATAGCGTTACCGGATTTAACTGAATGACGGTGAAGGAACAGTAATATATTTCCAAATGAGGCTGGTGAGTGGCATGGAGAGGAAATAGTAGTTGATGATGTTCGCATGTATCTTCTGCTCTAGACCTTACAGATGACAGTATTTGTGGGTTTGGAAAGAGCTTTTTAATGAACCTTTGTGATTTTTTTGATACGGATGTTCTTGTCATTCTCAATGGTATTAGTGTTGGGACATGTTTCTTACTTTAAAATGATAAATATTCTTTATGTTGCAGGTACTTTAGTGAATGGTCTGGTGAACATCAACATAACTACAATTGAGAAGCGATACAACTTGAACAGTTTCACCACAGGAGTGATTTCTACAGGCTACGATATGTCCTTCTGTGTTTTATGCCTTTTTGTCTCTTACTATGGACAAAAGGGGCACAAGCCACGATGGCTGGCTTTCTCGTCTTTTATGCTGGGATTGGGATCACTTGTGTTTTGTCTTCCTCATTTCACTAGTGGCCTGTATAATTATGGTGCACAAATAAGAGGTATGCTTGTTTATAAAGTACTGTTTTGTTCACTATTTGTTGAATACAGTTTTGCATATTATGGTATTTTCAAAAAATATAATGCGACCTGATGTTAAACTTGGATTGAAGAGAAAAAAAGGGAAGTGTTCTAATTTGTACCATTTGACTTGAGAAAATTACCCCAATCATTACATCCCTAATGGTTCAGTAGATGAAGATATCACATGCTGTGGCAGTGAACAGTACAAATTTGATGCTGGGCAAATATTGGCCAAAACTTGTAAAGAATAAATCAGACAACTTCTAGTAACTCTCAGTGTGTGATTAAATGCTGAATACACAACAACCTGAGTTCCTATTGCCCTCTAGAAGCTTTGCACACAGACTCCCATTGAGAACCACAGCTTTGAATGCATTAAAGAGTGTGAAGTTGGTGTACTTATACATTAATTAACTGCTAAAATTGCCAGAAAATGTTATGGTTTGTCTGTTTAAGTGTTGTGAAATTGTACGGGCATGCAAAGTCTAAATTATAGCCAAGCAACCACTCTGGCACTGAAAATTAATATTTATAAGTGCAGTCATTCCTTCAGAATTTAATTATTGCTGGAGATTACTAAAAATTTACTTCCTTTTTTTTCTCTGTCTTGGAAATCCCTCATTGTTAATTGTGTGTTTTCTTCCCCCTTTTCACTTTCTGCTCATGATATGACATTGATTAGCTGTTGTGATTTATATTTCTTGGTTCAGACTGTATAACTCAGTCAGAATGTTTTAAATGAGTGAAATCAATACCCAGCTATTTATCCTGGTTATTCAATTAGTAGAACCTCGAGAGAAAGAACAGCACTGAAATAGGTTTCATGTCACAACAAGTTCTTGTGCAAAATACCATAGGAAATCTCTGGGCAAGTGTAATTGTACTAAATAACAAGTGCAGTTTGTTTACCATTCACTAAAAAATGTAATCATAAGACCTTAAGATGGAGGAGCAGAAGTAGACCATTCAACCCATTAATTCTGCTCTGTATTCAATGATATCATGGCTGATCTGATAACCTTCAATACAACTTTCTTGCCTTCTTGCCATGACCCTTGATTACCTTATTGACGAAAATTATGCTTTTCTCAGCCTTGAATATACTTAATGACCCAGGCTGTGGAGTAAATAATTCCACTGAATCACGACTGTCTAAGAGAAAAAAATTGTTCCTCATTTCTGTCATAAATATTGTTGTGGGCAAACTCACCAGAAGTTACCTTTAATTCAACCGCTTGTTAAAAAATCTCACAGATGATCAAGAACTGAAACAATGATTTAAACTTTATCGTATGCAGCAACCAAAATAAGACCCTCAAGTAAGCACGTTAAACCTCACAATGTAATCTGGCTATTTACCCAATGAATGGTGGAATCTGGCCAGGATTCCAACCAGTGGTGGTCTGTGTCTGGAAGTGTCCTTGTACAGTGTTGTTCTTCAATACTCTGCTAGGGGTGGAGTTCTGGTGTTTGATTCTTTTACAGGTTTCCGTCCTTCGGATTATTATTGGTGATTTTTTTAAAGTCCTTTCATCTAACTTACTGCAAGTCCACAGTTTGCCTTCTTACCAGAAGTATCTTTTTGTTCCTTGTTCCATTTGGCCTTAACTGTCTGTAAAGACACAGCTGTCTTGTAGTTAACTCCTTAACATCTTCTGTAGGGCAATCCTTGTCCTTTATGGCAGGTATCAAAGCAGTTTTTCCTATGCAATCTCAACCACCTTCCTTTCCAAGACATGACTAATTGCTTTGATTTTTTGAATAGGTGTGTCCTTGTCATAGAATCATAGAATCCCTACAGTGTGGAAACAGGTCATTTGGCCCATCAAGTCCGCACAGACCTTCTGAAGAGTATTCCACCCAGACACACTTCCTGAACCTATCCCTGTAACCCTGCATTTCCTATGTCTGATCCACCTCACCTGCGCATCCTTAGATACCATGGGCAATTTAGCAAGGCCAATCTACGTAACCTGCACATCTTTGAACTGTGGGAGGAAACCGGAGCACCGAGAGGAAACCCACTCAGGCATGGGGAGAATGTGCAAGCTCAGTGCTAATAATTGAGCCACCATGTCTTTAATAGTTTATTCCAGACAGTTATTACTGATTAGTTACATGTGTAAATTTATCTTCTGTTGATTTTTTTTCAATCTATGAACAGTTATTAAAGTTGTGGAGTTTTTAATATCACAATATGTAAAACCTTATTCTGAGATTATGTCCTTTGGTCCTAGACTCCCGCACAAGGGAAAACAACCTCTCTGTATCTACCCTGTCTAGACCCTTAAGAATATTCTATGTTTCAATAAAGTTACCTCTCATTCTTCAAAAGTCCAATTGATCCATGCTCCACCTACTCACCCTTTCCTCATAACACAGTAACTCAATACCCATGATCAAACTAATGAACATTCTCTAAACTGTCTTCAATGCCATTATAGCTTTTCTTAGAAAATGTGAAATGTGAATTTGTCCATTTTGGAAGGAAAAACAAAAGTACAAAGTATTATGTAAATGGAGCAAAACTGCAGAAATCTGAAACACAAAAGAACTTGAAGATACTTGGGTTTAGATCAGAGTGGTGCTGGAAAAGCACAGCAGGTCAGGTAGCATCCAGGAGCAGGAAAATCGACATTTCGGGCAAAAGCCCTTCATCAGGAATAGATGCAGGAAGCCTCCAGGGTGGACAGTTAAATGGCGGGGGGAGGGGAGGGGGTCCACTCCTCCCCAATTATCCCTCCACCCTGGAGGCTTCCTGCCTCTATTCCTGATGAAGGGCTTTTGCCTGAAACATTGATTTTCCTGCTCCTCGGATGCTGCCTGATCTGCTTGCTTTTCCAGCACCACTCTGATCTAAACTCTGGTTTTCAGCATCTGCACTCCTCGCTTTTGCCTTGAAGATACTTGGGCACATCTTACAGAAAGAGAGCACATATGTGAAAAAGGCAACCAGAAAGCTAATGAAATGTTGGCTGTCATTTCAAGGTTTGAGTATAAGAGTCCGGAATTGTTACTGGTGCTGGTGAGACCACATCTGTGAGCATTTCTAATCTCCTTATTTAAGAAAAGAGATTGTTTAATTGAAGGAAGTTCAGAGAAGGTTCACCAGGATGACCTGTGGTATGAAGAGATTGCCTTATAAGCAAAGGCTAAATAGGTTGGGACTCCATTCACTGGAGATTAGAAGAATGAGAGGTGTTCGCATTGAAATGCACAGAATTCTTAAGGGGCTTGGAAGGGTAAATGCTAAGACAGGAGTGGGGAACCTGCGGCCTTCTAGGCTATTGTGTGTGGCCTTTGAATGAATCCAAATTTTGCAGAACAAATCTTTTGTTTTTTATTAATATGTTTTTCTTCGTCCTTTATTATTTTTATTTTAATCTTAAAATGAAAGTATTCAAAATACCAGAGAGTAAAAGAAAATTCAATGAAATAATCCTCACAGACTGACCGCCACAATTAAAAAAAATGTGAATTTTGAAGAATGTATAATTGAAGTTTCTTGGATGCGGCTTTATTAGATTACAACTAACATAATTAGATTAGATTAGATTACTTACAGTGTGGAAACAGGCCCTTCGGCCCAACAAGTCCACACCGCCCTGCCGAAGCGCAACCCACCCATACCCCGACCTTTACCCCTTACCTAACACTATGGGCAATTTAGCATGGCCAATTCACCTGACCTGCACATCTTTGGACTGTGGGAGGAAACCGGAGCACCCGGAGGAAACCCACGCAGACACGGGGAGAATGTGCAAACTCCACACAGTCAGTCGCCTGAGGCGGGAATTGAACCCGGTTCTCTGGCGCTGTGAGGCAGCAGTGCTCACCACTGTGCCACCGTGCCGCCCATAATGCGGCCTTCCAACATGAAAAGGCTCCCCACCTCTGTGCGAAGAGGATGTTTGCCTTCATGGTAGAGTCTAGGACCAGAGGGCATAATCTCAGAATTGAGGACTGCCAATTTTAACTGAGATGAGGATTAATCTCTTCTCTCAGAAGGTAGCAAGTCTTTAGAACTCCTTGCCACAGTCCTTGTGTGTATTTAAGACTGAGATAGATAGATTCTTGATCAGTAGGAAAATGAAGGGTTGTGGGGAAAACTGAGGAAAGTGGGTGTGAGGGTTAGATCAACCATGATCCTATTCACTGACAGAGCAGGATTGAGCAGCCAAACGTCTTACTCTGTTCCTGTTTCTTATAGTCTTCCGGTTGTCTAAAGAGGTCAAAGCTGTTCATGGTATTTCAGCTGTGGTCTGACTACTGCCTTTGTAGTTTTTAGCAAGACTTTCCCATTTTTTAAATATTTTAAAATCTATTTTCTGAGGAAAATAGCATTATTTTGTTCTTTTAAAAAAAGTCCAGAAATGCATGTAATAAGTGAAAGCTTTATCTACTAACATAGAAACTAGGAGCAGGAGTAGGCTATTTGCACTTCAAGGAGAAAGTGAGGACTGCAGATGCTGGAGATCAGAGCTGAAAATGTGTTGCTGGAAAAGCGCAGCAGGTCAGGCAGCATCCAAGGAGCAGGAGAATCGACGTTTCGGGCATGAGCCCTTCTTCCTGAAGAAGGGCTCATGCCCGAAACGTTGATTCTCCTACTCCTTGGATGCTGCCTGACCTGCTGCGCTTTTCCAGCAACACATTTTCAGCTATTTGCACTTCAAGCCTGCTCTGCCATTCATGTACTCATGGATGATTCTGTCACAATGCCATACACTGCTTTCTTTCCATACTCTTTGATGTCTTTAAAATCTGTTTTATTAATTCCTTTCATGAATATACTCATCGATTAAGCCTCCTCATCCATCTAAGATAGCAAACTCCAGTTTGGCCACCCTCTGAATGAAGAAATATTTCCTCATCTCAGTCCCAAATGGTCTACCCATATCCTTACATTCCATGTCCCCTTGTTCTAGTCTCCCAAGTCAGGTGAAGCATCCTCCGTGCATCTAGTTTATTCAGCCCTGTTTGAATTTTAAACGTTTTGATTGTATTGCCTCTCATTCCTCTATACTCTCCTGAATACATGCTCAGTTGAATCAACCTCTTCTCATATAGCATTCCGGCCATCCCTAGTATCAGCCTAGAGAACTGCACTTCTTCTATGGCAAGTATATCTTTTCCTTAGATGCAGTGTCAACAAATCGCTGTAGAAGTGCAGTAAGACATCCCTACTTTGAATCCTCTTCCAATGAAAACCAATGTACCATTGACCATCCTAATTGCTTGTTGCACTTACCTGTTTTCTTTCATTGACTGGTGACACTGGGATCCCACGTCCACATTTCCCAATACATCACCATAGAAATAAAACACTCCTCTCCGTATTTCACATCATTCTGTATAACCTCATAATATTCTTGGTTATACTGTATTTCTGAACATTTCAAGCCATATTGTTAAATCTGAGATTGAGAAGCCAGAAGCTATTTTCACATTTGTGGGAATGATATTTGGTGAAGTAGAAGATTAAAAAATAGAACCTTGAAAGTAGTAATTTCTGGTTTACTCTCATTGCCAAACTCAAAACAAAGGAAGAAAAAAAGGTTAAAGGAAATAAGTCAATCACTGAAGAGCTGGTGTATTGTTCAGAGATTCAGCTTTCTTGACAATTGGAATCTCTTTTTGGTAGAAAAGACCTGTTCAAAAAGGATGGGTCTAAACTAAACTGGAAAGGGACCAATATCTGAGCAGAGAGGTGTGTTTGTTCCATTAAAGGAGACTTTATATTGATAGAGAGGGGGGAGTGGAAAAATTCTAAATAACAGGGTAAACAGAAGGATTGATGGGGAGGGTTCTGAATGTGAGGAGAGCACGTCAGCTAGAAAAGAAAGACGAGAGAGTCAGAGTAAGTAGTAACTCTGAAGAACTAAATTGCTTTTATTGCAACGCAAGAGGTCTTACTGATAAGGCTGATTAACTCAGGGCATGTTTCAGAACATGGGATGGGGACATTACAGCTATTACAGAAACTTGGCAGAGAGACGGACAAGTCAGGCAGCTCAGTGTTCCGAATTTTTGATACTATAGAAGAATAGAAAAGGAGGCAAGAAAGGAGGGGGCTGGTGTTTTTGATTAAGGAACACATTACTGCTGCAATTAGAGAAGATATTTCTAAAAAATTGTCCAGTGAAAATATATCGTTAGCAATTAGAAATAATGGGATTGTACTATAAGTCTCCCAACACTAAGAGGGAAATTGAGAAACAAATATGTTGGGAGACCTCAGATGCATGTAAGCATAAGAAGGTTGTATTAATGAGTGATTTTAATCTCCCAAACATCGACAGTGTTAAAGGTTTGGATGGTGAAGAAATTGTCAAATGTGTTCAAGAAAATCTTCTTTATCAATATATGGATGCTCCCACAAGAGAAGGAACTAAACTAGATCTTCTTTTGAGCAATAAGGCAGGACAGGTGACTGAAGTAAAAGTGGGGGAATTCTTTGGGTCTAGTGTTTATAGTTCTATTAGTTTCAAAATGGTTATGGAAAAGGATAAGCCTTCCATAAAAGTTAAAGTTTTTAATTGGAGTAAAGCAAATTTTAATGGTGTGAGACAAGAACTTTCAAAAGTTGATTGGAGGAGACTGTTTGCAGGTAAAAGGACATCTGACAAGTGGAAGACGTTCAAGAATATGATAACAAGAGTTCAGAGGCATTTTAGAGTCACAGAGATGTACAGCACGGAAATAGACCCTTCAATCCGACTCATCCATACCAATCAATTATCCTGAACTAATCTAGTCCCATTTGCCAACTCTGGCCCATATCCCTCTGAATCTTTCTTATTCATACACGCATACAGATGTCTTTTAAATGTTGTAATTGTACCAGCCTCCACCACTTCCTCTGGCAACTCATTCCATATACATACCACCCTCTGCATGAAAAAGTGTCCCCTTAGGTCCCTTTGAAAATTTTCCCCTCTCACCTAAACCTATGCCTTCAAGTTCTGGACTCTCCCACCCCAGGGAAAAGACCTTGTCTATTTCCTCTATCCATGCCCCTCATGATTTTATAAATCTCTACAAGGTCACCCCTCAGCCTCTGATGCTCTCGGAAAAAACAGCTCCAGCCTGTTCAGCCTTTTCCTATGCTATTAGAATGAAGGGTGAGGCTGGTAAGATCAAGGAACAATGGATGAACAAAGATATTGAGGTTCTGGTCAAGAATAAAAGAGAACCTTATTTTAGATAGAGAAAATTTGGTTCAATTGAATCTCTTAATCAATATAAAGGGTGTAACAGCATTCTTAAGAGAGAAATCAGAAAGGCAAAGAGGAGATATGAGATAGCCTTGGCAGATAAGGTTAAGGATAATCCAAAGAGATTCTACAAATACCTTAAGAGGAAGTAGGTAACTATAGGGAGGATAATGCCTCTTAAAGGTAGTCTTTGTGTTGAACCCCAGGAAATGGAAGAGATATTAAATTAATATTAGTTAATTTTTATGGAGGTGAAAGAAATGGAGTCTAGAGAATGCAGAGAAATAAACTTTGATGTTTTAAAAACAGTTTGCATTATAGAAAATAATATGAAGTGGATAAATCTCCAGGACCTAATCTAATGTATCCCAGAAAGTTGTGGGAAATAAGGGAGGAAATTGCAAGACCCCTTGCAGAAATATTTGCATAATCTATAACTACGGGTGAGGTGCCTGATGATTGAAGTGTGGTTAATGTTATACCTTTGTTTAAGAAAGGTTGTAAGAAGAAACCGGGGAACTATACACCTGAGAGTCTGATTTCAGTTGTGGATAAATTGTTGATGGTAATTGTAAAAGATAAGATTTATGAAAATTTATAGAGGCAAAAATTGGTTAGGGATAGTCAGCATGGTTTTGTGTGAGGAAAATCATGTCTCACAAACTTGATTGAGTTTTTTGAGGGAATTACCAAAAAGATTGATGATGGCAGAGGTTCCGCATTGTAGACTATTAGTAATGTTAGGTCACATGAGATTCAGCGTGAGCTTGCCAATTGGGCACATAATTGGCTTAACAGCAGTGGGCAGAGTGTAATGGTAGAGAGTTGTTTTTTAGACTGGTAGCCTGTGACCAATGCTGTTCCATAGGGATCAGTTCTGGGTCCTCTTTTGTTTGTCATTTTATACAAATTATTTCAATGAGAATATAGAAGGCATGGTTAGTACATTTGTGGACAACACCAAAATTGGTAGCATTGTAATCAAAGGCTTTCTAAGATTACAAAGGGATCTTGATCAACTGGGTCAATGGGATAAAAAATGGCAGATGAAGTTCAATCTCGATAAATGTGAGATATTGCAATTCGGGACATCAAACAAGGATAGGGCTTATACAATTAATGGAGAGGCCTTGGATAGTGTTTTAGAACAGAGGAATCTCAGGGTGCAGGCACAATTCTTTGAAGTTTATATCACATATAGACAGGATGATTAAAAAGGCGTTTGTCATATTTGCCTTCATTGCTCAGTCCCTAAGGGAGATAGGTGAAGCCTCTTCTGGAGTACTCTATCCAGTTCTGGTTGTCCAGTAATAGGAAGGATATTATTAATCTGGAGAGGGTTCAGAAGAGATTTACCAGGATGTTGCTGGGTATGGAAGGTTTGAGTGATAAAAAAAGTCTGGATAGGTTGGGAGTTTTTCCACCGGAGCATAGGAGGTTAAACGATGACCTTATAGAAGCTTATAAAGTAATGACGGGCATAGATAAAGTTAATGGTAGTTGTCTTTTCTTGAGGATGGGTGATTTCAAAACTGGAGACACATTTTTAAGGTGAGTGGAGAGAGATTTTAATAAGGCAAGAGGCAATTTTTTTACACAAAGATTCATGTGTGGAGTGGTCTTTCTGAGGAAGTGTTGGATGTGGGTACAATTACAATGTTTAAAAGACATTTGGATAGATACATGAATAGGAACGGTTTGGAGGGATATGTGCCAGGAGCAGGCAGGTGGGGTTAGTTTAATTTTGGCTCATGTTTGTCATGGACTGGTTGGACTGAAGGATCTGTTTCTCTGCTGTATGACTCTGTGACTATCTACCATGTTCATTAAATTTGTCTAGATCGCCCTGAAGTCTCCTTGCATCTTCTTCACAACTCACAATTCCACCTAGTTTTGCATCATCAGCAAATGTGGAAATATTGCATTGCAATCCTTCAACCATTTCATTTATATATATTGTGAATAGCTGGGGCCGAAGCACTGATCGCTGTAGTGTGCCACGAGTCACAATCTGCTACCCAAAAAAGACCCACTCTATAAAGTACCATAATTTTCATGGAAAGTTGCAACTTTTCTCCAATTTTAGAACTTGACTAGTTATTGTATCTGTATCAAAAATCCATCAGATGGTGGGGGACATACATGTTACAGATCTGGCATGTAAGTGGTCAGCAAATAGGTCCAACAGACTGGTTTGTGGGACTTATTTCATTTACCTATTCTTGTTGGTTTATAATATTTTAATTCATTTTTGAGATATGCCATAGAGGCCAAGCTGAGGAAAATACTAAATTAGTGTAATTTCAAAGGTTTTGATAGTTTTTTTGGAATGCTAAATAACATTTACAGAACCAGTTTATGACTGCAGTAATCTGAAGCATCAATGATTTGACTTGATTCATTGGAAACAAGAAAGCAGTGTAAGTGGCAAACTATTTAGAATATCAAACTTCATGTTCATAAGAGAGTTTGATATGCAGCTCAACAGTTGTCTAAGGCTGCAAATTAAATAGACTGGCAAGAAACTAGAAGAAGTATTGTAAGGCTTGGAAAAATGGAAGACAGAACACCAATTAATTTGTTTGGAAATGAGTCAAATTTTATGATCTATGAAAGGTATGTATTTATTTATAAATAACTCTGAGCGAGCAACTGCTGTGCTATCTTAAAATGTTATCTTAAATGAATGATAAATTGAAACAGTTATTGCATTTTGAGTGCAAGATAAGCAATATTTCAGCTGACAATGACAAGGATATGATAATGCCACCTTACAAGCTGGTACACTTATCTGTTCCATGAATAAATGAGTTTTCAAAAAGATAATCACAAGGACGAAGAGATGCGATAAAACGCTTGTAAGTGTTATAATATTGGTAATTAGCAAATTTAGCATCTAATGTCATGGTAGTTTTGTTTTAACCAATTTTAAAAAATGCAAAACTAAAGACTTCACAGGCAGTTTGTTTAAATAGATCTTATCTGTATTAAAGCAGAAGACTAGGAGCAGAAGTCGGCAATTCAGCCAATCAAGTCTGCTCAGCCTTTCAATGATGTCATGGCTGATCTCATTATCTTCAACTCAGTTTTTCTACCTTATCCCTGAAATAACTCAAAAGAGGCTGGTATCACTACACCAAGACACCCTTAATATACACATGCATAATCCTTGATGCTGATGTAGCTCTCTCATAGCCAGCTGTTAGTGCGAGCAGAATCCCTGACATACCTGATTATATCTGTCAGCCAAGGCTCTGCTTAGACAAAATTAACAGCCCCAATCAGGGAACTAATTTTCTATGAGGTTCACCTGGCTGACCTTGTTAGAATCACTGCATCTCTCCCCCTCTAAGTCAGGGAATATAGGCATGTTCTTTTTTTTGTAGCCTCTCCTGAAGTGTTTTCACACCATGTCCAGTTCTTCTGAATCAATACCAGACTGTAGCCTGCCTTTTGTGCCTGGAGCGTATCGGAAGAAATTCATTCTCTTCTTCAGGTGGTAAAGGTATCAAGGTTGTGACATCACCATGCTCATCTCTGACTCCGAGGTTTCTTCGCTAGGTGGAGGGTGAGTACCCATGCTTTCCAACAGCCTTTCTGGTTGTTCTGAGGGGCTGGGTACGTATTGCTTCTGCCCCATTTGCGAGTTTGAACCTTTCGTGTAGTCCACTTGCTAGTTCACGACCACCTCATGTATCCAGACTTTGTACACCACAGGAATTGACCTTGCTTTGACCATGTCTCTTACACATGCAGTGCCATTTCCATGATTTTGGCACCAGAGTTCGTCCTTTGAAGTAAACGTTCTCTCTTGCTTCGAGGAGTCTTGTATCCAGCATTGACATTCCTGATACTGTTTCACCTTCTCCTTCTCCAGGTCTGGGAAGATTAGATTTAACCTGTTCCAAAGGCTCCTCCTGATTAGCAATCCTGCTGGACCTATCCCTGTAGTTGCATAATCAAATAGGAACTGGGACAATTTGGTATCAGGTGAAGCTGTAGCCTGTTTCTTTAAGTCTGTCTTCAGAGTTTGGACTGCTCTTTCCACCTGACCATTAAACACTGGAGGGTATGGAGCTATCCTTATACGCTGAATGCAATTCGACTTTAGGAAATACTGGTAAATGATGGCCCATTGCCTGTGATTAACACTTCTGGGAATCTGTGTAATGCAAAAGTTGCTCGCAAGTTTTTGATCCTTGTCCCTATGTTTGACGAATGAACTCAATGCATGTCCAACCAGTTTGAGTGAGCATCCACAATAATTAAGAACATTGAGCCCATGAAAGGGCCAGGATATTTGACATGCAATCAAGTCCAGGGTTTACCCAGCCATTCCCCCGAATGTGGTGGAGTTGCAGGCAATAATTTCTGTCCTGTTGACACTCGGAGCACTCCACACCAATATGACTATGCTCGCAACTAATCTTGGCTACCAGGTGTAATTTATTGCCAACATCTTCATTTTGGACACTCCTGGATGATCCTGGTGGAGTTCAGCCAGTATCTGGCAGTGACCTTTGCTCAGGATAATCACTGTTCCTCCCCATAATACAAACCATGATTTAGTCTTGCTGGGTCCAGAAAAGACCATAACAACCAGAAATGAAACTTTTTTGTTTCCCCCATTATCACCAGGTGTTTTAGATTTGCTAGAACCTGGTCTTTTTGTATCCAGAGTTTTAATATTGTCAGTAGTGACTGGAAGGGTGTCCAGAAAATTTAAAAGCACAATGAATCCACCAGTGGGAAGTGGCTCAAGGCACCTGCATTTACTACTCGGCCTCCAAGATGGTGTTCCAACTTGTAATTGTACGTACTTAGAATGAGAGCACACCACTGAATTCAACCTGAAGCTATGGTCATCATGGTCTTGTCCTCTTTGAGTAGACCTAACAGGGGCTTGCGGTCTGTTACGATTACAACTTTACATCCGTAAAGATTTTGGTGGAATTTTCTCACACCAAAGATGATTGCCAAACCTTCCTTCCCTATCTAGGGGTGTTTGCGCTCTGATCGGTCAAAATCTGGGAAGCATACACTATTGGACACTCCTGTTAGGCCATCTGTGAGCCAATACTACCCTGATATTGTACAGGGAGGCATTCCATTTCAGCACCACTCATAGTGTCCCTACAGTGTGGAAACAGGCCATTTGGCCCAACAAGTGCATACTAACCCTCTCAAGAGTAACCCACCTAGTCCCATTCTCCTACCCTATTACTCTATATTTACCCCTGACTAATGTACCTAACCTGCATAGTCAAATCACCTAACCTGCACATCTTTGGAGAGTCCACAACCTGGCTCGCAGCGCCAGTTTAGAGAATCACCAGGAGACGTGGAGGAAACTGGAGCACCTGGAGACAGGGGAAGAATGTGCAAATTCCAAACAGACAGCCGCCCGAGGCTGGAATCAAGCCTGGATCCCTGGCGCTGTGAGGCAGCAGTGCTAACCACTGGGCCACCACGCCACCCCATTTCACTGGGATCATAATGTGCCAACACTTTAGATGATGATAGCTGCCTCTTCACTTCCCTAAGAACTACATCTTGGCTATGAGATTGCTTTTAAGGCTAACCATTTTTCAGTGGCATATGTAAGGGTGCCAGGATGGAGACCAGATTACAAATGAAGTTTAAGATATCTACATTCCGTAGGGACCGTTCGCTCCCTTGTTAGGTTCACACGCCCCACCACCCCCCTGTCCACACCTTGCACTTTCCACTGCTGCCTGCAAAACCTGTGCCCACACCTCCCCCGTCAACTCCATCCAAAGCCCCAAAGGATCATTCCACGTCTGGCAGAGATTTACTTGAACATCCTCAAAATACATTAACTGCATCCAAGTCTCCACTACGTCAGAGACAAAGCACAAACTTGCAGAATGGTTCAGGGAACATCTCTGGGACATACGCACCAACCAACCTCACCACCCTGTAGCCATCCATTTCAACTCCCCCTCCCACTCCCCTGATGACATGTCTATTCGAGGCCTCCTCCACTGCCTACACCAGGCCACCTGCAAACTGGAAAAGGAACACCTCATCTTCCACATTGGGAGCTTATAACCACATGGCCTTGACATTGAATTCAGTTTCTAAATCTCCCCTCCCCCCCATCCCATTTCAGATCCAACCCTCCAACTTGATTCCACCCTCTTGACCTGACCTACCTGTCCATCTTCCTTCCCACCTATCGGCTCCATACATCCGATTGACCTATCACAATCACCTCCAACCTTTGGCTACCTATTGCCATCCCAACTACTTTTCCCCTAGCCCAATCCCACCCATTTATTTCTTAGCCCTCTTCCCCTCCCCAATCCTGATGAATGTTTAAGCCCAAAGTGTCGACTCTCTTGCTCCACAGATCCTGCTTGACCTGCTGTGCTTTTTCCAGTGCCATGCTTTATTGACTAGGAATGAACTTTTTATAATAATTCACCAACTCAACGAAAGACCTAAGTTCACGTATAGGCATGGGAACCAAGGCATTTTGGACCTCCCTCACTTTATCTTCCCAAGGGTGTAACCTGGTCTTGTTGATTTTGTCGCCCAAATAGGTCACTTTGTGGTGCATGAAACACACATGTTTCCCTTCTAATGGGTAAGCTCATCTTGGAGAAATGTCCAGGAGCTATGTCCAAGTTCTTTAAGTGCCCTTTATTGGTCTTCCCTGTTATTAGCATGTTTTCCACATAAATGGGAACCTGGGGTAGACATTGTAAAATGTTGTCCATCGTCCAAAAAGCGACATAGGCTGATGATATCCCAAATGGCAGGAAAGTGATACAAACCTTTAAGGGCATTATTTGTAGCGTACTTGTTGGGAATCCAGATCTAACCGCAATTGCAGGTAAGCATGGCTCCTGGCCAGCTTTGTGAAAGACAGCAACACAGTCCCTCTCCCCACCCTGCACCAGGCCTGTATGTGAGGGACTGGGTGTTTATCCAGCTGCGAGAAGTGGCTTCCAGTATGTTTAAACTCCACAAAGGTGAACCCACCTGTAGGGCATCACAAGTGGTATGACTTGTGCTGCCCATTCCGCAAACTGGACTGGTTGTATGATTCCTTCACTTTCCAACCTTCTGATGTCTGCCTCTACTTTTGTCCATTAGGCAAATAGCATTGGATGGGCCTTGTTAAATCGTGGAATTGCTTCCTGGCCAACATGCAACGTGGCCTTGGCTCCTTTGAAAGTCCCTAGACCTTCCTGAAAAACCTCCGGGTCTTTAATTAGGAGTTAACTCAGGCAGCCATTTTCTAATGGAGAAATGTTGAGCCAGTCAAGGCGAATCTTTCTCAACCAATTTTGTCCCATCAGACGTTGGCCTATTATTACAATCAGTGGTAACTCAACCATCTTGTTCTCATGTGAGACTGAAACTGAAGTTGTACCCTTAATCTGTAAAGGTTCCCCGGATAGGTTGTCAGTCTAGCCGAGGTATTACACAAACTTAAGAGCTGGAGTTCAGAGAAAACTTTGTTAAAGACTGGTTCTGCAAGCACTGATACAGCCGCCCTGCTAACAACCTCATTTAGAACAAGGTGACCATTTAACCAGACGTTTGTTTTGATTGGTTTACCAGCCCATGAGTTATCTGACTCAATTCAGGTCCAGTGGGGCTCTTTTGCTGTCATAAGTCTGCATACCAACAGCAATTACAATGCCTTGCCAGCCCAGATCTTGAAGAAAATGTTAACTGTTTGACCGAGGCTTTCCTTTGTGTTGGGGTTTTGCTGTGGGCTGACCTAGAGTCCCTCTGTTCAGGATATGTCCTGAGTAAGACTATGCAATCGCCTTCACTCAAGTGGTGTACCCCCACCTCAGTCGGCCTTGCGAGGGTGTCCACATCCATTGATACACTCTGTAACTCATACTTCATTTGATTCACTTGCTGCATTTTCTAATGACAAAGCCAGTTTGAATGCCTGTTGAAGACCAATTGAACTTTAGCTAGTTGGTGCTTTTGCATGGTTACGTCATTAATCCCAGTCTTGTTGCCACTGAAATAACTCCGCAGAGGCCAGTATCCCATCTCAAAGTCACCCTTTAGTTACATGGGGAGAGTCCTTGACACTGGTATAGCTTCCTCAGAGCCAATTCTCAGAGTGAACAGAGCCTCCAACACTCCTGTTTGCATCTGTCAGCCAGGGTCCCTGAGTAGGCCAGGTTAACAGCCCCAATCAGGGAACTCATATTCTGTGAGGTACACCTGCCTGACTTGATTATGATCACTACATCCCCATAACTCTGGGTTCCCTCTCAGTTTTGATATACTCAGTAGCTAAACTTTGACAGTCCTCTGCGGTAAAGACTTCCATAAATTGACACTACTATTTTTTATTAATTCCTGGGATATGGGCTTCGCTAGCTGGGCCAACATTGCTTGCGCATCTCTATTTGCCCTAGAGAAGGTGGTGGTAAGCTGCATTCTTAAACTGTTGTTGCTGATATTTCCAGCAATGGAGGTTTGAGTTATAAGGAGAGGCTGGAAAAGCTGGCAGTTTGTTCACTGGAGGAGGTTGAGAGGTAACCTTATAGAGATTTATAAAATCATGAGAGCTTTAGGTAAGGTGAATGGCAGGTATCTTTTCCCTAAGGTGGGAGATTTCAAGACTGAGGCATATTTTTAAGTTGAGAGGAGAGAGAATTAAAAAAAGACATGAGTGGCAACATTTTTACACAGAGAGTAATTTGTGTGTGGAATGAGCTTCCAGAGGAAGTGGTGGATATGGGTACAGTTACAATGTTTAGAAGATATCTCAATAAGTACATGAATAAGCAATGTTTGGAGAGATATGGGCCAAGTGCAGGCAGGTGGGGCTAGTTTATTTTGGGATTATGTTCGGCATGGACTGGTTGGACTGAAGGATCTGTTTCTGTGCTGTATGACTCTATTCCACACTTCATTTGTTGTAGCAGACCCACATGAAAACAGTGAGGGAGTTCCAGGAATTTAACCCAGCAACACTGAAGGAACAGCAATATGCTGAGTTCGGATAATGAATAGCTTGGAGGGGAACCTGCAGGTACCACATATCTGCTGTACCTATTCCTCAACTATTCTTTCTGCTGAACATCTTTCCCAGTCCACTTCAGCTGACTCCGACCTTATCCCAATGTACTTGTCCTTATTTAAGTTAGCATAGTTGTTCAAAACCAAGTTTATCTCAAACTGAATGCTAAATTCTATCATGTTGTGGTTACTGTTTTCTTGGGGATCTTTCACCCTGAGATCATATTATTCTCAGAAATTGATCAGAATACACTCTCTGATTTCTTCCTCCTGGTTACTTCTATCAATTTGATTTTTGCAAGCTTCATGAAGATTAAAGTCACTCAACCTTAATGGACTTCCATTTTTATATAAACCTTTATTCATGCCTGATTTATTCTTTGTCCGATAAACCAGACACTGTTAGGCAGCATATGTAGTGCCACCAGCGTTTTCTCCCCATTGTCATTTCTTACCTCCACCCATATAGATTCTACATCTTCTGACCCAAGGCCATTTCTTGCTATTGTATTTACTCCACCTCATGTTAACAAAGCCACCCCGCCACCCTTTCCTTCCTTCCTGTCCTTCTGAAAATTCACATACTCATGAGCATTTGGTTCCCAGCTCTGATCTCATTGTATCCATGACTCTGTAATGGGCATATGATCATACCCATTAACTTCTATTTGTTTACTTTCTTCTGTATACAATACAGGGTTTAAGTAAAGAGCCATTAATGTTGGCTTTTTCCCATTGTTTTCCCCCTTTGATCCTATTTGCAAATATTTTTGGATGCTTATACACTGTGTATCCTCTATCCCATTCTGGGTATCAGTATCTAAACACCTGCTTTGTCATGCTGAAATATTCTTTTTCTTTATGAGCTTCTCCCAAACCCTTCCCCCTCTTCTGTTTACTTTAAACCCCTCTCAGTAGCCCTCATTTATTGATTTGCCAGGACATTGGTCTGAGTCAATATTCCTTGTTATTTCTCTGATATTCACCCAGGACAGCAGCTTCTGGAGGAGGAAGCTATACATCGGCACACAGATTGACATACACAGAGTTTTCTCCCAGCTGCATGGCCCAGAAGGAATATTGCTTCCCAGCATGCGCAAGTGAAGCCCGTGCCACTAGAGAAGCTCTGATATACCTTTCTATCCTTCTATTGGTGCTAGCACCCCTTGAACCGAAACCCACTCTCCCACACCAATCTTTGAGCCACGCATTTAATTCATTGATTTTAATCTGTCCTATGTCAGTTTCCCCATGGCACAAGCAGTTATCCTGAGATTATAACTTGGATGTTCTGTCTTTTTAGTTTGGTAGAAGCTCCTTTCTAATCCTGTATCTGGTGTTGGTACCAAAGTGGACAGTGACAACTAAATGCCTGCCGTTCCATTCCAGGTTTCTCCATAGCACCTAGGAGGTGTCCTTAACCCTGCCACTAGGCAGGCAACATATCATCTAGAAGTTGTGTTCAGGCCTGCTGGGACAAGAATATATACCCGCACCACTACTATGTTCTGATTTTGTCCTGCAACTTGAATGGCTCCCTGTACCATTATGCTATGACCAGTTCACTCATCCTGCCTGCAGTCCCCAGTTTCATCCACCAATCTTGTAAGTACCTCATAACTGCCTGATGATTGCAGGGACTAAGGCTCATTGAGAATTGTCCTTTCAATTACCGTATCTGCCTCACTTAAAGTCACATCCTCCTGTCCTTGATCACGTACCAAACTTAAACTACCTAATCTAGGTGTCGGACAGATCAGTGTCCAGGTAATTAACTGATGTTGCGCAATGGACTCCAGCTCCTCAGCCCAGATCTAAAGTTGATCAAGCTGTAACCACTTGCTACAGATCTGTTTGCTGTGGATTATCTTGGTGTTTAGCAATTCCCACATTCTGCGGTTGTAACACGTCACCAAAACTGCCATCTCTATTGCATTTTATTTAAGTTATTTTTTAATCACTCTGGTGTCTTTGCTTGTTACACTTGAAGCATCCCATTGTTTATACTTTATATGCATTTTTTTAATGCCAGAATCAACGTTATACCTAGCAAGAACCTTTAAAAAAAAGAAATAAAAGACAAAAGACCTGAACACAAACATGAAGACCTTACTTTTCTTTAAAAAGCCCGACCAATCCTATTCATGAATCAGCTGTTTTCTTTATTCAAAAGCTACCAAATACCTTTCTCTTTTCTCTGCTGAACTCCTCATAATGCTCAACTACGCCAGCCATACAGTCATATGGCACAGAAAGAAACTATTCAGTTCAACCAGTCCATGCTGATCATAATCCCAAACTAAAATCTTCCCACCTGCCTGCACTTGGCTCATATCCCTCCAAGCATTTCTTAGTGTAGTCACACACATCCCCCCAATGTAAAGGGCCTATCTGAGTCAGTAAGTGAGGATTCCATTTCAAATGGTTCTTAATTAGGCTGCTTCATCAATGGAACCTGTGAAAATAAACATGCTTAAACCTTGTAACTGGACAACCTAAACTTCAGATTTCACTTTAATGCCAACTCCACATTAAATTAGGCTAAATTAGATTTGTACAAATTAAAGATTTAGACACTACTTTACTCAACAAATGCATGCACTCAGTCCACACTCAATTCACTGTGTATCTACAGGTTTGTTCCCATGATGTCTGGATTCAAACTAAATATTACAAGGTGTTCTTCATTTCTTAGCGATGTTTCCCCTCCATCATGGTTGACAGATTCTTTGATTGAGAGCTGCATCCTATTCCTTCGCCCCACCCCTTATTTCTGTCCCAGGATAGAAAATGACTGCCACAATCACTTTTCTTTTCCATGAGTCAATGATCTTCTTATAATGTTTTTAAAATCAATTTATAGATGTTAAGGAATTCAGCAAAACATGCAAACAAGGTAGCATAACAGATCATACTGATTGTAATAATTCAAAATGTTGGGTGAAGTGGTGACATAATGACAATATTAGCTGAAAGATTTTATATCCAACACTCTTCTGGATCCTTTCTTTTTGTAATTTGTAGCTTCTTCTGTTGATGGAAATGAGGGTCTTCTGTGGTGCTGATTGCTTCCCAGAACCTTTGATATTTATTCTTTGTTCATGAATTAATTGTAACTGCTGACAGTGATTGGCTTGGTGTCTTCATGCACACACATTTGGCTCACAACATACGTGCCAGTCCATGTGAAATTCTTTCAAAAAATGATATAATTGATGTGTGTTCATCAAAAGTTGCCATTAGTGGCTTTCTCCTGCATGGTAACATCAGCACATACCTGTAAATTTTCATTGTTCTTTCAAACTCTTCAGCCCCTGCACAACAGTGTCTTGGTCGCTCTGCCTCTGCCTCAAACTAGCTGCTGTTCAGAGATCTTCACCCTCTTGGGTTTCTTCTTTTTCAGCTGCCTGTCAACCTCATCAGAGGAAGGACACAATGATATTCAGTCAGTTGGAAGTGACCTTGAACACCTTCAGCTTTGTCTCAGGACTCTGAGAAGTCTTATGTTTTTGGGTAAATAAGGGAAAAGCTACTTGGGAGCAAGATGAAGAGAAAGCCTTTTTACTCAGAAGTTTGTGAGTCTTTGGAATTCTATGGAACCTCAGTTATTTAATGTTGTCTGAGGATATTGATGTAAATGCCATATGATAGCAGGTGAAATTTAAAATTAATTAGTTAATTAAAAATTCGAATGAAAAGAAATCTTGAAATTGAAAGTGTGTCTCAGTTATGGTGACATTAATCTATTATCGATTGTTGGAAAATCCAGACTGGTTCAATATAATCCTTTTGGGATGGAAATTAATTTCCCTACATGGTCTGGCTTGCATTCAACTTCAAAGCAATGTGATTGACTCTTAACTGCTAAGAAAGACAATTAAAGGTGACAACAAATGCTCGACTTACCAATAAGGCCACCAAACCATGAAAGAAAAAATAAAGCCCTTGCCACTTTTTAATCTTTTCAAATCATCTGCAGCCTGCGAGGAAATTTTTTATTTAGCCTAGTTTTGACCTCCTTTCTTATGTTCTTATTCCATGATTAAAGGTTCATTTGTGCTGACTTCTTGATCATAGTATTGTTCGAAAGGACCATAATTGATGGGGTGAAGTACAGGTAACAGCTAATGGCAATTTTACTTATGTAGTATCATATTTATTGGGATGGACAGGTCCTAAAAAAATTGGTTAGATAGGTAAGAAATTTCTGCAGATGCACAGCTTTCGAACTGTTATGATAGTTTTAATATTTCTTTTCTTTCAGATACTTGTACTACCCCTCACAGTAATGCTAGCATACCAGCTTGTGTTACCTCCACAGCTACAAAATCCTCCAGTTTTCTACTTGTGTTTCTTCTGGGTCAACTGCTACATGGGGTAGGAGGAACCCCTTTGTACACACTGGGAACGGCCCATATTGATGACTCTGTCTCTATCGAGAAAAGTTCCCTTTATATAGGTATGTTTACATGATGGTTTGTCATTTTATGTGAAATTATGTTCAGTTTTATTATCTAAGTTACTAGATGTTCAGAAAGTTGTAGTACTTTAAATAGGAGAACAATTCTGATATTGTATTTAATATTAATTTTTGAATGGCAAGGCACAGATATTACATCATTAAATTGACAGTTGAAGGCCATGTCTTAGTCTGGTCAACAAGGGGTAATTATCACCACGTTCACAAGTAATGTGGTGTTGCATTGGTGTTTTTGATCTGATTGAAGGAAATGTTTTGCCAGTGTTGGAGAGAGATTATAAAGAGGGGTCTGAATCCTGTGTTCAGCTGACAAATCGATCTTTATTTGGAGTTCCTTACCAACGCAGCCTGGGAGAGGTCACTGGAAACAGACTTCAAAATATTCCCACTACCCCCCTCTACCCCAATAAAGTACAGGATATTTATACATTCTGTGTTACAATGATTATGTGCAACATGAGCATCAGCATTTCCCATCTCCCCTCCGACCGTTATCACTTTCCCCAGACATTTTCCGGCAGCATCATTCTGAGTGGATGCTGTTTGTTACCTTGTGTAGCTGCGATTGTTTTCTGGTATTCCTTCACAAAGTGCATTTCCCTTCGTTGTTCATTATTCGGTTCTTGGTGTTTTTACCATTTGTCTTTCAATCCTTCCAACTGATGTGTTAGAGGCTTCTCACTACTATCTCTACCTATTTGTCTAAAGAATTCAGCTAAATTCCTACACATTACTTTGTTAGTCGCATTGATAATTTCAGTATACTTATGTGCATAATATATAATGGCAATTACTTAAAAAGCATTTCCTTCTACACTTTACTAAATAGCAAGTTTCCTCTTTGCCACGAAGATTTCTATGAGCCACTTCATTAACTTACCTGGTTGCCTTGAGCATGAAGGCCATCATTTTGACTGAAATTGCTGTGTCAAGTAACAATTCTCTTCAGCCATGGGCAACTCCAACAATCCCCCCCGTTAGCCCTTGGCCTAGGCATTAAGCTGACCCGAGGCAATAATGCCCGTTTTTCCCAACCTTTGCTGCCTACTTTTACACTTTATTTCAATTGCTGGTTGTCATATGAATTAACTCTTAATGATTAACCCTTAATGGTGTGTTTTGAAGATATAATTTTTGAAGCATGTTGTTCAATAATCACAAGCTGATTACACATACGATAAAGTTTAAGATTGACTCATGCTTAAATGGTGACGGGTTATGCATGGACTTAAAAGCGCGCAGGAGAGGAACCCGAGGCACTACAGAGGTAGTGCCTCCCACCCACCCTCCTCCTCTAACCTAATAATAAGACCCGTTGTGGTAAGTAGGTAAGTGCTGCATTTTGCTTGTTCTATTCTTTAGACTTGGTTTTTTTTAAAAGGTTACTTTTAGAGGGATGGCAGTGAAGGCAGTGCAATGTTCCTCTTGCAACATGTTTGAGGTGAGGGATGCCATGGTCATCCCTGCTGATTACACTTGCAGGAAGTGCACCCATCTCCAGCTCCTCCAAGACCGTGTTAGGGAACTGGAGCTGGAGTTGGATGAACTTAGGATCATTCGGGAGGCAGAGGGGGTCATAGATCGGAGCTTTAGGGAAGTACTAACTCCACAGATTGCAGACAGATGGGTGACAGTGAGGGGGACTGGGACGAAGCAGCCAGTGCAGGGACCCCCTGCGGCCGTTCCCCTCAAGAACAAGTATACCGTTTTGGATACTTGTGGGGGGGACAACTTACCAGGGGTACGCAGTGGGGTTCAGGCCTCTGGCACGGAGCCTGTCCCCGTTGCTCAGAAGGGAAGGGTGGAGATTAGATTACATTAGATTACATTACAGTGTGGAAACAGGTCCTTCGGCCCAACAAGTCCACACTGACCCGCCGAAGCGCAACCCACCCATACCCCTACATTTACCCATTACCTAACACTACGGGCAATTTAACATGGTCAATTCACCTGACCTGCACATCTTTGGACTGTGGGAGGAAACCGGAGCACCCGGAGGAAACCCACGCAGACACGGGGAGAATGTGCAAACTCCACACAGTCAGTCGCCTGAGGCGGGAATTGAACCCGGGTCTCTCAGGCACTCTGAGGCAGCAGTGCTAACCACTGTACCACCGTGCCGCCCACTAAATAGCAAGTTTCCTCTTGATATGAAGAGCAGAGCAACAGTAATTGGGGACTCGATAGTTCGGGGCACAGATAGGCGGTTTTGTGGGGGTGAGAGAGACTCACGTTTGGTATGTTGCCTCCCAGGTGCAAGGGTACGTGATGTCTCTGATCGTGTTTCCCGGGTCCTTAAGGGGGAGGGGGAGCAGCCCGAAGTCGTGGTCCACATTGGCACCAACGACATAGGTAGGAAGAAGGCTGAGGACGTTAGGCAGGCTTTCAGGGAGCTAGGTTGGAAGCTCAGAGTTAGAACAAACAGAGTTGTTGTCTCTGGTTTGTTACCCGTGCCACGTGATAGAGGAATAGGGAGAGAGAACAGTTAAATGTGTGGCTACAGGGATGGTGCAGGATGGAGGGATTCCGGTATCTGGATAACTGGGGTTCTTTCTGGGGAAGGTGGGACCTCTATAAACAGAATGGTCTACACCTGAACCTGAGGGGCACCAGTATCCTTGGGGGAAGGTTTGCTAGTGCTCTTTGGGGGGGGGTTTAAACTAACTCTGCAGGAGCATGGGAACCTAGACTGTAGCTTTAGGGTGCAGGACCTGGAGTGTAGGGAGGTTAGGAACATGGCATCAATCTCAAAGGAGGGTGCCTGTAAACAGGAAAGTGGCTTGAAGTATGTATACTTCAATGCAAGAAGTATACGAAATAAGGTATGTGAACTTGCAGCATGGGTTGGTACCTGGGATTTCGATGTTGTGGCTATTACGGAGACATGGGTAGAACAGGGACAGGATTGGCTGTTGCAGGTTCCAGGATTTAAATGTTTTAGTCGGGTCAGAGGTGGGGGTAAAAGAGGGGGAGGTGTGGCATTGCTTGTCAAAGATAGTATTACAGCGGTGGAAAGGACAATGGATGAAGACTCGCCATCTGAGGTAGTTTGGGCTGAGGTTAGGAATAGGAAAGGTGAGGTCACCCTGTTAGGAGTTTTCTACAGGCCTCCTAATAGTCCTAGAGACGTAGAAGAAAGGATTGCGAGGATAATTCAGGAGAAGAGTGAAAGTAATAAGGTGGTTGTTATGGGGGCTTTAACTTTCCAGATATTGACTGGGAAAGCTATAGCTCTAGTTCGTTAGATGGGTCGGTGTTTGTCCAATGTGTGCAGGAGGGTTTCCTGACACAATATGTAGACAGGCCAACAAGAGGTGAGGCCATACTGGATTTGGTTCTGGGTAATGAACCAGGCCAGGTGTTAGAATTGGAGGTAGGTAAGCACTTTGGGGACAGTGACCACAATTCGGTGACTTTTACTCTAGTGATGGAGAGGGATAAGTGTGCACTACAGGGCAAGAGTTATAGCTGGGGGCAGGGAAATTATGATGCGGTGAGGCATGACCTAGGATGCATGGCTTGGAAAAGTAGGCTTCAAGGCATGGGCACAATTGATATGTGGAGCTTGTTCAAGGAGCAACTATTGAGTGTCCTTGATAAGTATGTACCTGTCAGGCAGGGAGAAAAGGGTTGTGTGAGGGAGCCGTGGTTTAATAAGGAATTGGAATCCCTTGTTAAATGGAAGAGGGCGGCCTATGTAAAGATGAGGCGTGAAGGTTCAATTGGGGCGATTGAGAGTTATAAGGTAGCCAGGAAGGATCTGAAGAGAGAGCTAAGAGCAGCAAGGAGGGGACATGAAAAGTCCTTAGTTATTAGGATTAGGGAAAACCCTAAGGCTTTCTATAGGTATGTCAGGAATAAAAGAATGACTAGGGTAGGAATAGGTCCAGTCAAGGATAGTAGTGGGAAGTTGCGTGTGGAGGCTGAAGAGATTGGGGAGACACTGAATGAATACTTTTCGTCAGTATTCACTCAGGAACAGGACATTGTTGCCGATGTGAATACTGAGTCACAATTAATTAGAATGGACGGCTTTGAGGTATGTAGAGAAGAGGTGTTGGAAATTCTGGAAAGGGTGAAAATAGATAAGTCCCCTGGGCCTGATGGCATTCATCCAAGGATTCTCTGGGAAGCAAGGGAGGAGATTGCAGAGCCATTGGCCTTGATTTTTATGTCCTCGTTGTCTACAGGAATAGTGCCAGAAGACTGGAGGATAGCAAATGTGGTTCCCTTGTTCAAGAAGGGGAGTAGGGATAACCCTAGTAACTATAGGCCGGTGAGTCTCACTTCTGTTGTGGGCAAAGTCTTAGAGAGAATTGTAAGGGATAGGATTTATGAACATCTGGATAGGAATAATGTGATCAAGGATAGTCAGCATGATTTTGTGAAGGGCAGGTCGTGCCTCATAAACCTTATTGAATTCTTTGAGAAGGTGACTAAGGAGGTGGACGAGGGTAAAGCGGTAGATGTGGTGTATATGGATTTTAGTAAGACGTTAAATAAGGTTCCCCATGGTAGGCTACTGCAAAAAATACAGAGGTATGGCATTGAGGGTGAGTTGGAGGTGTGGATTAGGAATTGGCTGGCTGGAAGAAGACAGAGGGTAGTAGTTGATGGTAAAGGTTCATCTTGGAGTGCAGTTACTAACGGTGTTCCGCAAGGATCTGTTTTGGGACCATTGCTGTTTGTCATTTTTATAAATGACCTGGAGGAGGGGCTAGAAGGTTGGGTGAGCAAGTTTGCGGATTATACGAAAGTTGGTGGAGTTGTTGACAGTGAGGAAGGATGTGTCAGGTTACAGCGGGATATAGATAAGCTGCAGAGCTGGGCAGAAAGGTGGCAAATGGAGTTCAATGTAGGTAAGTGTGAGGTGATTCACTTTGGTAAGAGTAACAAAAAGATGGGGTACTGGGCTAATGGCTGGATACTTGGTAGTGTGGATGAGCAGAGGGATCTTGGTGTCCATGTACACAGATCTCTGAAAGTTGTCACCCAGGTAAATAGTGCGGTGAAGAAGGCATATGGCGTACTGGCTTTTATTGGTAGAGGAATTGAGTTCCGGAGTCCTGAGGTCATGTTGCAGTTGTATAAGACTCTGGTGCGGCCGCATCTGGAGTATTGTGTGCAGTTTTGGTCGCCATACTATAGGAAGGATGTGGAGGCACTGGAACGGGTGCAGAGGAGGTTTTCCAGGATGTTGCCTGGTATGGTAGGAAGATCGTATGAGGAAAGACTGAGGCACTTGGGGCTGTTTTCATTGGAGAAAAGAAGGTTTAGGGGTGACTTGATAGAGGTGTACAAGATGATTAGGGGTTTAGATAGGGTTGACCATGAGAACCTTTTTCCACGTATGGAGTCAGCTATATCAAGGGGGCATAGCTTTAAATTAAGGGGTAGTAGGTATAGGACAGATGTTAGGGGTAGATTCTTTACTCAGCAAGTCGTGAGTTAATGGAATGCCCTGCCAGTAGCAGTGGTGGACTCTCCTTCTTTATGGGCATTTAAACGGGCATTGGATAGGCAAATGGAGGATAGTGGGCTAGTGTAGGTTAGGTGGGCTTGGATCAGCGCAACATCGAGGGCCAAAGGGCCTGTACTGCGCTGTATTCTTCTATGTTCTATGTTCTATAAAAGATTCTCCAACTCTTCCTTCATTTTTATCCACTTTGTGAATATTTCTTCAGTTTTTATTTATCTCTAATTTTTACCTCCTTCTCACCAATACCAAAAGTTAGTTTCTCTATGGATGTGTCAGTACCTCAACATTTAAACTGTGTTTTTGTGCTCCTCCAGGGCACACTGATCATTTTGTCAAGGAGATGTACATGTCTGAGGCCTGTTCTTCAGTGCATTTTCACCTTGCATTCCTGCATGTCAGTTATTTCAGATGTAACAATCACCACTGTCAATGTACAGTCTCTCAAAATCATGCAATGCATTCTTGACTTTTAGGTGATCTTTTCAAAAGTTCAAAATTCACTGGAGGGTGCCTGTGTATCCTCCTTGCCTGGTCTAGTGTTCAAAATGGTGGCAAATCAGCCAATTCATTTCCCTTAAAAAAAGTGTAAGGCTGACATAATTTCAATAGAAAACTGGTAATTATCCAATTCGATCTACACTTTGATTTCATTGAATATATTCATAGGATATAACCACGTCCAAGGTGAGTCTTTCCCATTTCCATTTGATACTTTTTTTCTGTTACTGGTCTTTTATTTTAAATTAGGCCCCATTAATTACCATTGTAACTGATTCGGGACCTCTGGAGAAACTTTATTGTCCAGAGTATAAGTAAAAAGAAGTGCGTTTTCATAATAACCTTAAAAGAGACAAATAAACATGATTACTGTGTGATTTCAAGCATTACAACATTTTGCTTGTTTAGTCTTTTTTACAAAAAAGTCCACACAGTTCTCAATTGTAATTTGCTAGATTATACTTTATTTTCCTTCTCAAAATTATTCCAAATTTAACATTGACAACAACTGACTCATGTTTCTTTTGTGTACAGCCTCTGTAGTGTTTTTGGCCAATTGGCTTCAATTAATTTCTTCCAAGACAATCTATTCCATTTTTTTCTGATACAAATTAAAGCCACCTAGATTGTTTCCATTGGCTATTGTTTTAAATTAACATTTAGAGATTTAAATTTATTTGCCCTTTAAGATTCAGGTTATGTTTGAATTAGTTACTTGTGTCAAGTAATTTTATCAGTCCCAATTTCAGAAGCAATTACATCCTGGTCTGGTGATTTTAAATAGTGCTCTTATATTTAGGGGTTCCAGTGATTGTAGTCAGTTTAGGATTCTCCTGATTTCAAGGACTTTACCTCCACAAGACTTCCAGCTCTCTTGCTATGTTCTTGAAACCTATTCAGAAATGACAAGCAAAATCCATTGGCACTGGGTTAATTATACCCAGAATCACAAATCTCACCATAAGGTGTTTGAGATAATTTAAAACTGCCAGCAGGAAGAGTTGGCTCTGCTGGTCTCAGAAAGGACAGAGTGCAAGTCACCAGGTGATCTTAATACTTTCACGTATTCAGTTCAAAAAACAGTTAGAAAATCTTTTAATAATCTCAAACTGGCTTTTTAAATTTGTATTATCTTAAAGAAAATATTTTTGAAGAAGGTATATGGACAAAACAATTCTCATTCCAAAATTCAGAGTTCAAATTGGATGACTTCCAAAATCATTTATCTATGCTTTTGAGAACAAGCTAAACCATTTTTTGTCGACAACATCTTTTCTACAGCGGCATAAAAAAAACTATTTAAACTTTTCAATGAAATAAGATTTGAAAGTCTTGAATCTATGATGTTTTCAAACTACTCCCTATTTCGGTGCTGATTTCAGTCAAAAGTAACTGTCATGGTAACTCTCTGTAATTGCAATCCAATTTTCACAGAGGGATTAGATTACCTTCAGTGTGGAAATAGGCCCTTCGGCCCAACGAGTCCACACCGACCCTCTGAAGAGCAACCCACCCAGACCCATTCCCCTACATTTAACCCTGACTAATGCACCTAACATCACAGACAATTTAGCATGGCCAATTCACCTGACCTGCACATCTTTGGACAGTGGGAGGAAACCAGAGCACCCGGAGGAAACTCACGCAGACACGGGGAGAATGTGCAAACTCCACACAGACAGTTGCCCGAAATGGGAACTGAACCCGGGTCCCTGGCGCTGTGAGGCACCAGTGCTAACTACTGAGCCACAGTGCTGCCCAGTTTGATAGAATTCTTTAACTTCACTGAAGTTGAAGGACTTGTAGATCTCTTCTCAACTGTGCTTAAGGATTCTACTCCTTTGTCCACCCTTTTTGGCTCATAGGTGACATTGCACACCAGCTTTGTCTCACTACACAGGTGAAATGGGGCAATACTGTCGATGATATTCTCAAGGTTTTGCAAGATAATAGCCGCAGTTGCTGTTTGTTTACAGATTTTGGCTGGGCATCTTTTGATTTTTGGTGTTATATGAGGTCCATTTCATCTTTAGTTTCAAAATCAATATCCAATTCTTCCAGTTCCAATATTGGGTCTACATGTACCCTTTTCCTCGTACAGTAGGTACGGTGATTTCCTGTTGTAGAGTTATAGAGTCAAAGAGCACCGAAAAAAAACCCTACGGTCCAACTTGTCTGCACTGACCAGACATCCTAAGTTGACCTAGTCCCATTTGCTAGCATTTGGCCTATGTCTTTATAAACTCTTCCTATTCATATACCCATCCAGGTGCCTTTTCAATGTTGTAATTGTACCCACCTCCACCACTTCCTCTGGCAGCTCGTTCCTTACACGCACACCCTCTGTGTGAAAAAGTTATCCCTCAGATCCTTTTTAAATCTTTCCCGTCTCACCTTAACCTATGCTCTCTAGTTTTGGATTCCCCCACCGTAGGAAAAAGATCTGGGCTATTCATTTTACCCATGCTCATAATGATTTTATAAACTTCTATAAAACATCTTCTGATGTTCCAGAGAAAAAATCCCCAGCCTATTTAGCCTCAGTCCTAGCAACATTCTTGTAAATCTTTCCTGCACCCTCTCAAGTTTAACAACATTCTTCCTGCAGAAGGATGACAAGAGTTGTACGCAGTATTCTGAAAGTGGTCTCACCAATGTCCTGCACAGCCACAGCATTTTTTTCTCAACTCCTATACTCCATATTCTCATCAATGAAAGCAAGCATGCTAAATGCTTTCTTCATCACTCTGTCAACCTATGACCCCACTTTCAAAGAATTATGTACTTGCACCCATAGGTCTGTTTATTTGACAACACTCCCTAGGGCCCGGCAATTAACTGTATAATCCTTGCCCTGGTTTGCCTAATCCAAAAGCAGCACCTCAGATTTACTGAAATTAAACTCCCATCTGCCACTCCTCAGCCCATTGGCCCATCCGGTCAAGGTCCCACTGTACTCTGAAATAAACTTCACTGTCCACTGCACCACTTATTTTGGTATAACCTGCACACTTAGTAACCGTGCTCCTTATATTCACATCCAAATCATTCATATTGATAATCATTTTTACCTTGCAGCTCTTTTACCAATTTCAGCAGATTTTTATTTTCTTCATCCAACTGTAAAGCATACAAATGGGCACTGTGGGCTTACCTATTGTGGACAGTTTTTAATTCGGTAACTGCTTTTGTAACCTCTTTCAAAAGCCAATCAAGGACACATTGTCACTGCATATTTCTGCAATTTCCAGTACAGCTCCCGTTGTTGATGATCCTAACTGTTCCATTTAACTATCAACAAGTCGCATTTTTGAATATGTCAGTGATGTGATAACCTCCATTAAAGACTGCTGCTTTTCACAGTTTGCAAAACAAAGCCAATTAAACAGTTACTACTGTGATACATTAGTTGGATAGATAAAAAAGCTATACAACCATGATCATTGGGGATGATTTACCAATAGTAGAGGATAAACAGGCTGTTGGCACAGAATGTTTCAGTCTTGATATAGTGGTAGGGACAGCATTCTGCTTTCCAGTCAATGTATCAGGGAACTTCACCCTTGATCTTCCTCCTGTCCTTTCTCCTTCTTGAACATTTTACATGGACACAGCTTCTGACTCATTAAACAGCTTTAAAGTGGTGTGAGGTTTCTTCTTTTCTTAACCCTCCTTAATTTTCTGTACAGACTCTAATCTCCCTGTCCCTGTCCCTCTACCTGTGGGGTTCTATACCATCCCTGGGGTGGACTAGGGTCACTGTCCTGCTGTAGGGCTCTTTCCTGTACCCAGTGTGGATTTTACTGCGCAACTGTAGGCCTCTCTACTGTTCCCGAAATGAACTAGGACCCAATCATGGTCCATCTCACACAGCACAATTCCAATCTCTCCCTTAGTTACTTTAGTACCACAACTTACAGCTGGGACTGACTACTGCATTTGTATAGGATAGAAATGTTCAACATACTCACCCAATTAGGACCTACACAACCGGTCGCAGACAAGTGTAGTACCCTGCTCGCAGTGCCAATTGGGGGACAGAGATTTTAAAGAGCAGTCTGAGTCCCATGTTCAGCTGCACAAATTGCTCTTTATTTAGAACTCCTTACCAACGCAGGCTGGGAGAGATCACTGGCAAGAGACTGCAAGACACTCACCAGTTCCCAATAAAGTACCGGATATTTATATATTCCGCACTACAATGATTACGTGCAACATTGACATCCCCTCCTCAGACACGTGCCAGCAGCATCATTCTGTGTAGGTGCTTTTTGTTACCTTGTGAAACTGCAATTGTTTATTTTCCTAATGTCATAATGATTATGTAATGTTTTGCATTTGCCCCCTTACAATGCTGTATGTTTTTTAGTGTCCTTTCACGAGGATATCTGTTTATACTCTTTGTTGTACGTCATTCAGTTCTTAGTGTTTACACCATTTGTCCTTCAATCCCCTTAGCTGATGGGATGGAGCTACTATTTACAGCCATTTGTCTAAAGGAATTCAGTTAAATTTCTTTAGTTTGTTAGCTGTTCTTATCATTTCAGTAAATCTACATGCATAATATGTAATGACAATTACTTTAAAAAGCCTTTAATTATGGTCAGACTTTATTTTCTACACTTTGCTAAATAGCATGTTTTCCCTGTCTCACTATTAGGCACTTCATTATCCTGTCTAGTTGCTAGGTATATGAAGGCTATGATTCTGACTGTGTAAACAACCGCCTCGGCTATCAATTCTCTTCAGCCATGGGCAGCTCCAACACCTAGTAACTTTTTTTTGAAGATTGTGTCTTTTGAAATTGTCGTATTTTTTCAAAATAGCAAGGGGCAAAAACTAATTTTGTGTGCAGAAAAATTTTAATTGCTCATAAAGAAATTATGTATAATTATGTTTCACATTATGCAGAAAACAATTTCCTCAATGGCTAACTATTGTAAACCATTTATATATATTACATGTACTATTTATATACATTTACACATACAAAAACGCTGTTATATTGTCGTGTGTTCTAAGTTTAGGATTATTTATTCACCCAAAAGTATACTACTTAGTCCATAGTCTTTTTACACAAAAGCTCATTGTTTACAGATAGATTATCACATATTCTCTTCATAAAATTGGAGCATCTGCTACCTTCTTGATCACTACCATCTCATGTGACTCTGGCATCAGTTATATTCTGATGCTAACCTCATGACTCTACATTTCCCAAGTCTTTTTCCTATCATATTTACATTCATTGGATCTCCCTCTGCAAACTTTCAGCCTTTACAGGATAGCCTCTCTGGTGGTTTGACCAGTCCCCCTGATATTTCTATGATATCATTTTGATGTCAAGGATGTTCTGTATGGTTCATTGTGTTGATGTGATTTGTCTTATCCTGTTTATTGAGCTTTGTTCTTCTGAGCCTCCATGTTTCTATTGGCTTCTTGTTCAATAATGTTAGTGCAGTGTTGTTTCACCTTGTGGTATCGTATTCCATCTGAATCATATATGATTTAATTTGAGATAATTTTCAGTATCTGTAACTTCTGTTTGTTGGGGCCTGACATCTTTTCACTTCCTGAATATTAGCTCCAGCAATTCTTGTGCTATGTGTCCATTAATGGAGTTTTAAGCTTCTTATCTTTTTGTTCTTTCTATCATTGTTGTACCCTTCTGTAGTCATTCACCATCACATTTTAATACATGTGACAGAGATGGAAGCAGTGTTCTTAATCTTGTACCTGTTTGACAAACCATTCTTTAGGCGTGAAGATCAATAATTCATAAAAGCAAAATCAAAAATCACACAATACTTAGTTACGGTTCGACAGGTTTATTTGGAAGTACAAGCTTTTGGAGCACTGCTCCTTTGTCAGGTAACGAGTGGGGCAGGATAATACGGCATAGAATATTTAGTAAAAGATCAAAGTGTCATACAACTGATACGATGTATTGAACAAATCTAGATTGCTGCTAAGTCTTTAATCACTTAGAATTGGGTTGCAGGTTTCGATTCATTCGTATGTAAGTACCAGAACTTCTTTCAGGTCACAATCCCAAGATAACTCAAGGTTTTATATAAAAGAAAGGTGACATCTCAGCTCAAACAATGCATTAAAGGTGTGAGGTTAGAGTCTGTATTCCTGTCTGAGTCAGACTGGTTCTCTTTCCAAAGTAGGAATAAATAAAACGTGACATGGACTGATTGCCAATGGTTTGTGTGCTTTTTGAACAAAACGGAATGTATCTGCAAATACAAATCTGCAAATGCAAATTCACCCCGTAAACTTATATGTGGATGTGTGTGAGGGAGAGAGAGAGAGAGTGAGAGAGTGTATGTGTGTCTGTGCTTGATTGAGTGTGATGGAGTATATGCCTGTGAGAGGGTGTGCATGTGAGTGTGTGAGTGTGTGTGTGTGAGCATTTGTATGAGAGAGGGTCTGTGTGAGTGTGATCATGTGTAAAAGTGTGTGTATATATGTGCATGTATGTGTGAGTATTTAGTGTAGTGGGGTCACCTGTAGTGTGACATGAACCCAAGAACTCGGTTGAGGCCATGCACATAGCTACAGAACTTGGCTATCAGCCTCTGCTTGGTATTGTTGCATATCCCAAAGTCCGCCTTGGAGGACAGTCACCTGAAGACCTGAGGCCAAATGGCCTTGACTGCTGAAGTGTTCCCCGACTGGGAAGGAACATCCCTGTCTGGTAATTGTTGCACAGTGTCCGTTCATCCATTGCCATAGCGTCTGCTTGGTCTCACCAATATTCCATGCCCCGGGATAGCCTTGGTAGCAGCATATGAGATAGACAATGTTGACCGAGGCACATGTGTACCTGCAACGCACGTGGCGGGTGGTGTTCCCACGTGAAACTTTGACATGGCTTGCAGTGGTTGCCATGACAGGATTGTATGGTGTTGTGGTCGACGTTGTCTTGAAGGCTGGGCAGTTTGCTGCAAACAATGGTCTGTATAAGGTTTGGCAGTTGTTTGAAGGTGAGAAGTAGAATTGTAGGGAAGATCTTGGTGGGGTGCTGATCCTCATTGATAATTTGTTGCAGGCTACAAAGAACATGGCGTAGTTTCTCTGCTCTTGGAAAGTACTGGACAACGAAGGGTACCCTATCGGTCATATCCCATGTCTGTCTCCTGAGGAGGCCATTACAGTTTCTCACTATGGCATATCGGAACTGGTGGTCAATGAGTTGAGCATCAAATCCTGTTCTTATGAGAGCATCCTTCAGCACCTTCAAATTCCTCCTCATCTGAACAGACCCTGTGTATGCGTACAGCTTGTCTGTAGGAGATGGCTGTTTTAATATGTTTAGGGTGGAAGCACGAGTAGTATAGCATTGTGAGGTTATCCTTGGGTTTGTGGTAGAGTGAGGTACTGACGTGTCCATCCTTGATGGAGATGCGTTTGTCCAAGAATGAGACAGATACTAAAGAGTAGTCCATGGAATTCTGATGGTGGGATAAAATTTGTTGATATCACTATGTAGTTTTTACAGTGATTCCTCGCCGTGGGTCCAGAGAAAGAAAAGTGTCATCAATATATCTGGTATATAGTGTTCATTGGAGGTCCTGCAAAGAGAAGAGGTCTTGTTCGAATTTGTGCATGAAAATCTTGGCATATTGGGGTGCAAACTTGGTCCCCATGGCCGTTCTGTATGTCTGGATGAAGAACTGGTTGTCAAATATTAAGACGTTGTGGTTGAGAATGAAATGAATGAGTTGTAGGATGGTGCCTGGCAGTTGTTGGTATTGAGTGCTGAGGCTATTGTAGTGATGCCATAGTCATGGGAGTTGCTGATGTAGAGTGCTGAAACGTCCACTGTAACAAGGGATTACAAGAAAAGCAAGTTTGAGGTCTTTGTGTTTCTTCAATGAAGCTTAAGCCATTTTTTGCCCTTTTGCCATTTGCTTGATTGGCTCCTGTCCACCACCTTGACTATCTAGTCCTTTAGCCACCGACCTATAGTGGAGGCAGTATGTGCATCTACAATATACAGTGCAGCAAAGCTCCTTCAACTGCACCTTCCAAACTAGCAACCTCTGCCATCAAGAAGGACAAGAACAGCAAATGCATAGGAACATTAGAATATAAGAAATACTACCAGGAGTAGATTATTCAGGCTCTCAAGCTTGCCCGCCATTCTATAAACTTAGTTAAAGTCAAAAAGACTGCAGGTGCTGGAATCAAAAGTAGACAAGCAGGAGGCTGGAAGAACACAGCAAGACAGATAGCAGTAGGAGATGGAGAAGTCTGATGGTACAGGTACAATCCTTCCTCAGGAATAGTTCCGGGGGGTAGGGGGAATTGCAGATAAAGAAAGGGTGGGGAGATGGGTTATGGGTGGGGAGAGGGGCAGAGTGGTGAGGTGGTGATAGGTGAATATAGGTGGTACGTACGACCTTGTCCAGGTAGAAGATAAGGTATTATTCCTCTAATTTGCGATCTGATTCACTGTGGCAGTGGAGGAGACCGAGAATGGTCATGTCGGAGAGGGAATGGGAAGAGGAATTGAAATGGGCCCGGCTGAGATGCTTGGCAAAATATACCCCGAGTTTACGTTTGATCTCACCGATGTAGAGAAGACCACATTGGGAGCATCGGACACAATAAATTGAGTTGGAGGAGAGGCAGGTGGACCTTTGTCTCACCTGGAAGGACTGTTTGGGGCCTTGGATGGAGGTGAGGGGGATGGTGTGCTAGCAGGTTTTGCATCTTTTACGGTTGCAGGGGAAGATACTGTAGTGTTCCGGGGGGAATAAGTAGGGAGTGGTGAAGGGAACGGCCCTTGCAGAAGGCAGAGAGGGGTGGGGAGGGGAAAATGTTCTTGGTGGTGGGGTCTAGTTGAAGTTGGTGTAAGTGTTTGAGGATGATATTGGATGTGTAGACTGGTGGGGCGGAAAGTGAGGTCAAGGGGGGGGGTCCCTGTCTTTATTATGTTTGGATGGGGCAGGGTTTAGAGCAATGGAGCAGGGAATGGAGAGATGCAGTGAAGGGATGCCTGGATAACAGGAGGGGAAAGAATATTGTTTAAAATAGGTGAACATCTGGGATGCTTGGGAGTTGGACATCAGAGCAGTTGCGATGGAGACAGAGGACTTGGGAAAACAGGTTGGAGTTTTTGCATGATATGGGTGGGAATTTGTGGGTTTGTCATAAATGTCAGTCCATAAGCTGTCATTAGAGTTGGAAATGGCGAAGTCAAGGAACGGGAGAGAGGTAGCTGAGGTGAACCAAGTGGAAACTATTGGCAAAGTCAATGCCACCCTAACCATAAATTCACGTAGTCTCTCTCGGACACTTCCCTCCCCTTCCTTGACCACTCTGTGTTCATCTCTATCTCCCAGATGTCCACCTATTTTAGTCAATGTGCTTTTCCCTCCTTTGTCATCCAGACAACTCTACACCGCACTTCCACCATTCCATTGCTCTAAACTCCAAACATAACAAAGAGAGGGTCCTCCTTGTCTTCATATTCCACCCCATTAGTCTATGTATCCAATGTATCATCCTCAAACACTTCCGCCAACTCCAATCCGACCCCACCACGTGAACACCTGTTGCTCTCAACCCCAAAGGACCATTCCCTTCGCCACTCCTTGGTTTGCGCCACCCTCACCAAAAACCCCACCAAATACCCTGGCACCTTCCCCTGTCACCATAGAAGAAGATAAACCTGCGAGCAAACCATCCCCTTCACCACCATCCAGGGCCCAAAAAGTCCTTCCAGGTGAGACAGAGGTTCACCTGCCTTTCCTCCAACCGAGTTTACGGTGTGTTCCTGAACTTTGTTCACTACATCGGTGAGACCAAACACAAATTAAGGGCATGTTTCGCTGAGCATCTCAGCTGGGCCAGTAAGGGCCAGCCTGACCTCCCAGTTACCGCCTATTTCAATTGTCCTTCCCATTCCATCTCTGACATGGCAATCTCGGCCTCCTCCATTGCCACAGTGAATCAGACCACAAATTGGAGCACACATATAAGCCAAAAACTTATATGTGTGCATGTGTTGGAGCAGCAGAGTGTGTGTGTGTGGGAGTGTGTGCTTGTGGGTGTGAGTGCACATGATAGAGTGTGTGTATAAGCCTATGTGTGTAAGCTTGGTAATTGTGTGTGAGTGTGATGAGGTATGTGTCTGTGAGAGGGTGCATGTGTAGTTGTGAATGCGTGTGCTTATGAGAGAGAGAGTGTGTGTGTGTGTGTGTGTGTGTGTGTATGTGTGTGTGTGTGTTTAGTGCAGTGGGGTCAGCTGTGGTGTGACATGAGTTGAGACCATTCCGATGAGGACCGAACTTTACTATCAGCTTCTGCTCAGCCACTCTGCATTGTTTCTTGTCCCGAAGTCCACCTTGGAGTATGGTCACCCGAAGGTCCGAGGCCGAATGTTCTGGACCGCTGAAGTGTTCCCTGATTGGGAGGGAACACTCCTGTCTGGTGATTGTTGCGTAGTATTCATTCATCTGCTGTCATAGCGTCTGTTTGGTATCGCCAATGTACCATGCCTCAGGGCATCCTTGCCTGTAGCGTATGAGATAGACTACATTGGCTGAGTCACATAGTACTCACCGCGTATGTGGTGGGAGATGTCCCCACATGTAATGGTGTTACCCATGTCAATACTCTTGACACTTCTTGCAGCGGCCACCATAGCAGGGTTGTAACATTGTACTGAAGGCTGGGCAGTTTGTTGCGAACAATGATCTGTTTAAGGTTTGGTGGTTGTTTAAAGATGGGAAGTGGAGGTGTGGGATAGGTCTTGGTGAGGTGCTCATCCTCTTCAATAATGTGTTGAAGGCTGTGAAGAATATGGCGTAGTCGTTCGGCTGCAGGGAAGTACTGGACAACGAACGGTATCCTTTCTGTTTTAGCCCATGTCTGTCTCCTGAGGAGGTTATTACAATTTCATGCTGTGGCACGTCTGACTCAACAATTGGACACAGACAGACTTCACACCTATTATCAGAAAAGCTGAGCTATCTTGAGAACGTAATTTAAAAGAAGTTCTGGAATTTACATATCAAAGAACAGAAACCAGCATATCAAATTCTAAAAGATGAAAGATTTGATCTAAAATTGTTTAATGTATCACATTTCCATGACACTGGACTCCTTTGGCTATAAATTCTGTAATCATGATCTTGTTCTCCACAACCACCTGATGAAGGAGCGGCGCACTGAAAGCTTGTGCTTCCAAATAAACTTGCTGGACTATAACCAGGTGTTGTGTGATTTTTAACATTATTTTATAAGATCATGACTGATCTGCCTCAGGCCTGAACTTCTCTTTTATCCCAACTCCTAATAGCCCTCAACATCTATCCTGTCAAACCCCTGAGAACTTTGTATATTTGAACAAGATCACCCTTCATTCTCCAGGATACCTGCACCAACCAACTCCACTGCCCCGTGGCTGAACATTTCAACTCCCCCTCCCATTCTGCCGAGGGCATGCGAGATCCTGGGCCTCATCCATCGCCACTCCATACCACCTAACGCCTGGACGAAGAATGCCTTATCTTCCGCCTCGGGATCCTTTAACCCCAGGGCATCAATGTGGACTTCACCAGTTTCCTCATTTCCCCTCCCTCCACCTTACCCAGTTCCAACCTTCCAGCTCAGTACCATCCTCATGACCTGTCCCACTTGTCAATCTTCCTTCCTGCCTATCTGCTCCACCCTCCTCTCTGACTTATCACCTTTACCCACATCTCTCAGCTACCTTCTCCCCAGCCCTACTCCCCCTCCCATTTATCTCTGCACTCTCGTTCCTGATGAAGGGCTCTGGCCCGAAATGTTGATTTTCCCGCTCTTCAGATGCTGCCTGACCTGCTGTGCTTTTCCAGCAACTCACTCCCAACTCTGATCTCCATCATCTGCAGACCTCACTGTCTCCTCATTCTCTAAACTCTAATGAACAAAATCTAACCAGTGAGTCCAATCTCGATGAATCAGCCCTTTCACTTTTGTAATGCCTTTTGTACTGCCTCCAATACCAATATATCCTTTCTTAAATACAGGGACCAGAACTGTACAGGGCACCAGATGCAGCTTCACCAACACCCTGTACAGTTGTAACAAGATTTCTCTATTTTTAAAGTCAATTTGTCTTCTAAATTACTTGCTCCTTCAACATGTAGTGTTCTTGGCTTTATTAATAAGGACATAGAGTACAAGAGCAAGGAGGCAATATTGAACTTATATAAAATGCCAGTTAGAACTCACTTGGAGTATTATGTACATTTGTGGGTGTCACATTGTAGGAAAGATCCAAATGTTTTGAAAAGAGTGCAGAAGCAATTTACAAGAATGATTCCAGAAATGAGATGCTTCAGTTACGAAGATAGATTGAAGAAGTTGAGATCCTTCTCTTTAGAAAGAAAGAAGACAGCTGAGAGGATATTTGATAGAGGTTTTCAAAATCATGTCCAGTGATGCCCACATTCCCTTAAACAAATAATAAAAAAGGGATAGTGAGGGTAACAGGTAACAAAAACAAAGTCATATTTTCATCTAAAATTTTGACATTGCTTATTTGCAAATTGTGGAGCACTGCAATGTTTGGAATCCCAAGTAAGAAGTAAATTATTTTAATAAATTGAATTATTGTGTTTGCAAATGTACGCAAGTGGTTAAGTTCAATCCATTATAAGCATCAATTAATAATTCAATATTTTCATTGATCTCAAAGAAATCCGTGCTCTGATGTTTGCATTGTTTGATGGAAAAGAAGAGTGATTATTTTTATTCTTGGCTATTTACAGCACTTTTATTGTAGTTAACGATAGTTTCTATAAACTGAGTTTTTCCAAAATGCAAAGTTTTAGGAGAATATGAAGACAAAGTGCTGTCTGTGAAACTAATTTCTCATGGAAGGCTATTGAGTCATCAATAATCATGAGGTGTTCACATTGTTTAAAGTACTGACATAATATTGGATATTTGGATACATAGTTTGGCCTTTCATCCAGACAATATTTTCAGTCTTGAATACATTCTTCATCGTATTCCTGGCCTGTCTTTCCTCCTGAAACTTTCTTTCAGTAGGTACAAAGTTCTGAGTGATTGAGAATGTACAGGCTTCAACATACTTGATTAACTGTTCACTTCCAGTTGATAGTATCCCTGAGAGTGCATCTATTATTTGATACTTGCCCTGTACATATTCAGTGATTGAATCATACTTCATAAGCCTTAATTTGAACTGTTGAATTCTGAATGCCATGTTACCAATTTATTTCATGTTCACTCAAGTGACCAATGGTTTATGGTCAGTTTCAATTTAAAATGTAATCTGAGTACATAATAAAATTTTTTCACACACTTATTTGACTGTTAAAACTTATTTTATCTATCATTGTTTAATGCTGTTCTGTGTCAGTTAATAATCTAGACACATAATAAAGCTGATCTATGTTTGCCACCTTGCTGCACTTGAAACTGCTGCCTCCTGGAGACAATGCTTGTGCCTACACTATAATCAGTAAATTCACAGTGTTAAGATTTCTGAAAATTCCAAAAGTTAATTAATCTTTTCAAAACTTTTTCTGGTCCAGCATCTTCTTCCATCTTGATGTCTTTAGTGTCCAGAAACCTATTTATTTATTTCTTAAATATATTCAATGACTTGTCTTCCACTGTCTTACTTGGGAGAGAGTTCCACTGGTTCACCACCCTTTAAGTGAAGGAATTTCTCATCTCAGTTCAAATTGGTCGACTTTGAATTCAGAGACTGTGACCCCTTGACCTAGACCCCTCCCCGCTGCCAGGGGAACCATCATACTTGCATGTAGTATGTCCACCTCTATCAGAATTGTATACATTTCAATGAGGTCCTCACTCAATCTTCTAAACTTTAATGAATACAGGCCTACAACCCACCTCTCCTCATATGACAAACTTATCATCCTCAGAACCAGCCTGGTGAACCTTCACTGTATTCCCTCTATGAGAAGTACATCTTTTCTTCGGTTAAGGAGATCAAAATTGCACATAGTACTGCAGATGCGATAGCATCAAGATCCTGTTCAAAAACATCAAGGCATCCTTGCAGAAATCCTCCTTTAATGGAGACCAATTTACCATTTGCATTCAAAACTGCTCACAGCATTACTGGTTTGCCTCCACCACTGGACAAAGACACCCAGGTGCCTTTGTACACCAACATATCCTAATTTATCACCATTTAATTAATAGTCAGCCAATCTATTTCAGTAAGTTCCCATTTATCCACATGATGCTACATCTGTCGTGTATGTTCCCACTCACTCAATTTGTCTGAATCACGCTGAAGGAATTTCATCCATAAGCCCATTGGGCAAGTCTCACAGTGCACTGCTTTGTTAAATTTAATTAAACCTATGCAGACCATTATGGAGACATTTAATTTTAGGACCATAACCGCACCAAAACATCATCTTGTTAGCATGGTAACTGGTAAGATTATTAATCCTTATTGATGTACCTTTATTTCATCATTAACTTTGTTCAAGAATATGCAGAGAGGGAGTTGTCGTAACATGAATAAGCAAATTGGTGAGCATCATCTCACAGGGTAGAGTGATATTTGACCTATAATTTTCTCAGCCCTGAGAACCATTTTGGAAATTTGCTTTGAAATTCAATCCTTAGTTCAGCATCAGTCATCTCATCAGACCAATCTCAGTTTTAAACATACCTTTCTACTTAGTCGAGGACATTCTTGGTTCTGAATGACAGAGAGATTAAAGGATTTCTCAGTCTTCCTATCTGAGCAGGACATAAGACTGTAAGACATAGGAGCAGAATTAGGCTTTTCGACCCATCGAGTCTGCTCTGCCATTCGATCAGGGTTGATATGGTTCTCAAATCCATTCTCCTGCCTTCTCCCTGGAACTCTTATCCATCAAGAACCTATCTATCTCTGTCTTAGATACATGCAATGACTTGGCCTTCACACCCCTCTGCAGCAGTGAGTTGCAGAGATTCACCACCCTCCAGCTGAAAGAAATTCCTCCTCATCTCAGTTCTAAAGTGTCATCCCTTCACCCTCAGGCTATGCCCTCTGTCTTCTCCTTAAAATTACTCAGTGTCCTGTCATCCCTTGCACTCTGAAACAGTGAATTCTATAGATTCATGACTCTTTGAGAGAGGCAGTTTTCACCTGTAAAGAATGGCACTTAGTACTGGATACATTAATAAAGCTTAGTATACCAGATACATTATTAACTGTATGTTGGTCATGCCACTGGGGACTACAACTGCTGACTATTCACCCTCTTTCCTCATAGTGCTCTACAGCTATTCAGTGAAGACCCTGACCCTGGCACTAGAGAGGCAAGAATCATCTTGACTTATTTCGGCAGCCACAATAACATCTATCTATTTCCCTTACTATCAAATCAACTCTTGCAATTGATTGGAGAGTGGGATGCATTCAGAGGCCTCCTATACTACATGCCTTTTCCTCTTTGATTTTCCGGTAGTCAATCCTTCCCTCTCATCTGCATACTCTTAAACTGTGGGCTTATGTCAATAAATATTCTATCAACAAAGAGTCTTGGAGTCATAGAGATGTGCAGCATGGAAACAGACCTTTCAGTTCAACTCATCCAAGCCGACCAGATATCTTAACCTAATCTCGTCCCATTTCCCTCTAAACCCTTCTTATTCATATACCATCCAGATAACTTTTAAATGCTGTAATTGTACCAGCCTCCACCATTTCCTCTGGCAGCTCATTCCATACATGCACCAGCCCCTGTGTGAAGCAATTGCCCCTTAGGTTCCTTTTATATCTTTCCCCTCTCACCCTGAACCTATGCTCTCCAGTTCTGGACTTCCCAATCTCAGGTAAAAAGACCTTGTTCATTTACCTATCTATGCCCCTCATGATTTTATAAACCTCTATAAGTCACCCTTCAGCCTCTGACACTCCAGGGAAAACAGTCCCAGCCTATTTCAGCCTCTCTCTATAGCTCAAATCCTCCAACCTGGCAACATGCTTTCTACTTAAATTCTTGATCTTGCAAGGAATTAAGGGCTATGAGGAGAGTGCGGGTAAGTGGCTTTGAAATGCCCATCAGCCATGATTGAATGGCGGAGTGGACTCGACGGGCCGAATGGCTTTACTTCCACTCCTTTATCTTATGGTCTTATGCTCTTACGGCCTATCTGACCAAGATCTCGTTGTACTCTGAGATAACCTTCTTCACTGTCCACTCCACCTCCACGTTTGGTGTCATTTGCCAACTTTGTAACTATACCTCCTATGTTCACATCCAAATCATTTAGTGACACTAGCTCCTATTCACATTCCCAAAATCAAAGTTCAGGTTGCTGCTTTTCTGCTGCAAATGGCTATCTATATCATGCAGATCCCTCATAGCTCAAGATGTAATGTCAGAAAAGCCTGCCATTTATTTTCTATTGTTAGTAAGCCTTGCCAAAACTAATAAACATTATACTATTAATAAACTTTACCAATACTGATAAATTCGACTATACCTAATATGCTTTACTACTAAAAGCTTAAAATACTTAAAAGCTGCAAGGTTTGTGAAGGTTTGTAGCTCAGGTTGAGGTTTAGAGTGTACTTAAAAGCTTTACTGCTATGTCAAGGACAAATGTAATACTCACCAGTTATTCACTTGTAACATTTTATTGCTGCTGAATCTTTTTCAATTTTTAATCTGCCTGATATTTAGACTGGATCTCCTCCCTTTATGCACCAAATTTCCTTACTCCCCCAAATTATATACAATGAGTCATTGCACCTAGCGACAAGTTATTCTCTTCCTACTTTATGACTTTGTATGCTTGGTAACACCTCCTGTATTTGTTCGAGTTGAAATTCAACAGCAATACATCAGTACCGCTGGCTCAAAAACTCTAGTTCAAACTAGAACTTAATTAACTATCTTGACTGAAAACAAATTGTCATTAACTGCTAAATGCAAACTAAATTAGATTTTAGAAAAAGACTTTTACGTTTCTTTACTCAGCAAATTCTCAAGTTCACAGTATATGTCTGGCTGCACTCAGTGACAGGTTACTCTCTTTCTAACTAACTCTACTTCTAACCAACTATGTAATAACAATTTGCATTTTTATAGCACCTTTAACATAAGAAAAGGCAATGATGCTTCATGACAGTATATCAAATATGGAATCACGTATGGCAGATTTCTAGAAATTTTCAAGGAATGTCTGAAAGCAGTGGAGTACAATAATGAAATGAAGGGCCTTACGAAGCAAAATCTAGAGCTTATGGCCCAAGCAACTGAAGACACAGTTTATAAGGGAGGAGCAATTTAAATCACAACAAAATGAGGTATTTTCAAATTATTATTGTGTATAATTTTATAATTAAACACATTTGCTGTCACAACCTACAGGTATTGGAAGTGGTATGTCAGTTCTGGGCCCTGCGTTTGGATATATCTTAGGTGGTCAGTTGCTGGACATTTATATTGATGTTAATAGAATTTCCAAGTAAGTGGATTTTCATTTTCTTATTGTTTTTGTGTTCTCTGCTTAATTGTTGATAATCAGGACGATGACAGGTTGATGCTTAATAAGATAAATGTGCAACCAGGCCATTCCATGTGATATTGTTACGGTTACTCTTATAGCAGCTATTTTGAAGTGAATAATTGTTTTTTGTGATATTTCTCAAAAAGATTCCATTTCACTATGCACCATAATTAAGTCTCTGCTTGTCTCCCACTCTTCAATCCATTGTCTTTTTCTTGTTGTCTTCCATTTTATCATGTCCACCTCCTGTTTTCCCTGAACTAGAATTTTGAACTATTTAGCAATGACAAATTGGAAAATTTATCCTTCTTTCCTTCTATATCTCTCACACATAAATTTCTCATGTTATTATCTTTACAACTCCTAGTCTCTTTTTCTGTTCCTCTCATTTTCTGTTATTTGTTCTTTCTTTTTTAATCTTCATTTCTGTATTGCTTCCATTTGTAATTTGCCTCAAGCATGTATTCTTTTAATACATACTTAATTTATAATCTTTCCTTCTTTCAAAATTGGCTCATGCATATAACTTGACCTGAGCCAAAATGGGGTTGGAGCTTGATGCTGAAGCAAGCAGGAGGGAGGCATATTTTTGTTGTATAATTAACATCATTTATTTGTTATACTGATAGTTCATACATTTTATATAGGAAATGATTATATGTTATGCATTTTGTATATAGGTATTATGATTTCATTATTTGTTGATGATGAGTGGATTCAACAGAATTTATCTTTAATCTTCATGACTAACATATGCACAATTTGATGCATAATGTGAATGTATGCATACATTTAAAATATTGCTGGTAATTTGTTAATTGGCTATTGATTGTGTAATGCTATAAAATCCATGTTTTGTTAGTGCTCTTCATCTTTCACTCATCAGTTCAGATCTAATGTATTATTGAGAAGTGTGAGGTGATGCATTTTGGAGAAGTGATATAAAATGTTGGTGCATCCCTGAAGGATGTGTGGGAAAAAAAGGATCTGCATATACATGTATCATCAATCTTTGAAGGCAGCAGGACATGTTTAAGGGGGTGGTTAATAGAGACAGTAGATAATTAAAGTACAATGAGTACAAAAAACAAGAAAGTTCTGCAGTGTTTATAAAGCTGATGTATGTGACAAAGCTGCTCCTTTAACAAGGTTATGCTGTCCTTCGTTTTTTTTTCAGCGAGACCATAAATGACACAGATTCCGAAAACTCTGGGGTGAAGTGTTTTAACGCCAATTTGATATTGCCTCAGGCAGAATGCTTTCAAGTTAAAAAAAAGAGAGACTTGAACAATGCAAGGCGAGTGATCAGTTCCCCCAGCTCAGCTTTTCTGTGGTTTGGTTTGGTTTTTAACAGCAGTGTGAAAAAAGCTGCAGGACCAAAAGAAGCAGGTCCAGGCTGGTACTCCCTCTCTGACTTCTATCCTGCACGAACTTGTGCTTGATTTTACCTTTTTTGCCAAGGAGTGTTTATGGGAATTGTTGCATGTATTTGCAACGGCATCATTAAGTTGGGATAATCGTTTGGGTTTTTGGATAGGATACATTATTCTGTATTTTGGTATCTTTTTGTTTGTGTTCCGTTTGATAATCTTGTAAATACATTCTGTTTTGTTTAAAACTAGGTGATTTGACCAGCTGATTCTCTTCTGGGATATCCAGTTTACACCTGCTTAAAACAACTAGCAAAGTTAGGGTCTGAGGGGGTCTGGCCTGGTCCATAACATGTATGATTCCAATTCTTAGACAATGGTCAATTCTGATAAAACTTAAGAAAGGATATGAGAGCTGTGAAGATGATATAGAGAAGATTTACCAAAATGATTTCAAATTAATTGATTGATTTGATTTATTGTCATGGGTACCTAAGTACAGTAAAAAGCTTTGTTTATGAGCAGTACAGGCAGAGGATAGTTCGCAAGGATGTACAGGTCATAGAGTTAAAACAAAAACTTGGACAGAGTGAGGCATATAGGTTACACTGCACAGGGCATGTGTGAAGCAAGATCAGCATTAACAAGATCAACTTTCCTTAAAGTTAGAGAGTCCATTCAGCAATCTAATAACATCAGGGAAGAAGCTGTTCTTGAACCTGTTGATGCATGTGCTCAAGCTTCTGTATCTTCTGACTGATGAAAGAGGTTGTAGGAGAGCATTACTGGGCTGGGATGGGTCTTTGATGTTGGCAGCCTTTCCGCAGCAGCACGAAGTAGAAATGGAATCCATGGATGGAATGTTGGCTTCCATGATGGTGTGAGTTATGCACACAACTTTCTGTAATTTCTTACGGTCATGGCAGAGCAGTTGCCATACCAGGCCATTGTGCACCCAGATAATACGTTTTCTATGGTACAAAGGTTGGTGAGGGTCCTTATGGACATGCTGAATTTCCTAAGCCGCCTGAGGAAGAAGAGGCATTATTGTGCCTTCTTGACCGTTGCATCTATGTGGAAAGTCCAGGACAGGTTATCGGGTTATCGTCACTCCTAGGAACTTGATGGTCTCCACCTTCTCAGCCTTCACTTTATTGATGTAGATGGAGGCGTGTTCTCCTCCTTTCTTTCTGAAATCAATGATCAGTTCATTTATTTTGCTGGCTTTGAGAGAGAGATTGTTATCATTGCACCACATCACCAAGCCCTGTATTCTGACTCATCGTTGTTTGATGTTGCGACAATATTAGGTTAAAGAAACTAGGATTGCTCTTCTTACATGCTGAAAAATGTGTTGCTGGAAAAGCGCAGCAGGTCAGGCAGCATCCAAGGAGCAGGAGCATCAATGTTTTGGGCATAAGCCCTTCTTCAGGAATAAGGGTCCTGAACAAGGGCTTATGCCCGAAACGTCGATTCTCCTGCTCCTTGGATGCTGCCTGACCTGCTGCGCTTTTCCAGCAACATATTTTTCAGCTCTGATCTCCAGCACCTACAGTCCTCACTTTCTCCTCCTTGCTCTTCTTACAGCAAAGGAGATTACATGGAAACTTGCCAAAAGTGTCCAGAATTGCAACAGGCTTGGGTAATGTAAGCAAAGAAAATTGTTCTCATTGGCTGATAGCACAAAAATTAGAATTTAAACAGCAAGAGATGCAAGGGAATGTGAGGAAGATGTCTTTTATCCAGTGAATACAACAACCTTGAATTTGCCATGTGGTGATAGTGTTAACAATCAAAGATTTCAAAATAAAATTGGATGAGCATTTGAACAAAATTAATCCTCAGGCTCCAGGGTTAGCAGGAGAAATCAGACAAACTGGATTATTCAAAGGAGAGCCAGCATAGATTCAACAGGCTGAATAGGCTCCTCCTATTAAAGCACTTGCTCCCAAGGGTAGATTTTACACCAGCAAATCAGATAGAACTTTCTCTGTGCTGTTGGGTAAAATTTGGCAGGATGCTGTGAAGTCAGCAATTAAATATCATGATGCCTTGCTCTCAAAAAACAGAAGGTGTGTGGATGCTGAATTTGGAAGTTCGCTTGTCGTTTTAAAAAAAATGAAAGATCAATGTTAACTGCTAATCGACTATGATTTCAGGTCTCCCACTTCTGTTTTTGTTAGCCACATGGGAAAATATTGGAAGTGAGTCACGCCAGGTAAGAGGAGGTGGTGCAGGAGTGGTTAATCCATTGCACATATAGCTACGGAATCAGTTGGTGAAAGTGGCATCTTAATGTTGATTTTTATTTTTGAATAAATTGGGTAATGTTTTCAGCCTGAGTAGGAAGGGGGCCTCTGCTCAGGGACATAGTGACGTTTAATAACTTTAATTTTGCAACTGGAGCTCTTGATCTCTGATAGGGTCTCTGAGCTCTGGGAGAGGCTGTTCCTCTACTGAGAAGGAAAGAAGGAGAAAAGGAAAAGGAGACAGTGGAGAGCGGCTGTCCAGGGATATGTATAGCGTGTAGCCAAGCAGGTAAGGGTCCTGCTGCTGCACATAGGCCAGTAGGATAGAGGCCACAACAGTAGGTTAACGAAGGTAGGGAGAAAACACTATCCTATCCAGACGCAGTGTATAGGCAAATGGTGACCTACATTCAACTATCAGAGCATCAGGACCTTCCAAGATTGGGTTTATCCAGGGGGTTAGTGACATACCTGTTTGAAATGCTGGTTTGGGGAGATTAATTTGAACTGCATACATGGCCTCTCTTTATTGCTGCTGCTCTCAAGATAACAATTCCCTTGAATTTTTATGCACTGGGTTGATTGCAGAAAAAGAGCCTTTTGCAGAATTCTCAAACTATGGCAGATGGTTGCATCAAGGTGGTGACAATTGCATTAATCATAGACACAGACCAGTGACCCTTATGAGCTTTTGCCTGGATTAATGTTGGCAGATGTCCTCTGTTGTGAAGTTTTTGCCAAAGTTGGGGTCTCTGAGGCATTTGTGGAGGAGCTGTCCATTTCAGGAGTGGCCTGAGAGTGCTCCATGATTGAGACAGCTGCAATTCATCCATCACCCTAAGGCTCATTTCATCCTCACTATGTCAAGAATTGAGTGAGAACTCTCTGAGGGTCTCTCCTTCTCCTCAGAAGTTAAAGTTGGCCCCTTAATGCTGGTGCCTGCAATTCTGAGGTTTATTTTTCTATTATTCATTAATGGGATATGGGAGTCACTAGAGAGGCATCCCCAATTTCACTGGAGAAGATGGTGATGAGCTGTCTTCCTGAACTGCTACACTCCATGTGGTCTAGGGACATCACAATGCTGTGAGAAAGAGAGTTCAAACATTATGACCCTGTGTTGATATATTTCCTAGTCAGGTTGCTGCTTGACTTTGAGAGAAACTCACAGACTATGTTCCAATGCATCCAATGCCCTTGTCCTTTTGGGTGGAAAAGTTGATCAGAGGATGTTGGTGTGGAACTTAAGTTCATCTTGCGATGGTGCAAACTGTGCAACTGTGTTCATTGTTGAAGACAATGGATTTTGAAGATGGTGATGTCATGCCAATCAAGTGTGCTGTTTTGTTCTGATGGTGTCAAGCATTTTGAGTGTTGTTGGAGCACTCATCCAGGCATGAGAGGAGTACTCCATCAGATTCCTAACCTGTGCCTTGTAGATAGTTGATAGGCATTTGGAGATAGGTGTTGATTTATTTATGACAGAATTCCTAGCCTCTGAACTGTTCTTGCACCCAGGGTATTTATACAGATGCTCCAGTTCAATTTCTGATCAATGGTAACCCCCAGAATATTGTTAACTAGTGATTCAGTGAAGGTAATGCCATTGAACATCAAGGGGAGATCTTTAGATTTTTCTCTTATTGGGGGATGGTCGTTGTCTGTTTTTTGTCATTTCTCAGCCCAAGTCTAGATGTTGTCCACGACATGTTGCATATAGACTCAAACAATTTCACTATCTGAGGAGTTACAAATGGTGCTTAAACATGGTATAATTATTAGCAAGCATCCCACTTCTGACCTTTTGATGAAAATGAGATTTTTGATGAAACAACTTAAGAATGATTATGCTGAGGACATTAACCTGAGGAACTCCTGCAGTGATTTCCTGAGATAGATGATTGACCTCCAATAATCACAATCATATTCCTTTGTTTCAAGTGTGACTCCAACCAGCAGAGAGTTTCCTCCCTGATTCCTATTGACTCTAAACAACAAAAAACCCCAAAAAAAAACAACTTGTTGAAACCCAAAAAGAGAAACTGCTAGAAAATCTCAGTAAGTCTGGCATCAGTGAAGAAAAAACAAAGTTAACATTTCGGGTCCAGTGACTCTTCAGAACTTATTGTAGCTAGAAAAATGTTAGTATATATGCTGAAAGTAGCAGGAAACCCAATAGAGATATTGTTGCCTGCCACTTTAACACATCACCAGATTCCCTGGCCAACATCTGTCTTGGGCTGGCTGCAGTGTTTTGGTGAAGACAATACTGGAAAAGCAACATCTAATTTTCAGTTTGGGGACCCTCCAGCCTTTAGGACTTAATTTATTCAATAATTTTGGGGCCTGAACATCTTCTCCCATGTCCTTACCCTAATACCCATGAACCACTCTTTGTCATTGCCTGCTACCACAACCAGCCCATTGTCAACTACTAATGGTCCCCATTAGCAACTATTGATTCTCCCAGGCTGACCATGACCCATTCCTTTTGCTGTTATTTCTCTGGGCTCTATCTCCACCTATTGTCTACTCACCCCTTCCTCCGACCCCAACTTTAGCATACTTATCTTTTCCTAGTTACAGTCCTCCTTTATTGTAAACCAGAAAACCATTTTTTAACCGTCTACAGACTTATTAATCATATCTTTGCAGTCAAGTCCAAATCATTAAAAATGTCACAAAAAGAAAGGTTCACAACGACGGAATCTTCCAGAAGTCCAATGATTTATTTATTTATTTATTTATTTATTGCATTTGTATTATATTACAGATACAGTGAAAAGTGGTGTATTGTGTTGCCATTCTCCAGTGCCATTTTAAAACACAGGAATATAAACCAGAACACAGAACATAGAGGCAGAAAAAGTAATAAAGTTCAACTTTATATTTCCTTTTTGTTAAACAGCATTTCAATTACAAAACTTACATCAACTATCACCTGTTCTGAACCACCTCTAACCCATTTACATTCTTTCTTAAATAAGACCTAAACGGTATATGGTTTTGGAGGGTGCTGTCAAAGGCTCCTGGTAAGTTGCTTGGACTGTGTGCCAAGCTTCCCCCATTCTAGCGTCCTGTTGCTGATATGCAACAAATCAAACTGTGAATTGAGCCAGCCGTTGAGTGGCAAACGGATGAACAAATTATAATGAGGTTCTGCTGTCAGCATTTGCACAGTATCTACATCCATTGACCAACCTAACTGGACTTTGCTGTATTCTCCCTCTTTTGCTTCTTGCCAGTATATAATGAGGGGACCAGAACTGAACACAATATTCCAAGAGTGGTCTAACCAGCTGCAGCATAACCTCGTGGCTCTTAAACTTAATCCTCCTGCTGATGAAAGCCAACACACAATGGGCCTTCTTAACAACCCTCTCAACTTGGTGGCAACTTTGAGGGACTTATGGACATGGATCCCAAGATCCCTCTGTTCCTCCACACTGCCAAGAATCTTGCCTTTAACTCTGTCTTCTGCATTCAAATTTGACCTTCCAAAGTGAATCACTTCACACTTTTCCAGGTTGAACTCCATATGTCACTTATCCGCCCAGTTCTGCCAATGCCCTGTTGCAACCTATGAGAGCCCTCAACACTAACCACAACTGCATCGATCATCTTGTCATCGGCAAACTTACTAACACACCCTTCCACTTGCTCATCCAAGTCATTTATAAAAATCACAAAGATTGACACATTAGCTGTTATAAACAGGAGGCAGGTAAGACACATGAGTCTCCATGAGGTAACATCTTCCATTAATGTCTACATGAATTGCCTAAGAGTGTCCAAACTAAGCTGATTATTCAAATTAACCCTAAGAGTGTCCAAACTAAACTGATTATTCAGATTAACCCTTTCATATTATTTCCCTTATAATACATGCCATACCTTTAAAATAGCCTTATGAAGATTCTGTGTTGAAAAGATTAAAATCTCGAATTGTAACTTTATATATCAGTAGAAACACAAAAGAAAAGAAATTATTACTAAATGAAATGAATTGTACTACGTATCTTATCAGTTTTAGTTATTACAGTCCTGAAATAGCTCTTGTCTGTCCAAAGACAGGGGTCTACTAATTCCTACTTTGGAATCTCCAGTACAAGAAAAAACTGTTGTTTCCGTCCTCTTTTTCTGATCATATCTTCAACCACCACTCCTCTCTGAAACTACAACATACTACTCTCTACAAGCATAATAGTTAATATTTCAATCCAAACTTGGATGTTCTTTTGATGATACTATTCTTTATTTTTCTAAAGATACCTTTAGCTTCCAGGGTGTAAATTGTAAGTAACATTGAAAATACAATTATAATGAAATATTAACCACTGTCATTAAGAAAAAACATGAAGTCTGGGGCCTAACAGCCACTATTGGTTTTTCACCCACTATAGAAGGGAACATTGGCTGGGCCATTTCTTCATGGGTTAACAACTAGCAAATGAAATGCCTCTTCCCAATGGTCTTGTACCCAGTGCAGCAGGCACCCAGGCCTAGTGTCCAGACCACCAAGTAAAACTTGGGAACTTTGTGGCTCTTGTTCAGGTCCCTTATGGCCAACAGATGCTATCTACCTCCTTGTATCTTCACTCAACTTCTACCCTGATGAACTTGCTCCTCTCACTGGGGCCTGCCAGCCAGAGCCAGGCAAGACCCTGAACTTATGTTTAAGTCAGTGTCAATTTTTTTTTGGAGACTCAGAAGTGACTATCACTCCCAGTGACTGAGACTTGAGACACAACACCAATTTGATTGAGGCGGAGTCTCAGAGGTTGTTTATCAGCCCGGTAGCATGGACTGTGTCACCTTGCAAAATTCTGGAATGAAATCCCTCATCAGAACAAGAGAAAGAAAGCAAACAGAATTGTTCAAAATGAACTAATACTGAACATTAAATTGCGTAGTTTTTATTTCATGCACTTCTATATAAATCATCATGAACGAGTGTGATTTAGTGGCCATTACAGAGACATGGTTGCAGGGTGGGAATTGATTATTCAGGGGCATCAGACTATTTGAAAGGACAGACAAGAAGGAAAGGGAGATAGTTTAGCTCTGACATTTAAGGATGGCATCAGGGTGGTAGTGAGAGATGGTATAGATTCTGTGGAGAAAAAGGTTGAATTAATGTGGGTGGAAATTAGAAATAGTAAGAGGAGGTCACTGATAGGCATAATCTATAGGCCACCAAATAATATCATGATGGGGCAGGCAATAAACAAAGAAATAACTGATGCATGTAAAAATGATATGGCAGTTATCATAGAAGTTCTTAATCTTACATATTGATGAGTCTAACCAAGTCCGTCAAGGCAGTTTTGAGGAGGAGCTCATAGAATGTATCTGCGATAGTTTCCTCGAACAGTATGTAATGGAACCTCTGAGGGAGCAAGCTACCTCAAGTTTGCTCAGGTATAATGAGGCAGGAATAACTGATGATCTCATAGTTAGGGATCCTCTGAGAAGGAGCGATCACAGTATAGTTGATGGAAAGGTAAGAAGGTAAAATCCAAAACCAGTGTTTTGTGCTTAAACAAAGGAGACTACAATGAGCTGATGGAGAAGTTGGCTAAGGTAGACTGGAGCAAAGACTATATGGTGAGACAATTGAGGAACAGTGGAGGACTTTCAAAGTGATTTTTCAGAGTGCTCAGCAAAATTATATACCAGTGAAAAGAAAGGAATGTAGGAAAAGGGATAATCAGCCATAGATAACTAAGAAAATAAAGTGCGGTATCAAATTGAAAGCAAATGCATACAAAGTGGCAAAGATTAGTGGGAAACTAGGGGATTGTTTAAATATTTAAAAGTCAACAGAAATCCATGTACAATAAAAAGCTATGAAGAAAAGTAAGATGGTTTATGAGAGTAAACAAGCTCAGAATACAAAAACAGACAGCAAAAGTTTCCACAAATATATAAAAGGAGAAAGAGTGGTTATGGTAAACATTGATCCTTCAGAGATGAGAATGGGGATTTAATAATGGGAAATGAGGAAATGGCCGAGGCATTGAACAGGTATTTTGTATCGATCTTCACAGTGGTAGACACAAATAACAAGCCAATAATTGAGAACAAGGAGACTATGTCAGGTGAGGACCGAGAAACGCTCATTATCACAAAAGAGTAAGTGCTGGGCAAGCTAATGGACCTAAAGGTAGACAAGTCCCTCCTGGGCCTGATGGACTGCATCCCAGGGTACTAAAAGAGATGATGGGGAAAATAGCAAATATGCTCTTGTTAATTTACCAACATTTGGTGGTTTCTAGGCAGTTCTGGCAGATTGGAAAACATAAAATATGACACCACTGTTGAAGAGAAAAGGTAGACAACAGGCAGATAACTACAGACCCGTTAGCTTAACTGCTATAGTGGGGAAAATGCTTGAATCTACCATCAAGGAAGAAAAAGCAAGACATCTTGAAAGAAATTGTCCCATCGGGCAAACGCAGCATAGATTCTGGAATTCTTTGAGGACATTACTAGTGTGGTGGAAAGCGGCGAACCAGTGGATGTAGTGTATCTGGAATTCCAGAACGCATCTGTTATGGACCAGGCCAGACTTCCTCAAAACATTTCAAAAAAGTAATCTGGATCCTAACTTTGCTAGCTGTTTTAAGCAGGTGTAAAGTTGATATTCCAGGATGCAGCTGGTCAAACCACTTAGTTTTAAACAAAACAAAATTTATTTACAAATGAAAGAGAACAGAGTATAAAATAACTTAATCTATCTTAAAACCCAACCGATTATCCCAATTTAATGATGCTGTTAAAATGTTTGCAACAATCCCATAAACACTCCTTGATACGAAAGGTAAAATCAAACACAGGGTTTTACAGGAGCGAGAGAGATGGCAGCATGGAACATCTTCTTCCATGTAGCTGTTTCTTGGACCAGCAACCTCAAAACTGACTGACTTGCTAAAACCAAACCAAACCAGAGAAAAGATGAGCTGGGAGAACTGGCCACTCGACTTTCATTGTGCAAGTGTTTTATTTAACTTGAAAGCCTTTTCCCTGAGGCAGTATCTAAAATCCTTCAGACCTAGACTTTTCAGAATCGCAGCTTTTACGATTCTCTGAAAAAAATGCTAAGGACAGCATAACCTTGTTAAAGGAGCAACATCATCACACATCTGAGAAGGGACTGCACAAAAGGCTGCTGTATAAGATAAAAGTGCACAGTGTTATAGGTAATGTATTAGCAAGGAAAGAGGATTGGTAAACTTACAGAATGCAAAGAGTGGGGATAATTGGGTGTTTTTTTTTCAGTTTGGCAATCAGTGGCTAGTGGTGTGCGTCAGAGATCAGTGTTGGGACCACAATTGTTTAAAATTTACATTGATGATTTTGAGTTGGGGATCAAGTATAGAATGTCAAAGTTCACATATAACATTAAAATGAGTGGTAGAGCAAAGTATGCAGAGGACACTGGAAGTCTGAAGAGGGATATAGATCGGTTAAGTGAGTGGGCAAGGATCTGGTAGATGGAGTACAATGTTGGTAAATGTGTGGTCATCATTGGTTGTAATACTAACAAAATGGACTATTATTTAAATGAAAAATTGCAATAAATTGCTGCACAGAGGGACCTAGGTGTCCAGTGCATGAATCACAAAAGGTTGGCTTGCAGGTGCAGCAGGTAATTAAGAAGGCAAATGGAATATTGCCCTTCATTGCTAGAGAGATGGGATTTAAAGTAGAAAGGTTATCATGCAGCTGTATAGGGTACGGGTGAGGCCACACCTGGAGTACTGTGTTTTGGTCTCCTTACTTGAAAAAAGATGTACTCTTACTGGAGGGGGTGCAGAGGAGGTTCATGAGGTTGATTCTGGAATTGAGAGGGTTGCCTTATGAGGAGAGATTGAGTAGACTGGCTCTGTATTCATTGCAATTTAGAATAATCAAGTGGGGATCTTATAGGAACACATAAAATCATGAAAGAAATAGGTGAGATAGAAGCAAGGACATTGTTTCTACTGGTGGGTGAAACTAGAATTAGGGTCCATAGCCTCACAATAAGGGGGAGCAGATTTAGGAGTTGAGGAGGAGGTTCTTCACCCAAAGAGTTGTGAATCTGTGGAATTCCCTACCCAGTGAAGCAGTTGAGGCTACCTTGCTGAATGTTTTTAAGGCAAAGATAGATGGATTTTTGAACATTAAAGGAATTAAGGGTTATGGTAAGTGGGGCTGAGTCCACAAAATGATCAGCCATGATCTTATTGATGGTGGAGCAGGCTTGATGGGCCAGATGGCTGACTCCTGCTCATATTTCTTATGTTCTTATGCTCTTATAATGTAAAATTGTGACATTATCATGAAGTTTTGATGATAAGAGCTTGAATTTAATTTTTAGAGTTCCTTTGATGCCAGATGACCCTCGATGGCTTGGTGCTTGGTGGATCGGGTTTCTTCTGTGCTGGATACTGGCCTGGTGTCTAGTTGTACCCCTGACTTGCTTCCCAAAGCACTTACCAGGTATATCTCATGGCTAATTGATTTCAAACATGAAAAATACCTGTTCACTGTAAGTCAAAACTGTCTGAAACCAATTGTGAAGTGTTACCCATCTATACGTTATTATTAGGTGTGCATTAGATTGGGCATTGAAAAAAACAAAAGAACATGATGGAAAGAGTGATCAAATAGTCTAGAACTTGGATAATTGAGTTTAAAACCATATTATTTGCTTATACATCTGTGTAGATTCAGTTTATAGAATTAAATGGTGTAGTGGACAGCGAAGTGCCTTACCTCAATGTACAACAGAACCTTGATCAGACGGGCAGATGGGCCAGGAAGTGGCAGATGGAGTTTAATTTAGATAAATGTGAGATGCTGCATTTTGGAAAGGCAAATCAGAGCAGGACTTTTACACGTAATGGTAAGGTCCTGGGGCATTTTGCTGAACAAAGAGACTTTGGAGTGCAGGTTCATTGTTCCTTGAAAGGAATTTGCAGGTAGACAGGATAGTGAAGAAGGCACTTGGTATGCTTGCCTTTATTGGTCAATGCATTGAGTATAGGAGTCAGTATGTCATGTTATAGCTGTACAGGACATTGGTTAGGCCATGTTTGGAATACTGCGTCTAATTCTGGTCTCCCTGCTAAATGAAGGATGTGAAACTTGAAATGGTTCAGAAGTGATTTACAAGGATGTTGCCTGCGTTGGAAGGTTTGAGTTGTAGGGAGAGCCTGAATAGCCTGGGGCTATTTTCCCTGGCGCATCAGAGGCTAAGGAGTGACCTTAGAAGTTATATATAGAGGTTTATAAAATCATGAGTGGCATAGACAGGGTGAATAGCTAAGGTCTTTACCCCAGGGTGGAGAGTCCAAATCTAGAGAGCATAGATTTAAGGTGAGACAAGAAAGATTTGAAGGGACTTAAGGGGCAACATTTTCACGCTAGCAGTTTGTGTATGGAATGAGCTGCCAGAGGAAGTGGTGAAGGCTGGTACAATTACAGCATTTAAAAGGCATCTGGATGGGTATATAAATAGGAAGGCTTTCGAGGGAGATGAGCCAAATGCTGGTAAATGGGACTTGATTAATTTAGATTATCTGGTCGACCTGGAGGAGTTGCTGTACATCTCTATGATTCCATGTACTTTGTCCAATAGGAATGTGACTTATTATTTATTGTATTGACTTCATATTTTCTTGAGCTTCATGATGCAAGTGATATATTTTGGTGTTGTGATCTGCATGGTTGAATAGTGAAATGTGTACAAAACGTGATGTCTGGTTTGAGATGATCAGTTAAAGCATTTGAATGGGAGAGCTCAGTTCCAATTGATAAAGGTTTTCAATAGATGGGCAATGGAGATGTTGTGAATTTATTAGTGGGTGATACCAATAGTATATCTGGTAAAATGATATTTGATGATAAACTCTGACCTTGCTGACTCACATGGATCATTCTGCTTCCTTCTACGTTGCACTCACATTTTCCTAGTTGGCATTCTTTTGCTATGTCTTCCCACTGTCTCTTGAATATATATCAACAATTCCTCCATCATCTTCTCTTTACTTTAGTTCTTCCAAAATCTCCAGTGCAACATCAAAAATCTCAATGCTAGCTCTTTACCACAGACAGGTTTTGTTGAATCTTTCATAGCACACTTGAAAATATACTCATATTCAACAGCCGCAAATTAATTCCTCTTTACGAGCAGCAGAGTGGCTTTAAATAACACTAGGCAATTATGCTAATAGGCCCCTTGCTGACTCATGCAATCAATGAACAGTGTACATAGCACCAGTTGCATGCAGCAATCAACTTCCTACACTGCAATCGTCGAATACAGGTTAATTGCACATGCTGGTCCCTGTGTCCATTATCCAATTTAGCCCTCACTATCCTAACTACGTGGTCAGCTTTCATTGTCTAAACTTGACCTTGATCCTCTGCTGGTTTCATTTCATTTAATGTCTTCAATTGCTTATTACAATTATCCAAAATATTTTGAAACTGTGCCGATGGGCTCATTATACATGCTAATTTAGTTACACTCCTGGTTGTTGCTGCAGGAGGATATTATTAAATTGAAGGGTTCAGAGAAGATTTACCAGGATGTTGCTGGAAATAGAGGGTTTGAATTATAAAAGTAGGCTGAATAAATTGGGATTTATTTCACTCAAACGTAGGAGGTTGAGGGGTGACCTTATAGAGGTTTACAAAAACATGAGGACATAGAATAGCAAGATATTTTCCCAAGGATGGGGAGTTCAAAACTAGGTGGCATATTTTTAAAGTGAGAGGAGAAAGTTTTACAAAGGACATGAGGGACAACTTTTGAAAAAAAAAATCAGAAAGTGTTTTGTGTGTGGAATGTACTGTCAGAGGAAGTGGTGAACACAGGTACAGTTACAACATTTAAAAGGTTTGGATAAATATCGGCCATATGCAGGCAAATGGGACTAGTTTAGTTGGGGAACATGGTTGGCATGGACTAGAGTCATGGAGTTGTGCAGCACTAAAACAGACACTTCGGTCCAACTCGTCCATGCAGACCAGTTATCATTGATTAATCTCATTATTTGGCCCATATCCCTCTAAACCCTTCCTGTTCATATACCCATTCAGATGACTTTTAAATGTTGCAATTGTACCAGCCTCCACCACTTCCTTTGGCAGCTCATTCCATACATGCACCATTCTCTGCGTGAGAAAGTTGCCCCTTAGGTCCCTTTTAAATCTTTCTTGTCTCACATTAAACCTATGCCCTCTAGTCTTGGGGAAAAGACTTGGCTATTCACCCTATCCATTTCTGTAATGTTGTCGTTGTGTTCCAGCAAGGTCTTGCTTAATTGAAAGTCGCTTAGTAGAAATAATGGGGCCTATGGGAAAAGTGGGGTTAGGGACAGACCAGCAAAAAATATCATTCATAATCGCTCAAAAATCACCCAAACATCTAACACAAAGTATAGCACAGCCTGAATGAAGGTTGAAATCATATTTATGAACAAAACTAAAGTAAATTTAGCACAGTAAAGTTAAAAAACGTAAGAAAGCTGCTCTTGGTACAGTGGCTCTCACAGAAGGCTGCTCTGTTAGCAGCTGGTATCGGTGTATGTGCAAAATAGACTGGAGATTTCAGTGTGTACATCAGCACATGTGCAAAACGAAGCACGCAAACTGATCCCTGCTGGAATTGCGCTATTGCCAACAGAGGTAAGGGTTCTCCAAAATACCTTTCCCTAATTCTTCAGCGATATTATAGCCAAATTGCGCTGCCAAAACACGTGCTATCCAGGAATTACCTCTACCATAAACCTCTATAAGGTCACCCCTCAGCCTCTGAGGCTCCAGGGAAAATAGCCCTGGCCTATTCAGCTTTTCATATCGCTCAAACCGTCCAACCCTGGTAACATCCTTGTAAATATTTTCTGAACCCTTTCATGTTTTACAACATTCTTCCTACAGCAGGGAGACCAGAATTGGATGCAGTATTCCAAGCGTGGCCTAACCAATGCCCTGTACAGCTGCAACTTGACATACCAACTCCTATACTTAATGCACTGACCAATAAAGGCAGGCATAACAAATACCTTCTTCACAACCTGTCTACCTAATGGCTCCACTAGTTGGACCGAAAGGAATGTTTGCATACTGCATGACTCTAAAGTGTGTCCCTCATTGGATTTTGACATTAATAATGAGGAATCATCATCCTGATATTAATAATGTATAATCTTATGAGATGTATTTTTGCTTAAGGTGCCACGAGAAATAAAATTTCTTTGGAGCACAGATTTGTTTAAATGCTTACTGCCACTTAGCAACTTAAGAAACGAATGGTGCACTGTTACATTGTTACGTTATTAGCAAGGATATGAAGAATTGATTTCAAATTCACCATTAATCAGTTTAACATTAAAAGAATAATTGCTGAATAGGTAAGGTTTTGTACATACCTTATGAGCATATGTCTCAGTAACCAGAAATAAGTGTAGCAGAGAGGATGCAGTCCAACCAGAGCACTGTACAGTTGCATTATTACTTATTTCAACTGATACTTTAATTGTATTGGTTATTCAGCTAAATATTCTGCAACTAATCCACAGCCTCATGGTGCAGCATACATCATACTCTACCATTACCACCGAGGAGAAAGTGAGGTCTGCAGATGCTGGAGATCAGAGATGGAAATGTGTTGCTGGAAAAGCGCAGCAGGTCAGGCAGCATCTAGGGAACAGGAGAATCGACGTTTCGGGCATTAGCCCTTCTTTAGGAATGAGGAAAGTTGGTCCAGCAGGCTAAGATAAAAGATAGGGAGGAGGGACTTGGGGGAGGGGCGTCGGAAATGTGATAGGTGGAAAGAGGTCAAGGTGAGGGTGATAGGTCAGACTGGGGTGGGGCGGAGAGGTCGGGAAGAAGATTGCAGGTTAGGAAGGCGGTGCTGAATTTGATGGATTTGACTGAGACAGGCTGGGGGGAGGGGAAATGAGGAAACTGGTGAAATCCGAGTTCATTACCACCGAGCCAGGGGACCAACCCTGGTTCAAAGAGGAGTGCAGGAGACCAGGCTAGTTACAGCACCAGGTTTACCCATAAGGCAGGTGTCAACCTGGTGAAGCTACAACACAAGAGTACTTGCCTCCCAAAAGCTTAAGCAGAAAGTGTTTGACAGGGTTAAGTGATCTCTCAACCAACTGACAGCTAAGCTCTGCAGTCCTGCCACATCTAAACCCAAAGGGCGGTAGACAATTAAACAACTTGCTGGATGTGGACATTCCACAAAAAAACCATAGAATCAAAGAGGGGAGAGTCCAACCCATCAGTGGAAGACGCTAAAGCATTTGTAACAATCTACAGCTAGAAATGTCGATTGGATCATCCATCTTGGCTAACTCCAGAGGTCTCCAGCGTCACCATTCTTAGGCTATTTCAATTTGCTCCACACGATATCAAGAAACAGCTGGAAACACAAGATATTGCACCATTCTGTCAATAGTACATAAGATGTGTGTTCCAGAATGTGCTGTGTCCTTAGCCAAGCTCTTCCGATGCGACTACAATACTGGTTGTTGCACAACTATCGCAGTTCGAGAACATCTGTGCAGGAATTTATCAAGGTTGTGTTCTAGGCCCTCCCATCTTCAGTTGTTTCATCAATGTCTTTCCCTCCATCATAAGGTGTTCACTGACAATGCACAACGTTCAGCCATTTATTTCATCTCAGGTACTGAGGCAGTGCATGTCCAAACACAGCAAGACCTGGTCAATATCCAGGCTTGGATTGAAAAATGACAAGTGACTATAATGCCACATAAGTTCCAGACAATGACTATCTCCAGCAAGAGAGAATCTCTAGCCCTTTGACATTCTCTGAATCCTCCAGTATCAACTTTGTTGGGGTTATCATTGCTCAGAAACTGAACTGGACTAACCATATAAATACAGTGCATACAAGAGTAGTTCAGAGCAAGAAATCCTGCTGTAAGTAACTCACCTTCTCAAAGCCTATTAATCATCAATAAAGGACAAGTCAGAAGTGTGATGGAATACTCCCCACTTGCCTGGCTGAGTGCAGCTCCAATAATAGTGAAGACATTTGACTTCGTCTAGGACAAAGCAGCCAGCTTGATTGGCAGTACATCCACAAACATTTACTCCTTTCACACTTACATTCAGTAGTAGCAGTGTTTACCATCTACAAGGTGCAAAAATTCTCCAAGGCTCCTTCGCGCCTTCTAAATCCAAAACTGCTACCACCCAGAATAACAAGGGTGTCAGATACATGGGAACACCACCACTTGCAAGTTTCCTCTAACCAGTCTCCATTCTCAAACATATTATTTTTCTTCACTGTCACTGGCTCAAAATCCTGGAACTTCCTTTGTAATGGCATTGTGAATCGACCTACAGCACTTGGACTGCAGTGATTCGAGAAGGCAGCTCACCACCATCTTCTCAAGGGATTACGAATGGGCAACAAATCTAGCCCAGCTAGCAGTACCCGCATCTAGTGAATGAATAACAAAATAATATTATTTGGGCCTTGATGATTACTGTGCCAGGTTAGGCAGGGGTATTGATTGTCAAGTCTACTATAATAGCATCTTTCACTTTGTCCTCAGCTATTTTCCCTTTACCCACAGTTGTGCTACTGTGTATTGAAAGAAAATTATTTGGCACATGATGGCATATTAAAATCCCACTTCAATTATATAGTCATCGAGTTATTCACCATAGAAACAGATCCTTCACTCCAGCTTGTCCATGCCAAGCAGATATGCTAAACAGATCTAGTCCCATGTGTCAGTATTTGGCCCACATCCTCTGAACCCTTCCTATCCATGCACCTTTCCAGATATCTTTTAAATGTTGTAATTGTACCTGCCCTCCACTACTTCCTCTGGCAGCTCATTTCATACACACACCAACCTCTGATGAAAAAGCCGCCCCATAGGTCCTTTTTAAATCCTTCCCCTCTCATCTAAAACCTGTGCCCTCTAGTTTTGGACTCACCTACCCTGAGGAAAAGACCTTGGCTATTCATCCTATCCATGCCCTTCACGATTTTATAAACCTCTATAATGTCACCTTGTTCTTCGAAATCAGAAAAATATGTCTTGACTGCATTGTATTTAAGAAATGGAGTTCAAAAAATTAAGTAACTTACAAATGTATACACTTGTAAGGGAGTGGTAGTGCCTGGAATCACATATCAATTTGAGACATTAATGGTTGTCCGGAAAGCAGCTCTTTATGGGTAGGAGGTTGAATTGCTGCGGTTCAGCCAAATCCTCTATGACACCATTTATAAGGGTCTCCCTTAATATTGGAAGAAACAAGCAATTAATCCATCTGTCTTTGGGTCCTTGGCTTTCTTGGCCTTCCAAATTGCTCTGATGGAGCCCATCCACCTGAAGGTCAGTATGTCATACGTAGGGTATTATTAGAAATTTTATTGCTGGAACAGCACAGCAGGTCAGGCAGCATCTAGGGAACAGGAGATTCGACGTTTCGGGCACAGGCCCTTCTTCAGGAAGGGCCTGTGCCCGAAACGTCGAATCTCCTGTTCCCTAGATGCTGCCTGACCTGCTGTGCTGTTCCAGCAATAAAGTTTCAACTTTGATCTCCAGCATCTGCAGACCTCACTTTCTCCTATTATTAGAAATTAGAAAGCTAGATTCCCAACTGAAACAGAATCGAGGTAGCTTTGGGGAAAGCATATTCCCATTTCAGAAAGAATATCAGAAAGAAGTGTAGGATTTTCAGGACTTTTAGCACTTGTATCCTTCTGAATCAGGATGACTTTTATGAGCCTGTGAGTTTAATTCATGTGGCATTCTGACGAAAACAGAACTTGACATATATTGTTTGCCCTTCTCACAGCTATGAATTTTGATAGTTAGTGTAATCACAATGGTGCAACGGTTAAACAAAATATAAGAATCTGATTATCTGGTTTTATTAAACAGTGAAATGGACTATATGCTGGAAATCTGGAATCAAAACAAATTACTGGGGAAGCTCAGCAGGTCTGATTGCACCTGTGGTGAGAAAGCAGAATTAACATTTTGTTACAATGACCCTTCTGCAGACCCTTCCTAAGGGTTACTGAACTCGAAATGCTAACTCTGCTTTCTCTCCACAGGTACTGCCAGGACTGCTGAGTTTCTCCAGCAATTTCTATTGTTGTATGAAATTAACAAGTTTCTTTGACCTTTACTCTTGTTGCCACTACCCCTTCCTGTTATCTAGAAATTACACTTAAGAACTTATAAGTATCACCTTTATGGAAAACACAAACTACTTTTGGTGTACAATTTTTTTCTGTCACATTTTATGATACCTTCACTTTGGGACAAAACTTAAAATGTTTGAACTGGTGCAAGCTTGTTCACATTGAGAAGAATATTTTCACCTGTTGTATGTGGGAAGTTCATTTGATCATCCAATTTTCTGAAATGCCAGTGAATTCACACTGACAATAGTCTGTTCTGCTTTTTCTGCTTCTACATTTACTGCTAATTACAGTACATCTAGAAGAAATGGACCTTACTTATGGCAGCTGAGGTTTGCTTACACTGATATTCATAAACCAGATCTTTGTGCGAAGCTAGGGAAGAGATTACTGGGGCCCTTGTTGAGATATTTGCTTCATCGACAGCCGCAGGTGAGGTGCCAGAAGACTGAAGGGTAGCTAATGTGGTGCCATTATTTAAGAAAAGTGATAAGGAAAAGCCAGGGAACTAAAGACGGGTGAGCCTGACATCACTGAAGGGTAGGTTGGAAGTGATTCTGGGTGATAGGATTTACATGCATTTGATTTTGAATTTTAATTTGAATTTACTTTAGTCACATGTACTCAAATGAGTACAATGAAAAGTTTATAACTTGCCACTTACAGCGCCATCTTATGTACAAAGGTGCCTAGGTACACCTTCCTCAGTTACAATATTAGTTACAGTGTAACAATGTCACCAACATATGGCATCATCTTAGGTAGACAGTACTTAGGCACAATCTTTAGTTACAGAACAGGGAAATGGAAAAAAAATGCTATATTGCAGATGTACACAATGTAATCATAGGTCAGGAAAGAAAGAAGCAAAGTTCTTGAGGATTCGTTGCAGCAGGCCTGTGCAGGGATCCTCCACATGGTCTGAACGCTGGCTCCTGTCACGCACTACACTGGACCATTGCCACTGCCACTATGCTCCCCACTGGGTCACTGCCATTACGCTCCACACTGGGTCACTACTGCTACACTCTCCACTGGGCCACTGCCACTATGCTCCTCACTGGGCTGCTGACTTCCACTCTCCACTGAGTCACTACCACTATACTCCACACTAGGCCACTGCCACTATTCTCCACACTGGGTCACTGCCACTACACTCCGCACTGGGTCACTGCCACTATGTTCGGCACTGGGCCGCTGCCACTATGCTCCGCACTAGGTCACTGCCACTGTGCTCCGCACTAGGTCACTGCCACTACACTCCGCACTGGGTCACTGCCACTACGCTTCGCATTGGGTCACTGCCACTACACTCCGCACTGGGTCACGGCCATTATGCTCCACACTGGGTTTCTGCTGCTATACTCTCCACTGGGCCACTGCCATTATGCTCCGCACTGGGTTTCTGCTGCTATACTCTCCACTGGGCCACTGCCACTATGGTCCGCATTGGGCCACTGCCACTATGGTCTGCACTGGGCTGCTGCCACTATGCTCCGCAATGAGTCACTGCCGCTATACTCTCCACTGGGCCATTATGCTCCACACTGGGCCACTGCCCCGCTTCGCACCGGGCTGCTGGGTGCTGGTGCCCCTGCTTCGGACTGTTGACCCCATTTCAAAGGCCAGGGGTAGGGGGCTGAGTCCAGGTGTCTGAGGCAGAGAGAGGGGAGGAAAGAGGGGGAAAAAAAGGTAAAGAACGGGTGGAAAGGCTTGAAGGGAAATTTGCAGGTGGTGGTTTTCCCATATTCTGGCTGCCTTTGTCTTTCTAGGTTGTAAAGGTCATGGCTTTGGAGTGTGCCATCAAAGGATCCCTGGTGTGTTGCTGCATCAATGGTGAAAGGAGGGAATGTTTACGGCAGTGAATAGGGTGCCAATCTGTGGGCTGCTTTTTCCTGGATGATGTACACTATCTTAAGTTGTTGGAAATGCATTAATCCAGGCGAGTGGGGTGTGTTCCATCACAGTTCTGACGTGTGCTTATAGATATGGACAGGTTTTAGAGAGTCTGGAGATGAGTTATTTGCTGTGGAATTCCTGGCCTTTGACCTGCTCTTCTGGTCACCTGCTCTTCTAGCTAGTCTGATTTACATTCTGACCAATGGTAACCTCTGCAAATGTTTGATAGTGAGTGGGTTAGTGATAGTGATGCCATTAAATATCAAGGGCAGAAGATTAGATTTTCTCTTGTTGGAGATGGTTGTTGCCTGTCATTTGCGTGGCGTGAATGTTACTTGCTACTTCTGAGGCCAAACCTGGATATTGTCCAGGTCATATTACAAAGTGGAGATGGACTGCTTCAACATCAAAGAGTTGCAAATGCTGCTGAACGTTGTGCCATTGTCAGCATCCATCCTCATTTCTGACCTTATGCTGAATTGAACATGAATGATGAAGCAGCTAAAGATGGTTGGGCCAAGGAACCGATACTAAGAAACTCCTGCCTCACCCATTTTCTGGGATTGAAATGATTGACTTCCAACAACCACAGCCATCTTACTTTGTGCTAGATATGAAACCAGTGGAGAGTTTTCCTCCTCCTTCCCATTAACTTCATTATGCAAGGGTTCCTTGATGATACAGTAATTCTGTCTTGATGTCAAGGACTGGCAGTCTCACGTCACCTCTGGAATTCAACCTATTGGTCCACATTTGGACCAAGGCCACAATGAGATCAGGAGGTGAGTGGCCCTGACTATCTGAAAGCATAAAATTAAAAGTTGAAGAGTGAGATTTCCCCTGCAGGCAGCATGGATCTTGCAGTTGCTTCTGGGATTGCAAGCTTAGTTAAAGATATAGTTTTTTTACAGGTTTTATAGTTATTATATTTCAGTAATATAAGATTTCATTCATTTTGTGTCATTAATGTGTGAAAATAACAAACCAAACAAAGATGGACTTTTTCTAACGGACTTTTTCTTTAAACAAGCTTGTCAAGGCCTGTGGTGAATGGCTGAGGTTATTCTTATTCTAAATTCGGAGCTAAAAAAGACCATATGTGTGTTTTAAAAGTATTTTTAACATTGCAAAAGTTTTACTTTGAAAAACTGAACAGCTTTCTTTAAAATAAAGAGTTGGTTTTGGTCTGGAGAATCCTGCACGTGGCCAGCTGTGGAGAAGAATGTTTTATTCGAGAAAGTTATTGAAGAGGAGTCTTTATTTAATTCAGTTAATCAGCAAAGTTGTTGATTTTAATCATTTTTATATGTTTGATATATATATAGCATTTTTTTCCATTTCAACATTTTTTTCTGTAGGTAATGAAAGGTAGTTTATTTTATATATAAGTTGTCTTTTAGGCTTAATGTTATTAAGACCATATATGAAATACAGAGTGAAATGGTTAGTAGATTTAGGAAAGTTGTTACACAGCAGGATCAGTCAGATAGTTGGGTGACTGTCAGAAAAGCTAAGAAGATAGTTAAAAAGTCTCCACTGGCGAATCCTCTATTAAATAGATATTCAATTTTTGGAACTGTTGAAGGGGATAGTCTCTCCGAGGAAAATGGAAGGGGTAGTCAATTATTAGATACTTGGAATGATTCTTTTGTTAAGCAGTTTTGACAAAATTTAATAGAATTATTGCTATAGGGGATTGTCCTGCCAGAGGCATAGAAGGAAATTCTGTGGCAGTGAGCATAAATTTAACACGGTTTGTTGCTTCCCTGGTGCTAGGTTTAAGGACATCTCTAAATGTTTCAAACATATTGTTAAAGTTGAGATTGAGAGACCAGAAATTATTGTACACATCGGTAGGAATGACATTTTTAGGGAAAAGATGAAAGCAATACATAGTGAATTTAAGTGGTTAGGTAGAAGGTTAAAAAAGTAGAACCTTAAAAATAGTAATTTCTGGTTTACTCCCAATCCCAAACTCAAACAAGGGAGGGAACTAAAAGATAAAGAAGATAACTCAATGGCTGAAGAGCTGGTTTATTGTTCAGGGATTCAGGTTTTTGGACAATTAAGATACCTTTTGGGATAGAAAAGACCTGTTCAAAAGCAATAGGTAACCTGAACTGGAAAGGGACCAATATTTTAACAGTGTGATTTGCTTGTTCTATTAAAGGAGACTTTATACTGATGAGGGGAGTGGAGGAATTCTAAGTGGCAGTATAAATAAAAGGATGGATCGGGAAGGTTCTGAATGTGAAGAGAGCGCATCAATTAGACAAGAAAGACAAGAGAGCCAGAGTATGCAGTAACTCTGAAGAACTAAATTGCTTTTATTTCAATGCAAGGGGTCTTACAGGAAGGCTGATTAACTCAGGGCATTTTTAAGAACATGGGATTGGGATGTCATAGCTATTACAGGAACTTGGTTGAGAGATGAATAAGACTGGCATCTCAATGTTCTGGATTTTAGATTCTATGGGAAGGATAGGAAAGGAGGCAAGAAAGGAGGGGGAGTGTTGTTTTTAATTAAAGAATACATTACTGCTATAACCGGAGAAGATATTTCTGAAAAGTCATCTAGTTAAAATATATGGGTAGAAATTACAACTAAGAAAAGAAATATCACTTTGATGAGATTGTACTATTGGCCCCTCAAAAGTAAGAGGGAAATTGAGAAACAGTTATGTTGGGAGATCTCAGATACATGTCAGCATAATAAGGTTGTAATAATGGGGATGTTAATTTTCCAAACATAGGCTGGAGCTACCATAGTGTTAAAGGTTTGGATGGTGAAGACGTTGTCAAATGTATTCGAGACAAATTTCTTTATCGATATGTGGGTGCTCTTTACCAGAGAAGGATCAAAACTAGACCTACATTTGGGCAATAATGCATGTCAGATAACTGAAGTAAAAGTGGGGGAATACTTTGGGTCTAGTGATCATAATTCTATTAGTTTCAAAATGGTTATGGAAAAGGATAAGCCATCTATAAAAATTAAAGTTTTAATTGGAGTAAAGCAAATTTTGATGGTATGAGACAAGAACTTTCAAAAATTGATTGGAGTAGACTGATCACAGGTAAAAGGACATCTGACAAATGGGAGGCATTCAAAAAGGTGATGACAAGAGTTCAGTGGCATTATGTTCATGTTAGAGGAAGAGTAAGGCTGCTAAGATGAAGGAACAATGAATAAATAAAGTTATTGAGGTTCTAGTCAAGAATGAAAGAGAGCCTTATTTTAGATAAATAGAACTTGGCTCAACTGAATCTCTTAATCAAATAAAGTGTATAGGGCACACTTAAGAAAGAAATCAGAAAAGCAAAGAGGGGACATGAGATAGTATTGGCAGATAAGGTTAAGCATAATCCAAGGGATTCTACAAATACATTAAGAGCAAGAAGGTAACTGGAGAGAAGTAGGATCAAGGAGATCATCATTGTGCTGAACCCAAGGAGATAGAAGAGATACTAAAATGAATATTTCACATCAGTTTTTGTGGAGAAAGAAATGGAGCGAAGAGAATGCAGAGAAATAATATTTATTTCAAAACAGTTCACAGAAGAGAAGGTTTGGGAGGTCTTAGAGAATAAAAGGATGGATAAATCTTCGGGATCTAATCTAATGTATTCCAGAATGTTGTGGGAAATAAGGGAGGAAATTGCAAGACCTCTTACAGAAATATGTACATCATCTATAACTACAGGTGAGGTGCCTAATGATTGGAGGGTGGCTAATATCTCAGAATCCCTGCAGTGTGGAAACAGATCATTTGACCCAACAAGTCCACGTTGACCCACTGAAGAGTAACCCACCCATACCCCTACCTCTACATTTACTCTTGACTAATGCACATAATCTACACATCCCTGAACACTATGGGCAATTCAGCATGGCCAATTCACCTAACTTTCACATCTTTGGATTGTGGGAGGAAACTGGAGCACCCGGAGGAAACCCACGCAGACACAGGGAGAATGCACAGATTCCACACAGACAGTCACCCGAGGCTAGAATCGAAACTGGCGCTGTGAGGCAGCAGTACTAATCACTGAGCCACCGTGCCATTGCTTAAGAAAGATTGTAAAGAGAAACCAGGGAACTATATACCTGTGATTCTGACCTCGATTGTGAGTAAGTTGTTGGAGGTGATTAAAAAGATAGGATATATGGACATTTGGAGAGGCAAAAATTGATTAGGAATAGTCAGTCAGCAAGGTTTTATGCTAGGAAAATCATGTCTTACAAACTTGATTGAGTTTTTTGAGCAAGTTACCAAAAAGACTTTTGATTGCAGCGCATTAGACATTGTTTATTTGGATTTTAGTAAAGCCTTTGACAAGGTTCTGCATGGTATACTAATTAGTAAAGTTAGGTCACATGGGATTCAAGGTGAGCTTGTCAATTGGATACATAATTGGCTTAATGGCAGGCGACACGAAGTGGTGATACAGGATAGCTTTTCTGACTGGAGGCCTGTCACCAGCAGTATTCCACAGGAATTGGGTTATGGGTCCCCTTTTGTTTGTCATTTGCATAAATGATTTGGATGAGAATATAGAAGATATGGTTAGTCAGTTTGCGGATGACACAAAATTAGTGGCATGCTAGCTAGTGAAGAAGGTTTTCTAAGATTACAAAGGGATCTTGATCAAATGGGTCAACAGGCTGAAAAATGGAAGATGGAGGTCAATCTGAATAACTGTGAGGTATTGCATTTTGGTACAAAAAACAAGGCTCAGGCTTATACAATGAATGGTAGGGCCCTGAGTAGTGGTGAAGAACAAAGGGACTATGGGTTCAGGTGCATATAGACAGGGTGGTTAAAAAGGCATTTGGCATGCTAATTTTACTCAGTCCTTGGAGTGTAGGAGTTGGGAAGTCGTGTTGACATTGTACAGGACATTGGTGAGGCCTTTTCTGGAATACTGGTTGCCCAGTTAAAGGGAAGATATTATAAAGCCGGAAAGGGTTCAGAAGAGATTTCCCAGGATGTTGTTGGGTATGGAAGGTTTGATTTATAAAGGAAGTCTGGACAGACTGGGACTTTTTTCATTGGAGCATAGGAGGTTGAGAGGCAATCTGATAGAGGTTTATAAAATAATGAGAAGTGTAGATAGAGTTAATGGTAGTTGTCTTTTCCCGAGGATGGGGGAATTTCAAAACTGGTGGGCACATATTTAAGATGAGAGGAGAGAGATTTTAAAAAGACAAAAGAGACAAATTTTTTACACAGAGGGTGGTTCACATACGGAATGAACTTCCTTAGAAAATGGTGGATGCGGGTCCAATTACAACATTTAAAAGGCATTTGCATAGATACATGAATAAGAAAGGTTCTTTGGGGTCCTGAAGGGTGAGGGCGACCAGCCTCAAGCCGTTGTCCATGTGGGTACGTATGACATAGGTAGAAAGAGGGATAGGGATGTAAGGCAGGAATTCAGGGAGCTCGGGTGGAAGCTGAGAGCTAGAACAAACAGAGTTGTTATCTCTGGTTAGTTACTCATGCCATGTAATAGCGAGGCAAGGAATAGGGAGAGATATCACCTGAACACGTGGCTGCAAGCTTGGTGCAGAAGGGAGGGTTTCACTTGAACCAGAGGGGTACTATTATCCTGGGTGGGAAATTTGCTGGTGCTATTCGGATGGGTTTAAACTAGCTCAGCAGGGGGATGGGAACCTGCAGTACACAGGAGGATGAGAGTCGGAAGGACAGGGACAGGAATTCAGGGTCACAGAAATGTGCTGGCAGACAGCAAACTGGTTTGAAGTGTGTCTACTTCAATGCCAGAAGTATCCGAAATAAGGTAGGTGAGCTTGCAGCATGGATACGTACCTGGGACTTTGATGTTGTAGCCATTTCAGAGACATGGATAGAGCAGGGTGAGGAATGGATGTTGCAGGTTCCAGGGTTTAGATCTTTCATTAAAAACAGGCAAGGCAGTAAAAGAGGGGGAGGCGTGGTCTTGTTAATCAAGGATAGTATAACGGTGGCTGAGAGAACTTTTGATGAGGACTCGTCTACTGAGGTAGTGTGGGCTGAGGTTAGAAAAAGGGGAGGAGAGGTCACACTGCTTGGTGTTTTTTATAGGCCTCCACAGGGTTCCAGGGAGGTGGAAGAGAGGATTAGCAAAATTATTCTGAGTAGGAGTGAAAGGAACAGGGTGGTCATTATGGGGGACTTTAACTTCCCCAACATTGACTGAAAATGTTATAGCTCTAGTATGTCGGATGGATCAGTTTTTGTTCAATGTGTACAGGAGGGTTTCCTGACACAGTATGTCGAAAGGCCGACAAGAGGGGAGGCCACACTGGACCTGGTGCTTGGTAATGAACCAGGCCAGGGGTGATTGATTTAGTTGTAGGTGAGCACTTTGGAGAGAGTGACCATAATTCAGTTACGTTTAGTTTAGCGATGGAAAGGGATAGGTACATGCCATAGGTCAAGAGTTATCGATGGGGCAAGGGCAATTATAATGTGATTAGGCAAGAATTTGGATGCATAGAAAGGGGTAGCAAAATGCAGGGGATGGGGACAATCGAAATGTGGAGCTGGTTTAAGGAAGATTGCATGTCCTTGATAGGTATGTCCCTGTCAGGCAGGGAGGAAGTGATAAGGTAAGGGAACCGTGGTTTACTACAGAAATGGTATCACTTGTTAAGAAGAAGGAGGAGCCTTGTGTTGATGAGGCAAAATGGTACAGATGAGGCGATGGAGAGTTACAGATCAGCTAGGAAGGATTTAAAGAGAGAGTTAAGAAGAGCAAAGAGGGGACATGAGCAGTCTTTAGCAAATAGATTAAAGGAGAACCCTAAAGCTTTCTATAGGTATGTGAGGAATAAAAGGATGATTAGGGTAGGAATAGGGCCAGTCAAAGACAGAAGTGGGAAGTTGAGTGTGGACCCTGTGGAAATCGGAGAGGTGCTAAATGATCATTTCTCATCGGTGTTCACTCAGGAAAAGGAAAATATTGTAGAGGAGAAGAATGAGGTACGAGATATTAGACTATATAGGATCAAGGTTAGTTACGCACAGGTGTTATCAATTCTAAAAGGAGTGAAAGTAGACAAGTCCCCTGGGCTGGATGGGATTTATCCGAGGATTCTCTGGGAAGCTAGGGAGGAGATAGCAGAGCCTTTGGCTTTGATATTTGAGTCGTCACTGTCGACAGGTTTAGTACCTGAGGACTGGAGGATTGCAAATGTTGTGCCCTTGTTCAAGAAGGGCAGCAGAGATGACCCAGGTAATTATAGACCAGTGAGCCTTACTTCTGTTGTAGGAAAGGTTTTGGAAAGGATTATAAGAGATAAAATTTATAATCATCTCGCAAGCAACAATTTGATTTCAGATAGTCAACACGGTTTCGTCAAGGGTAGGTCGTGTCTCACAAAACTCATTGAGTTTTTTGAGAAGGTGACCAAGCATGTTGATGAGGGTATGGCAGTTGGCGTGGTATACATGGACTTCAGTAAAGCCTTTGATAAGGTTCCACAAGGTAGGCTGATGGAGAAAATGCAGAGGCATGGAATTGAGGGTGATTTAGCAGTTTGGATTAGAAACAGGCTTTCTGATAGAAGGCAGCAAGTGGTGGTCGATGGAAAATATTCAAACTGGAGTCCCGTTACTAGTGGTGTGCCATAAGAATCTGTTTTGGGACCACTGCTTTTTGCCATTTTTATAAATGACTTAGACGCAGGCACAGGTGGATGGATTAGTAAATTTGCAAATGACACTAAAGTCGGTAGAGTAGTGGACAGTTTGGAAGAATATTACAGGTTGCAGGGGGACTTGGATAAACTTCAGAATTGGGCTGAGAGGTGGCAAATGAAGTTCAATGCAGCTAAATGTGAGGTGATGCACTTTGGGAAGAATAACAGAAAGGCAGAGTACTGAGTCAGTGGAAAGATTCTTGGTAGTGTGGATGTGCAGAGGGATCTTGAAGTCCATGTGTATAGATCTCTGAAAGTTGCCACCCAGGTGGATAGTGCTGTTCAGAAGGCATACGGTGTGTTAGGTTTCATTGGTAGAGGAATTGAGTTCCGGAACCGCAATATCATGCTGCAACTATATAAAACGCTGATGCGGCCACACTTGGAATATTATGTACAGTTCTGGTCGCCCCATTACAGGAAGCATTGGAAAAGGTGCAGAGGAGGTTTACCAGGATGTTGCCTGGTCTGGAGGGAAGGTCTTATGAGGAAAGGCTGAGAGACTTGGGTCTGTTCTCATTGGAAAGAAGAAGGCTAAGGGGGTATTTGATAGAGGCATACAAGATGATCAAAGGATTAGATAGGGTAGACAGTGAAAGTCTTTTTCCTAGGATGATGATGTCAGCTTATACGAGAGGGCATAACTTCAAATTGAGGGGTGATAGACTTAATTAAGACAGATGTCAGAGGCAGGTTCTTTACGCAGAGAGTGGTAAGGGCGTGCAATGCCCGACCCGCTAATTTAGTCAACCTAGCCACATTAGGGAGATTTAAACAATCCATAAATCAGCACATGGATGATTTTGGGATAGTGTAGTGGGGCAAGCTGACAATAGTTCACAGGTTGGCGCAACATCGAGAGCCGAAGGGTCTGTTCTGCGCTGTGTTGTTCTATGTTCTATGTTTGGAGGGATATGGGCCAGGAAGCAGGCAGAGGAACAAGCTTAGTTTGGGATTATGTTCGGCAGAGACTGGTTGGACTGAAGGGTCTGTTTCTGTGCTGTATGCCTCTGTGACTCAGGAAAGTATACTAAACGCCTTCTTCACTCTCCTATCTACCTGTGACTCCACTTTCAAGGAGCTATGAACCTGCAGTCCAAGGTCTCTTTGTTCAGCAACACTCCCTGGTACCTTACCATTAAGTGTATAAGTCCTGCTCTGCTTTGCTTTTCCTAAATGCAGCACCTTGCATTAATCAAAATTAAACTCCATGTGCCACTCCTCAGCCCATTCGCCCATCTGATCAAGATGCTGTTGTAATCTGAGATAACCTTTTTCGCTGTCTACTACACCTCCAATTTTGGTGTCATCCACAAACTTATTAACTGTACCTCCTATGTTCACATCCAAATCATTTATATAAATGACAAAAAGTAAAGGACCCAGCACCAATCATTGTGGTACACGACTGATCACAGGCCTCCTGTCTGAAAAGCAACTCTCTACCACCGCTCTCTGTCTCCTACCTTCGAGCCAGTTCTGTATCAAATGGCTAGTTCTCCCTGTATTCCATGAGATCTAACTTTGCTGACCAGTCTCCCATGGGGAACCTTGTCAAATATCTTACTGCAGTCCATATACATCACGTCATTGCTCTGCCTTCATCAATCCTCTTTATTTCTTCAAAAAACTCAATCAAGTTTGTGAGACATGATTTCCCATGCACAAAACCATGTTGACTATCCCTATTCTATCCTTGCCTTTCCAAATGCGTGTTGGTTAGAGTATTGAGCATAGGAGTTTGGAGGTCATGTTGTGGCTATAGAGGATGTTGGTTAGGTCACTTTTGGAATATTGTGCGCAATTCTGGTCTCCTTCCTGTTGGAAGGATGTTGTGAAACCTGAAAGGATTCGCAAAAGACTTGCAAGGATGTTGCCAGGTTTGGGGGTTTTGAGCTATGGGAGAGGCTGAATAGGCTGGGGCTGTTTTCCCTGGAGCGTCAGAGGCTGTGAGGTGACCTTATAGGTGTGTAAAACCATGATAGGATAAATAGACAAAGGCTTTTCCCTGGGGTGGTGGAGTCCAGAACTAGAGGGCATAGGTTTAGGGTGAGGGGAAAGATATAAAAGAGACCTAAGGGGCAACTTTTTCCACACAGAGGGTGGTGTGTGTATGGAATGAGCTGCCAGAGAGAGTGAAGGAGGCTGGTACAATTGCAACATTTAAAAGGTATTTGGATGGGTTTATGAATAGAAAGAGTTTGGAGAAATATGAGCCAAGTGATGACAAGTGGGAATACATTAGGTTAAGATATTTAGTCAGCATGGACGAGTCTGTTTCCATGCTGTACGTCTCTATGACTCTCTGATTCTAAAGCAAAAAGTCCATCGTCCCCTTCTCTAATTCCTGAAAAGCTACTGATCCCTCATTTAAATAAATTTTCTCTCCCTTCTCTCCCCCTGTTGACCCCCATGACTCAGCCCAAGAGTTCATTCTTGTCCTGATACTCCAATTCTTTCTGTTCAGTTACAGCTGTGATATTCAGCAGATATTCTTCTTTGATTCCACTTTCCCCGAAGAGGACAGACTGCCTTTAAGAGCCTGGACACTCTTTGGTTACTGTTTAGTGTACAGCCAGTTAGCAGTGGGGATTGTGCTGGACTATTTTCAACTGAGGGGACCCTCCATAGATTGCTCAATAGACAGAGCAAATCATACATTAAAACCCCTGTGCTCAAATTAATTTTTAACTCATTCACTTTAATGTTATTATTACTATATTAAAATTCTGGAAGGTCAAAGTAAAATATGTAGATGACTATATTCAGCATTGCTGAAAATATTTAGAAGGATGCTTCCATTTGAAGTGGTATATAAACACCTTAAAAATTAACCCCGGGAGATTCAAGATGGCCGCGACCCAGCAAGTCTGAGTCTGTAGTGCTCTGCCTAAGACTCGGGCAAAGTTGGGCACCCACCTTCACCACACCTTTTAAATCATTTAAAATAGCTTTTGCCCAGCATACTTAGTCATTTTACATCAAAATTGAACAGTTTGGTGTTGTTCTTAAAATGACAAAGGGCAAAAATTCCCAAAATTCGCAACAGGCAGGGACCCCTCCCCCACCCCCTCCAGCAGCAGCAGAGATGTTCGTTACCGCCTCGGGGGACTCACCTGCAGAGGCGAGCCTAATCTCTGCGATCAACAAGCTGCAGGAGAGGATCAACGCCTTCATTGAAGAATCCAGGACCAGCTGGGAGTCGTTCTCGGTCATGCTGCAGAAGCGTGACCGAGAAATTGATAAACTCGAACAATGCGTCAGAGGGGCAGAGCAGAAGGCCGCGACCTTGGAAACTGCTGCCGAGTCGGCCATGGGCCAGGTCTGGGCTCTCGAGCAGCAAGTCCGGACCTTGGAAGAGCACATCAACGACCTCAATAGTCAGGGTCGTCGAAAAAATATTCTGTTGCTGGCCTTTCCGAACAGGATGGGGAAGGCCAGCTCGCAGTTTTTTTGGAGCAATGGCTCCCTCAAATATTAAAGTTGGAGTCTGGACCAGGCCAGGTGTGAGTGGAGTGGGCCCACCAGGTTGCTAAACTCAGGCCCGGGCCAGACCAGTGCCCCCGTCCGGTTCTGTTCTGGCTCCAATTTATAAAGGGAAGCAGATGCTCCTGGAAGCCTCCGGAGTCCTGGGGAAGGATCCCCAGGGCATGATGCACAAGGGTTCCAAGATTATGTTATTCCAGGATTTTTCTCCAGCCATGGTCCGCAAGAGGAGGGCATTCGATGAGATGAAGAAGCGCCTAAGAGACCTAAATATACAATATTCCTTGCGTTACCCAGCAACGCTGCACTTCAGCCACGAAGGATCTATATACAACTTTGGATCACCGAAGGCTAAAGAATTTTTGGAGTCTCTTAAATAGACTGTAAGATTCAAACAGTATGGATAATGATTTTATTTCAACTCCCCCCACACCCGGTTTACCCTTTCTTTCCTTTTCCATCCCTTCTTTGTTCATTACCTTTTCTGGGGGGCAGGAAAGGGGGCTTATTTGTTATTCACTATGTGATTTCTTTTTTTACAGGCCATGCGGCTTATTTGATTTGTGTGTGTGTGTGTGTGGGGGGGGGGGGGGGGGGGGGAGGGGTTGTTTTGCCCTACCTTTTTTTTAGAGCGGGGTTCTCTTCTTCTGTCACCTTACTGTTGGTGTTGGGGGGGTGGTGGGTCACACACTTTTAACTTTGGTTTTAGAGAAGACTTGAATTTGTCTACTCCATTTTATAATGTCTGGATTGAGGGCAGGGCACTAGTTAGGAGAGGTTATGGGGGTGTTATTGACAAGTAGTAACGCCCCCTGGGAGCAAGGGGGAAAATCTCCTTTCAAATGTGTTTTATTTTTTTTTACTTAGGAATAGTTTTAATTGTGTTGGTATAAATGTCTGAAAGAATTTTTGTTTTTGTGAATTTTCCATGGTCTTTACTCAGGGTGTTTTTGGTGGGCTTCTTCCTCCTGGGGGGTCTTGGGCTTGCCTGGACGATCATGGCTAGCTATTTGCTTAGGTGGTGATTCTGGGATGTCAAGGGGAGTAATTCACAAATCAAAAGGAAGAAGATATTATCAAACGTCAAAAAAGAAAGGGTTGATATAGCTCTCTTACAGGAGACACATCTACTTGACAAAAAGCACTTAAAATTACAACAGGGTGGATTTGACCAGGCCTTTTTCTCATCTTTTAGTTCAAAAAGTAGGGGAGTAGTCATTCTCATTCGGAAGAATCTTCCTTTCAAAATCTTAAGCCAGATTAAAGATGAATCTGGACGGTATATACAGATCAAAGCCATAATAAATGGAGAGGAGTATGGGATTTTGAATCTTTATTGCCTCCCGGCACACCTCTTCAAATTTATAACGGAAGCATTCTCCAAGTTGATGGCTTTTGGAGCCTGCCATACAATCATAGGAGGAGATTTTAATTGTATTACGGACTCAGAGACAGATAGGATACCCAAGAGTACTATGGGTATATCTCTTAGATCCAGACAATTGGTAGATCTGAATAAGGAGCTAGGGCTAGTAGATGTGTGGAGGCGCCTTCACCCCCAGGGCAGAGACTTTACTTTCTACTCTAACCCACACAAGTGTCATATTAGAATTGATATGTTTTTTGTTCCCTCGACCCTTTTGAATTCAATATTGTTCTGCAAAATAGGTAATATAGCAATCTCTGACCGTGCCGCAGTATATATGGAAGTTAAGACTAGGGACGATAGGACAGGCCCCCGACATTGGCGTATTCTCAAGAATTCAAAACCTTTTTGGAAATTAATTCAGGTACAGCCAGTAAACCGTCGACGATGTGGGAGACCATTAAGGCTTATGCGCGAGGTTTGATCATCTCATATTCTGTGATCCAGAAAAGACAAAAGGGAGAACAACAGCACCTACTCGAGGCTCGCTTGAAGGCACCTGAGATAGCGTATGTTGATAGGCCCTCTATTACAAAGCTACAAAGGATCACAGCCTTTTGGACAACCTTGAATACCGCACTTACCCAAAGAACAAAGAGGGAAATATTATTTGCAAAGTAAAGACTATATGAATATGGCAACAAGCCTGGCAGATACCTAGCATTTCTTGCTAGGACAGAAAAGGCTCCTCAAGCTATCACGTCCATTAGGGAAAGTGATGGTACTCTGACTTGTGATTGTAAAAGGATGAATACAGCCTTTAGAAAGGTCTATTTTGAACTGTATAAATTGCAGGACTGTGAGGATAGAACTAAGAAGATGGAGTCCTTCTTTAAAAACTTGGCCTTGCCGGATTTAATCTCGGAGCAGGTGTCGATCCTGAATACTCCCCTGACAACCCAGGAAGTACCCGACGCAAGTAGACAGCTTCAGAGTGGCAAAGAACCTGGACCAGATGGATTCCAGTTTGAATTTTACAAAGAATTCATAGGGGAAGTGGCTGGTCCACTCATGGACATGTATAATTACTCACATAGTCAGGGCTGCCTCCCGCCTTCGTTGAGAGAAGCAAATATTTCTCTCAAAAAAGGAAAGGCCCCAGAAGATTGCTCATCGTATAGACCAATATCCTTGCTAAATGTAGATTTTAAAATCCTTTCTAAAACGTTAGCATTAAGATTGGAGAGGGTCTTACCATATATCATAAAAGAGGACCAGACAGGGTTTATCAAGGGCCGTAGATCATCTAACACGTTAGAAGGATCTTAAATATGATACAAGCCTGTCAACAGGAAAGAATACCGGGGATAGTTGTCTCCTTGGATGCAGAGAAGGCATTTGACCTGGTTGAATGGTCATATCTTTTTTGCGCACTGGAAAGGTTCGGTGTTGGAGAGGTATTTTCTAAATGTGTCTCAATATTGTAGAATGACCCCAAAGCAGTCATGACTACCAATAGTTTAGGTTTGTATAGCTTCAGTGTGGATAGGGGCTATCATCAGGGATATCCTCTCTCACCATTATTATTCATGCTAATAATTGAACCACTAGCGGAAGCTATACGAACCGACTCTAACATAGTGTATTAACATAAACTCATTCTCTATGCAGATGATGCCCTCCTGTTCTTAAGTAATCCTTTGATATCCGTGCCCCACTTAATTCAAGTAATCAATCTATTTAGTATGTTCTCAGGCTATAAAATCAATTTTATGAAATTGGAGGCCATGCCGTTGGTAGTCTCGCCAGTATATCCAATTTATCAGACGGATCTTGCTTTCCCTTTCGGTGGTCACTGGAGGGTTTTCTATACTGAGGTATTTTTATCACCCCAGTATTTGGTCAGCTGTATAAAGCCAATTTTGTGCACCTACTAGAGAAAATAAGGCAGGACCTTTAACGCTGGGGAAATCTCCCAATATCCCTGGTTAGGTAGAGTAGCTCTAGTTAAAATGAATATTCTGCCTCATCTCCTATATCCTATGAGAATGCTCCCTTTGATGTTGCCGAAACTGGCGTTGTGTAAACTACATGGCTGGCTTGGTTCCTTTATGTGGAATCACAGACGGCCCCTTAACAAATTAGAAAAGCTGCAGCTTCGAAAACCAAGGGGAGGATTGGATTTTCCAGACTTTAGGAGGTATCAGTTGAGCTCTCCATTAGGCTATGTAGCCGATTGGGTCTCTTGTGACCCACAATCAATTTGATTAGATATCGAGGCCTCCCAAGCAAAGTGTCCCCTCATCAATCTTTTATTTTTTGATAAGATGAGAGCTATTATGGATTATTGCAAAAACCCTATTGTATTAAATACAATTTTAAAGCCTGGAGGATAATGCGGCAAGATGAGGGTAACTTACAAAAAAACCTCTCCTTATACTCCTATAGTGGGAGCATGGGGTTTTCAGCCAGGTCTGATAGAAGCTACATTTAAAACCTGGAGGTCCAAAGGTGTCTCTTGCTTAGGGGACCTGTTCGATGGGGAGGTTATGATGTCTTTTGAGCAGCTGCACCAGAAGTTTGGACTACCCAATGGAGACCTTTTTCGGAGTTTCCAAATACGAGATTATATACAGAAGAAGACCACATTATTAGACAGTCCCTACAAATTGGATAGGGAGAGAAGAATGCTATGGCCAATGGGTCCACCCTCGGTCAGTACTCTTTATCACTCATTACATAACGAGGTATCGAAAGACATGGAATGACTGTTTAAAACATGGAACCAGGAATTGGGGTTAGAAATCCCTTTAGAAATGTGGGAGGACATCTGGGAAAATGCCAGAAAGATCTCTATTTCTAATAGAACTCAAGCTATTCAATTAAAGATGCTCCAAAGGGCTCATATAGCACCAGAACGACTGGCAAAATTTAGGGTAGGAACACCCCAGTGTGTCCTAAATGTAAAATAGAAGTGGGCACTCTCACGCACTGTTTATGGACATGTCACAAGATCCGCAAATACTGGGACAGAGTAACAAATGCTCTGAGAAGAAAGCTTGGGAACGGAGATTGGATTGGATCCAGTGTCTCTTTTCTTGGGCTTTTCAAATCTGCCCTCCCTGGATGAGCACAGGAGGAAACTATTTTCAATTCTCTCTTTTTGTGCAAGGAAAAATATCTTAGTGAATTGGGTAGCTGAGGGCCTTCCAGGACTTTCGAATTGGCGCAAGGTTAATCATGGAATGTATCCCCCTTGACTTCTTCACAAATATGGTGCACCAAAAAAGTGAATTATTCTATAAAATATGGCAGCCCTTTCTGAACTATATTGATACAGATATTTCGGCCATATTATCAAGGGCTTTTGTCTGGCTGTGGTAATGGTTGTGGCTGGTCTGGGGGGCCCCGGGGGAGGAATCCTGTATAAATACGGGTTTTATTATGACTTGGTGTTAATCCATTTTGACTATGAACTTAATTATTTAATTATTACGTTATGTTTCACTAACAATGTAAGATATCTTATTTTATACTTTGGTTGCTTGTAGGATAGATTAGTAGCTAGTTGAGTTTTTTTTTCTTTTTTTATGTTTTGATTATTATTTATTTCTTTTATATATATATTTAATTGTATATTAGTGTTTATACTTGTTTGTATTACTTTGTAATTTTGTAAAAAATGTTTAAAAATGTTCTTTTTTCTTTCAATTAAAAATACCTATTAAAAAATTAACCCAATGCTTTTCATGCAGGGGTTCACTAAGTTTCTTCAGTGTCACATGTCTCAATTACTTGCATAGTTATTATAGTGGACTGTAATGACTTATCCTTTGATTTCCCACTTTCCACCTGATGATTTTCCTCGTCTTTCACTACCATTTATAATCACAGACATAAATTTGACATAGTGCCAATCTCTGAGCACTTATCAGCCTGTTCTTACTGACACAATTTTTCAGCCAGTAATGGAAAATTGTGGCTTCCCTACATTTTTCAGATGGAGGTTGCTTCCAATTTTCTAACCAAAGTTCGATGCCATTTGTAGAATCTCAATATAATTTTACATTTCTCTGATATGTTAATTGTGGAATCACTTTGAATTATTTGTGGCATATTTCTTCTGCTGTTTAACAAGCACATTGTCCTGTAATGTGGTTTCACCAAATTGGCATCTCATTTTCAAGAGCATATCGTGCTGTTTTCAGCATGTTTTTCTGAACTCTCCTTTTAACCAGTTAATCAAATGGCTTGATGGTGATGAGGGAGTGAGGGATATGCCAGGCATTAAGTCTCCAAGTTATAGTGATTTAAAATTCTTTTGCTGCAGATAGGCCATATCACTTCATGGAGATGCAGCTTTAACCTGTGAGATGAAACCATTCCACATTTGGTACACAGCGATAATACCACAAAATATGGTTGAGAGTATTCTTAGTTGAGAGTATTCTCAGTGTGAAGACAAAATGATCTCCACAAGGACTGTGCCATGGCTATTTTCACCAACACTATCATAGACTAATAAACTGATGATGGCAGACTGGTGAAAACAAGGTCCAGCCATTTAGTCCTTTGTGCTATTTTTTTCTCCAAATGCCACAAGCCCTGTATTATCACCATATCCACTCTCAGTTTTTCTCCTTGATCAAATATTCAGTACTCAGAAAAGTATCGAAATAAAGACATTGTATTTGAATATATCATTAGTTTTGTAAAACAACTTAGTGAGCTTACTCAGCTATGGTGAAGAGTCGTGTAGACTCGAAACATCAGCTTCCTCTCTCTCCATGGATGCTGTGATCTCCAGCATTGGTTGTTTTCGTTACTTAGCTTCTGCGCTGACTCTTGATTTTATTGATGGCTTTTCAAAAACAAAGCATGGACAAGAATTATACTACTTAGAGCCAAGCATGACTTCAGAAATCACAAGGCCGATTTTCCGAGGAGTGGCAATCTTACGCAAATTGTACTTCCTCCATTATGTTTTATGAAAGGAGGGAACATGATATTTCTGAGAGGAGATTGTGATCGGGGCACCATCAAGAATGCAGAGTTGTACTTCCATCTAACAATTCTTTCATAGTGCAGAGGTATCAGGGAAGGTAAGCCACATCACCTTTACACAGCAGTCAGCTGCCAGAACCTGAGTTTTAAACATCCAGACAGAAATTGAAAGAGGCTGTCATACTCTAGATAATAATGATAGCATGCTGTGTGTGAGTGTAGGGTGCCAAGTAAGCGGAATACCAACTAGGTAGGTGATAAGGTGTCAGGCATTCAGATACCAGATGGGTAGGGTATAGACTGCCAATTAAGTAAGGTGCCAGATCAATAGGGACTGCAGGCAGGTGTCAGATAAGTTGGGTGCCAGTTGCATCGGAGGCAAGCTGCCAAGGAGTAGGGTGCAAAGTGGACAGGATACCAAGATGCAAATTGGCAAGGAGACCAGATAAGGCACCCAGTGCAGGACAGGTCAGGATTGGTGAGGGAAGTTAGGTCTGGCCGTGGGGGTGGGCTTTCACATGCAGAGTAGGAGATGGGATAAGCTTACCCAGCAGCAGGGAAGGGGGACAGGTCCAGAGTAGGAGAAGGGTGGAGTACATCTAGCCTTCAGGAAAGACGCTGGAGGAATGGATAAGTGTGTCCAGCAGTAAGGGAAGGACTTTGGGTGTGGACAGGGGGAAGAGGGAGAGGAGTCAACTCTGGAGTACCTGAAGAGAGTGTCCAGCGTTTGGGGAAGGGCAGTTGGGTGGAGAATGGAGGAATAGGGGAGAGGATCCAGCAGTAGAAGAAGGTGAAATTGAGTGCAGAGTTTGGAAAGCGGTGAGTGTGTTTCGCAACAGGGGAGGGGAGTCCAGTTGTGGAAAAATGGATTGAGTGTCAAGTGAAGGGAGGAGTGTGTCCAGAGATGGGAGAAAGAGGTCGTGTGCAGAGCAGCTGATAGAAAAGGTATGTCCAATGCTTGGGAAAGGGAAGTTGTGTGCAGAGTCAGGGAAGAGGGAAAGTGTCCAGCAGTTGGGGGAGGGGGGGGCGCTCGAGTCCACAGCATAGGAAGGAGTGTGTGTGTGTGTGTGGTGATGGAATGACTGAAGGGGAGAGTGCCAACCATCAAGGTCAGGGTGTTGGGTGCAGAACTGGCGGAAAGAGTGTCAGGTCAGGTTCTGAGGTAGTAAATGGTTTGGAAGATGTGTAATGGGACTTCTGTTAGATAAGTATGGGGTCTGTTTAATGGTTACTCAGGAGTTAGACAATGTATTTTAGGGGAGATGACAGACGTAGGTTCTTTCCACAGAGAGTGGTGGGTGCATGGAATGCACTGGCAGCGGTGTAGGTCAGATACACAAGGGGCATTTAAGTAACTCTTGGATAGGCACATGGAAGATAGTACAATGAAGGGTATGTCATTTAGTCTGATCTTAGAATAGGATAAAAGGTCAGCACAACACTGAAGGCTGAAGGGCTTATACTGTGCTATACTGTTCTATGTTCTATATATTTAATAGTCTAACATTTCCTGAGCAGCTAGTTTACTCAATTTCATTGGAACATTCTGAAATCTCTGATTTAAATAGAAATTTTTGCAGGGTTCCAAGAATAGAATCCTCAATTTCTCAGGCAATTCCTTCGGAGCCTGCCAAAATGAGGATTCATGAGGATACCATGTGCAATTACTATTTTTGCTGGAATAATGTCTGTGTAGCCATCAGAAAATCCAGCTCAATACTTCAACTACACGTGATTTCACTCTGCACACATTCTTTTATTTTTGCAGGTACAGCAGAAATCCAACTTCAAAAGGTTTCTCAGGCCCACAATGGTGTAACTACAAAAGCTTTCTTAAAGCCTAATTTTGGAGAGAGTTTTAAGGATTTCTTTGTGGCACTACTGGTAAGATTCTGATTTTGATATCACAAGGGTGGGAAGGGTGGTGATAATTAGGTCTCCTCTTTAAGATCAAAGGTATGGTGAGAATGGAGTAGATTTGTATCAATCAGTATGAGATGGCCCTACTAGAAAAGGGACAAACTTGACCTGCTCTTGGGAAATAAGGCAGAGCAAGTGACTGAGATATTTTGGGACCAGTGACCATAATTCTATCCATTTTAAAATAGTTCTGAGTCAGTATGTGGATGTATCTACTAGAGAACGTGCAAAACTCAACCGACTCTTGGGAAATAAGGCAGGGCAGGTGACTAAGGTGTTAGAGGGGAGCACTTTGGGAGCAGTGACCATAATTCTATTAGTTTTAAAATAATAATGGAAAAGGATAGACCAAATCCAAAAGTTGAAGTTCTGATTTGGAGGAAGTCTAGTTTTGACGGTATTAGGGAAGAACACTCAAAAGCTGACTGGGGCAGATATTTGCTGGTGAAAAGACGGCAGGAAAATGGAAGCCTTCAAAAATGAGATAACGAGAGTCCAGAGACAGTATATTCCTGTTCGGGTGAAAGGAAAGATTGGTAGGTATGGGAATGCTGGATGATGAGAGAAATTGAGGTTTTGGTTAAGAAAAAGAAAGAAGCATATGTCAGGTATAGACAGGATAGGACGAGTGAATCCTGAGAAGAGTATAAAGGCAGTAGGAGTATTCTTAAGAGAGAAACCTGGATGGCAAAAAGGGGACATGAGATGTTTTTGACAAATAGGGTTAAGGAGAATCCAAAGGGTTTTTACAAATATATTAAGGCCAAAAGGGTAACCAGGGAGACAATAGGGCCCCTCAAAGATCAGTAAGGCGGCCTTTGTGTGGAGCCATAGGAGATGGGGGAGATACTAAACGGGTACTTTACATCAGTGTTTACTGTGGAGAAGGACATGGAAGATACAGAAATTCAGGGAGAACTAGCCATTTGGATACAGAACTGGCTCAAAAGTAGATGACAGAGGATGGTAGTGGAGAGTTTTTCAGACTGGAGGTCTGTGACCAATGGAGTGCCACAAGGATTGGTGCTGAGTCCACTACTTTCCTCACATATATAAATGATTGGGATGTGAACAAAGGAGGTACAGTTATTAAGTTTGCAGATGACACCAAAATTCGAGGTGTAGTGGACAGGTTACCTTAGATTACAACAGGATCTTGATCAGATGGGCCAATGGGCTGAGGAGTGGCAGATGGAGTTTAATTTAGATAAATGTGAGGTGCTGCATTTTCAAAAAGCAAATCAGAGCAGGACTTATACACTTAATGGTAAGTCCTAGGGAGTTGCTGAACAACGAGACTTTGGAGTGCAGGTTCATAGCTCCTTTAAAGTAGAGTCCGAGGTAGATAGGATAGTGAAGAAGGTATTGGGCATGCTTTCCTTTATTGATCAAAGCATTGAGTATAAGAGGTGGAGGTCATGTTGCAGCTGTACAGGACATTGGTTAGGCCACTTTCGGAATATTGTGTGCAATTCTGGCCTCCTTCCTCTCAGAAGGATGTTGTGAAACTTGAAAGGGTTCAGAAACGATTTACAAGGATATTACCAGGGTTGGAGGATTTGAGCTATAGGGAGAGGTTGAATAGGCTAGGGCTGTATTCCCTGGAGTGTCGGAGGCTGAGGGGTGATGTTATAGAAGTTTATAAAATCATGAGGGGCATGAATAGGATAAATAGACAAAATCTTTTCCCTGGAGTGGGGGAGTCCAGAACTAGACGGCGTAGGTTTAAGGTGAGAGGGGAAAGATATAAAAGAGATGTAAGGGGCAACTTTTTCATGCAGAGGGTGGTGCATGTATGGAATGAGCTGCCAGAGGAACTGATGGAGGTTGGTACAATTGCAACATTTAAAAGGCATCTGGATGGATAAGAAGGGTTTAGAGGGATATGGGCTAAATGCTGGCAAATGGGACTAGATTAGGTCAGGTGATCTGGTCGGCATAGACGAGTTGGACTGAAGGGTCTACTTTCGTGCTGTCCACCTCTATGACTTTAGAAATAGCAAGGTATCTGGACAGAAATAGTCCCATTGGGCAGATGCAACATGAGTTCATGAAGTGCAGGTCATGCTTAACCATCTTTTGGAATTCTACAAAGACATTATGAGCACGGTAGACAACATGGATCCAGGAGATGTGGTGTATCTTGATTTCCAAAAGGGATTTGACAAGGTGCTACACAAGAAGCTATTGTATAAGATAAAGATACCTGGCGTTACAGGTGAAGTATTAGCATGGATAGAGGATTAGTTGACTAACAGGAAGCAAAGAATGGGGATTAATGAATGCTATTCTGGTTAGCAATCAGTAATTAGTGGTGTGCCTCAGGAATCAGTGTTGGGACTGCAATTATTCACAATTTACGTGGATGATTTAGAGTTGGGGACCGCGTGTAGTTTGCAGATGACACTAAGATGAGTGGCAGAGCAAAGTGTGTAGCGGACTGTGAAACCTTGCAGAGGAGCATAAATACTTTGAATGGGCAAAGGACTGGCAGATAGAATACAATGTTAATAAATGTGAATTTATCCATTTTGGTCTGAGTAACAGTAAAAAGGACTATTGCTTGAATGGTAAAACATTGCAGCATGCTGCTGTGCAAAGGGACCTTGGTGTCCTTGTGCATGATTCACAGAGGGTTGGCCAGCAAGTACAACAAGTAATTAGGAAGGCAAATGGAATTTTGTCCTTCATTGCTCAAGAGATAGAGTTTAAAAGTGGGGAGGTTATGTTGCAGCTCTATAGGGTGCTGGTGAGGCCACACCTGGAGTACTGTGTGCAGTTTTGGTTTGCTTACTTGAGAAAGGATGTACTGGCACTAGAGAGGGTGCAGAAGAGGTTCACTTGTTTGATTCTGGAGTTGAGGGGGTTGGCTTATGAAGAGATTCTGAGTAGACTGGAATTATGTTCTTTGGAATTTAGAAGAATGAGGGGGATCTTATAGAAACATGAAGTTATGAAGGGAATAGATAAGATAAGAGAGAGGATGTTTCCACTGGCACATGAAACTAAGGCAAGATGGCATAGCCTCAAAATTAGGGGAAGCAGATTTAGGATTGAATTAAGAAGGAACTTCTTCACCCAGAGGGTTGTGAATCTATGGAATTCCCTGCCCAATGAAGTAGCTGACGCTACTTTAATAAAATGTTTTTAAAGCTGAGATAGATTTTTTTTGAATAGTAAAGGAATTAAGGATTACAGTGAGAGGGCAGATAAGTGGACCTGAGGCCACAAAAAGATCAGCCATGATCTTATTGAATAGTGCAACGGGCTCAAAGGGCCAGATGGCCAACTCCTGCTCCTGGTTCTTATGTCGTATTTGGAGAAAGACATGGAAGTTAAGGAACTCAGGGAAATAAATGGTGATGTCTTGAAAATAGTCCACATTACAAAAGAGGAGATGCTGGACATCTTAAAATGTTTAAAGGTAGGTAAATGTCCAGGACCTGATCAAGTGTATCCCAGGACATTGTGCTCAAGAAGAAATTGCTGGGCCCCAAGCAGAGATATCTGTATCATCGACAGCCATGGGTATGATCCTGGAAGACTGAAGGGTGACTAATTTTGGGCTATTATTTAAGAAAGTCTGCAAGGACAAGCCAGGGAACTACAAACGGTGAGCCTAACATCAGTGGTGGGTAAGTTACTGGAGGTAAGTTACTGATTCTGAGAGACAGTGTCAACATGCAATTGGAAAGGCAAGGATCGATTAAGGATAGGATGCATGGGTTTGTGTGTGGGACATCATGTCTTACAAATTTTGGTTGACCTTTTTAGAGAGGTGACCAAGAAAATAAATGAAGGCAGAGCGGGAGACATTGTCTGCATGGATTTTAGCAAGATCGCTGACAAAGTTCTATATCGTAGACTGGTTAGTAAGGTTAGATCACATGGAATCCAGGGAGCGTTAGCCAATTGGATACAAAATTGGCTTGAAGGTAGAAAACAGATGGTAGTAGTTGATGATTGTTGTTCAAACTGGAGGCCTGTGATCACTGTTGTGCCGCAAGGATGGTTGCTGGATCCACTGCTGTTTGTCGTTATATAAACAATTTGGATGAGAATATAGGAGGCATAGTTACTAAGTTTATGGATGACACCAAAATTGGTGTATAGTGGACTGTGAAGAAGGTTATCTGAGGGTGCAATGGGATCTTGATCATCTGAGCCAATAGGCTGAGAAATGGCAGATGGACTTTAATTCAGATAAATGTGAGGTGTTGCATTTTGGTAGGGCAAACCAGGGCAGGACTTATACACTTAATGGCAGGCCCGCGGGGCCTCTGTTGTCGAACAGAGAGAGCTAGAGGTGCAGATACGTAGTTCTTTGAAAGTGGCATCACTGGTAGACATGATAGTGAAGAAGGCCTTTGGCACACTTGCCTTCATTGGTCAGAACATTGAATACAGGAGTTGGGATGTCATATTATAGCTTTACAGGGCATTGATAAGGCCACGTATGGAGTACTGTATATAATTCTGGTTGCCCTGCGAGAGGAAGGATGATATTAAACCAGGACAGTGTGCAAAGATTATTTACAAGGATGTTGCTGAGGCTGAGAAGTTTGAGGTATAAGGGGAGGCCTTTCCCCTTGGAGCAGAGGAAGCTGCTGGGGTGACCTTGTAGAGGGGCAAAGGTAGGGTGAATAGCCAAGATCTTTTTCCCCGGGGTAGGCGAGTCCAAAGCTACAGGACATTAGTTTAAGGTGAGAGGAGAAAAATTTAAAACGGACCTGAGGGGCAACCTTTTCACACCGAGAACGGTGTGTGGATGGAACGAGCTGCAAGAGGAAGTGGTAGAGGCGTGTCAATTACAACATTTAAATGACATTTGGACAGGTACATGGATAATAACAGCATATGGCCAAACGCAGGCAAATGGGGCTAATTCAATTTAGGAAGCCTAGTCAGCATGGACAAGGTGGGCTGAAGGGCCTGTTTCCATGCTGATTCTATGAAATACTCATTTTATATGCCACTTAGTTTTAATTTGTACTGAATTCAGTTGAGATGAATTGCTGTCCAAGTTTCACTCCCACTTGATATATAGCTAAATCAAGCCAACATTTAAAAAAGGAAGGCACAAAGGATGTTGACTGTAACCATGATGTTGCCTGAATAAAAGAACAAAATGCGACAGGGTTAGGATTAGGGCTAAGAAAGTGAATAATTAGAAAAGAGTGAAAAAGAATCAGTCAATGAGGGGATAAAAGGATAACCCATATGGTGTATAATCCAGAAAGCCTCAAGTCATTCTTTTAGACTTGAGCCAGTATTTGCAAACCAAATTGATAACACTGTTGTTCTGATAACACTGTTTATCAGAACAAAGATTGTTTCAGCTGAACAGAGATTGTTTCAGCTGAAGAACATCCTTGCTAATGCTTTCAAAGCCCACTTTACAATTTCACATTCCACAAAGTCTACCAGGGTTCTTTTTTATCGCAGCAAGTTTTCAAGCTCTTCATAAAAAAAATTAACAAAATTCACAACTGATCTTAGAGGAACCTGTCTGGGAGAGCTCACAACACAGGAACAGATAAGTGCATAGTTTTTAACGTGTAACCTTGCTGTAAGTCTACAGTAGCGAGGAGAGTGGGTTCTTTCTTGATTATATGTATTATTGAAACCTGTCTCTTGATTAAATTTTAAAAATATAAACTGTAAATACTAAGCCTGGAGCACGTTTTTTAGAACAAAATGACAGCACTATTTTCTGGGTCTGTAGATTATGGAGCAAAAACAGCCTTTAGTAGAGTAATATGCTCTTCTTGTCAGATGTGGGAGTTTTGAGAGGGTTTACATGTAACTGAGGATTTTATCAGCAATAAATGTCGTTGGTTGGGAGTCCTATCAGATCGAATGGATCGGTTAGAGCACCAGTTAGGGGTAATGAGGAATTTATATGAGCTAGGGTGTGAGATGGATGGCAGTTATAGGATGGGAGAAAAGCCACAGATACAGTCACATAGATGGGTTAACTCCAGGAAAGGTAGGAGAGGTAGGTAGGTAGTGCAGGATCTTCTGTAGCTATCTCCATTTCAAACAAGTATGCTGTCTTGAAAAATGTGGGGGATGATGGACTTTTGGGGGAATGTAGCACAAACAGCCAGGTTTCTGGTATCGAGACAGGCTGTACTATAATAAGGGGTATGTTGAGGTCCAAATGATTGATTGTGATAGGGGACTCTCTAGTCAGAGACACAGACAGACATTTCTGTAGCCAGCAGTGAAAAGTCAGAATGGTGTGTTGCTTCCTTGGTGCCAGGATTGAGGCTATGTCAGAGAGGGTGCAGAATGTTCTGAAAGGGAAGCGATCGAGCAGGAAGTCATTGTACACATTGGAACCAACAAAATAGGAAGTGAAAAGGGTGAGATTCGGAAGGGAGAATATAGAAAGTTAGGCAGGAATTTAAAAAGGAGGTCCTTGAGGATAGTAATATCTGGATTACTCCCAGTGTTGTGAGCTAGTGGGGTTAGGAATAGGAGGATAGAGCAGATGAATGCGTGGCTGAGGAGCCAGTGTATGGGAGATTAATTCACATTTTTGGATCAGTGGAATCTCTTCTGGGGTAGAAGTGACCTGTACAAGAAGGGTGGATTGCACCTGAATTTGAAGGGATTAACATACTGGCAGGGAGATATGCTAGAGCTGCTTGGGAGGGTAAGACTAGCACAATTGGGAAAGAGAGCGAGTCAAACAGTAAAGGCAGGCAGGAACAAAGCAGAGAACAAGGTCGGACTGATAAATTAAACTGCATTTACTTCAAGGCAAGAGGCCTAACAGGGAAGGCAGATGAACTCAGGGCATGGTTAGGAACATGGGACTGGGATGCCATACAATTACAGAAACATTGCTCAGAGATGGACAAGACTGGCAGGTTAATGTTCCAGGATACAAATGCTACAGCAAGGATAGAAAGAGAGGCAAGAAAGGAGGGGGACTGGCGTTTTTGATAAGGGACTGCATTACTGCTGTACTTAGGGAGGATATTCCTGGGAATACATCTAGGGAAGCTATTTGGGTGGAACTGAGAAATAAGAAAGGGATGATCACTTTATTGGGATTGTATTATTGACCCCCTTAAAGTCAGAGGGAAATTGAGAAATAGATTTGTAAGGAGATCTCAGCTATCTATAAGAATAATAGGGTAGTTATGGGAGGAGATTTTAACTTGCCAAACATAGACTGGGACTACCATAGTGTTAAGGGTTGAGATGGGGAGGAATTTGTTAATCCTGTGGTGGAAAGGTTTCTGATTCAGCATGTGCATGTACCTACTGGAGAATGTGCAAAATGCGACCCACTCTTGAGAAGTAAGGCAGGGCAGGTGGCTGAGGTATCAGTGGGGGACCACTTTGGGACCAGCGAACATAATTCTTTAGTTTCAAAGTAGTGATGGAAAAGGATTGACCAGCTCTAAAAGTTGAAATTCTAAATTGGATGAAGGCTAATTTTGACGTTATTAGGCAAGAACTTTCAAAAGCTGATTCGGGCAGATGCTCACTGGTAAAGGGACGGCTGGAAAATGGGAAGCCTTCAGAAATGAGATGACGAGAGCCCAGAGACAGTGTATTCATGTTCGGGAGAAAAGAAAGGCTGGTAGGTATAGGGAATACTGGATGACTATAGAAATTGAGGATTTGGTTCAGAAAAAGAAGGAAGAATATGTCAGGTATAGACAGGATAGATCGAGTGAATCCTTAGAAGATTGTAAAGGCAGTAGGATTATACTAAAGAGGGAAAGCAGGAGGGCAAAAAGCAAAAAGCTTTGGCAAATAGGTTTAAGGAGAATCCAAAGACTTTTTATAAATACATTAACGACAAAAGGGGAACTAGGGAGAGAGTAGGGCCTTTCATTCAGCAAGGTAGCCTATGTGTGGAGCTGCAGGAGATGGGAAGATACTAAAGGAGTATTTTGCAACAGTGTTTAATGTGGAGAAGAACATGGAAGATATAGAATGTGGGGAAATAGATGGTGACATCTTGAAAAATGTCATAATTAGTGAGGAGTAGGTCCTGGATATCTTAAAATGTATAAAAGTGGATCAATCCCCAGGACCTGATCAGGTGCACTCTAGAACATGTGGGAAGCTAGGGAAGTGATTGCTGGGCCTCTTGCTGAGATATTTGCATCATAGATAGTCACAGTTGAGGTGCCAGAAGACTGGAGGTTGGCTAATGTTGTGCTACTATTTCAAAAAGGTGGTAAGGAAAAGCCAGGGAACCATAGATCAGTGAGCATGACATTGGTGGTGGGCAAGTTGTTGGAGGGAATCCTGAGGGACAGGATTTATGTGTATTTGGAAAGGCAAGGGCTGATTAGGGATAGTCAACATGGCTTTGTGCGTGGGAAATCATGTCTTACAAACTTGATTGAGTTTTTTGAAGAAATAACATAGAGGATTGATGAGGGCAGAGTAGTTGATGTGATCTATATGGACTTAAGTAAAGCATTCAACAAGGTTTCCCATGGGAGACTGGTTAGACAATAGACAATAGGTGCAGGAGTAGGCCATTCAGCCCTTCGAGCCTGCACCGCCATTCAATATGATCATGGCTGATCATTCCTAATCAGTATCCTGTTCCTGCTTTATCTCCATAACCCTTGATTCCACTATCTTTGAGAGCTCTATCCAACTCTTTCTTAAATGAATCCAGAGAGTGGGCCTCCACTGCCCTCTGGGGCAGAGCATTCCACACAGCCACCACTCTCTGGGTGAAGAAGTTTCTCCTGAGCTCTGTGCTAAATGGTCTACCCCGTATTTTTAAGCTGTGTCCTCTGGTTCAGCACTCACCCATCAGTGGAAATATGTTTTCTACTGCCAGAGTGTCCAATCCTTTCATAATCTTATACGTCTCAATCAGATCCCCTCTCAGTCTTCGAAACTCAAGGGTATACAAGCCCAGTCGCTTCAGTCTTTCAGTGTAAGGTAATCCTGCCATTCAAGGAATTGACCTCGTGAATCTACGCTGCACTCCCTCAATAGCCAGAATGTATTTTCTCAAATTTGGAGACCAGAACTGCACACAGTACTCCAGGTGTGGTCTCACCAGGGCCCTGTACAGCTGCAGAAGCACCTCTTTGCTTTTATACTCAATTCCTCTTGTTATGAAGGCCAGCATGCTATTAGCCTTCTTCACTACCTGCTGTACCTGCATGCTTGCCCTCATTGACTGGTGTACAAGAACACCCAGATCTCTCTGTACTGCTCCTTTACATAAATTGATTCCATTGAGGTAGTAGTCTGCCTTCCTGTTCTTGCCACCAAAGTGGATAACCATACATTTATCCACATTAAACTGCATCTGCCATGCATCTGCCCACTCACTTAACTTGTCCAGGTCAGCCTGTAATCTCCTAACATCCTCATCACATTTCACCCTGCCACCCAGCTTTGTATCATCAGCAAATTTGCTAATGTTATTGCTGATACCATCTTCTATATCATTAACATATATTGTAAAAAGCTGCGGTCCCAGCACGGATCCCTGCGGTACCCCACTGGTCACTGCCTGCCATTCCGAAATGGAGCTGTTTATCACTACCCTTTGTTTCCTATTAGCCAACCAATTTTCAATCCAATCTAGTACTTTGCCCCCAATACCATGCGCCCTAATTTTACTCACTAACCTCCTGTGTGGGACTTTATCAAAAGCTTTCTGAAAGTCCAGGTACACTACATCTACTGGATTTCCCTCGTCCAACTTCAGAGTTACATCCTCAAAAAATTCAAGAAGATTAGTCAAGCATGATTTCCCCTTCATAAATCCATGCTGACTCTGTCCTATCCTGTTACTACTATCCAGATGTGCCGTAATTTCATCCTTTATAATAGACTCCAGCATCTTTCCCACCACTGAGGTCAGACTAACTGGTCTATAATTTCCTGCTTTCTCTCGCCCATCTTTCTTAAAAAGTGGTATAACATTAGCCACCCTCCAATCCTCAGGAACCAACCCCGAATCTATTGAGCTCTAGAAAATAATCACCAACGCATCCACGATTTCCCGAGCCACCTCCTTCAGTACCCTGGGATGCAGACCATCAGGCCCCGGAGACTTATCAACCTTCAGACCTAACAGTCTCTCCAACACCAAATCCTGGCAAATATAAATTCCCTTAAGTTCAGGTCCTTCAACCACTGTTACCTCAGGGAGATTGCTTGTGTCTTCCCTAGTGAACACAGATCTGAAGTACCCATTTAATTCCTCTGCTATTTCTTTCTTCCTAGTAATATATTCCCCTGTTTCTGTCTTCAAGGGCCCAATTTTTGTCCTAACCATTTTTTTGCCTTGCACATACCTAAAAAAGCTTTTACTATCCTCCTTAATATTCTTGGCCAGTTTACCTTCATACCTCATTTTTCCTCTGCGTATTTCCTTCTTAGTAATCCTCTGTTGCTCTTTAAAAGCTTCCCAGTCCTCCGTTTTCCCACTTATCTTAGCTGTGTTATACTTTTTCTCTTTTAACTTTATATGTTTCTTTACTTCCCTCGTCAGCCACGGCCGCCCATGCCTCCTCCTGGGATCTTTCTTCCTTTTAGGAATGAACTGATCCTGCAACTTCTGCATTATACACAGAAATATCCGCCATTGTTCCTCCACGGTCATCCCTGCTAAGGTATTGCACCATTGAACTTTGGCCAGCTCCTCCCTCATAGCTCCATAGTTCCCTTTATTCAACAGAAGTACTGTCACTTCCGACTGTACCCTCTCCCTCTCAAATTGCAGATTGAAGCTTAATGTATTATGGTCACTACTTCCCAATGGCTCCTTCACTTCGAGGTCTCTGACCAATTCTGGTTCGTTACACAATACCAGATCCAGAATTGCCTTCTCCCTGGTCAGCTCCAGCACCAGCTGCTCTAAGAATCCATCTCTGAGGCACTCCACAAAGTCTCTTTCTTGAGGCCCAATACAATCCTGATTCTCCCAGTCTACCTGCATGTTAAAATCCCCCATAACAACTGTAGTAACATTTTTGCGACAGGCCAATTTTAGCTCCTGATTTAACTTACATCCGACATCCAGACTACTGTTTGGGGGCCTGTAGATGACTCCCAAGAGGGTCTTTTCACCCTTAGTATTTCGAAGCTCTATCCACACTGACTCTACATCCCCTGACTCTAGGTCCCCCCACGCAAGGGACTGATTATCGTCCCTTACCAACAAGGCCACCCCACCCCCTCTGCCTGTCAGTCTGTCCTTACAAAAGCACATGTAGCCTTGAATATTCATTTCCCAGGCCCTGTCCACTTGAAGCCACGTCTCAGTTATCCCCACAATATCGTATCTGCCAATTTCCAAAAGAGCCTCAAGCTCATCCATTTTATATCTAATGCTTCGTGCATTCATGTATAGTATTTTTAATTTGTTACTGCTCTCACCCTTCCCATCAACCCTTATTTCACTCAACCTTACAGCATGATGCCTTTCTGAGTTTTCTGCCTCATTGATACAGTTGTCTTTCTTGACTTCTCTTGTTCTAACTTTCCCTTCAATTTCCTTTTTAAACATACAGCTTGTCCCCTGTTAGCAAGGTTAGATCTCATGGAATACAGGGATAACTGGCCATTTGGATACAGAACTAGCTCCAAGGTAGCAGACAGAGGGTGGAGGTGGACGGTTGCTTTTCACACTGGAGACCTGTGACCAGTGGTGTGCCACAGACGATTGGTGATTGGGTCCACTACTTTTCAACATTTATATAAATGATTTGCATATGAACATAGGAGGTATAGTTAGTAGGTTTGCTGATGACACCAAAATTGGAAGTTTAGTGGACAGCAAAGAAGCTTACCTCAGATTACATTGGGATCTTGATCAGATGGGCCAATGGGCTGAGAAGTGGCAGATGTGCTGTTTTCCTGGAGCGCCGGGGGTTAAGGGGTGATCTTATAGAGGTTTATAAAATCATAATGGGCATGGATAGGATAAATAGACAAAGACTTTTCCCTCTGTGTGTGGTGGGGTGGTGGTGGGGGGGAGGAGTCCAAAACTGTAGGATGTAGGTTTAGGATGAGAGGAGAAAGGTATAAAAGGTTTCACACAAAGGATGGTGTGTGGAATGAGCTGCCAGAGGAAATGGTGGAGGCTAGTACAATTACAGCATTTAAAAGGCACTTGGGTGTGTATATGAATAGGAAGGGTTTAGAGGGATATGTGCCAATTGCTGACAAATGGGACTAGATTAGGTTATCTGGTCAGCATGAACAAGTTGGACCGAAGGGTCTGTTTCAGTGCTGTACTTCTCTATGACTCTATGGCTCTATTCTTTCTGCATTGGAAAACTGTTTTGGGCCCTCTACTGCCTATACTTTTGTTGGAAGTGCCACACAGGGTTTCAGCTGTTATTAGCTGCTTGAATGTCTAATTTGATGTCTTATAGTCATGCACGGTAAACAGTCTAGCAGTTATACTTTTCAATGTGCAGCATTAAATGTATTATATCGATTAATAGGCAACATTTTGAAGCAGCCATATCTGAGCCATCTACTAACTAGATATTCTCACCTTGGTATTTCATGGTCGCCACGTTTGTCTGCTGTGCGGTTTCCAGTGACTCAAAACAAGTCTACAATTCTTCTGGAAAAACGAGTCAATTAAAAACTTAGAGAAGTGGTTATAGTTTGCACAAAGGCACTGGACATATTTATTTACTTTTAATTATTCAGCATGACATTGGCCAGTTAGCTAAGGACATGGCAAAGCATTAGCATTGAAAGTCGCAGGTGTCGTCTTTATGCTGCAGCTCAAAGGCAGAGAATGGGGTGGTCCTAATTCTGGACTGGAGGTGAGATTTGTTGAACACAGTTTTCCACTCTGTGTAGAAGAACCACTCCAACAGGAAACTTCATGGATATGAGTGGAGTGGTGGGCAAGTGTGATAATTTATAGAGATATTAATATTAACTTTTAAATTCAGATTTCAAGATAGTGGCATATGGATGTTGGTTACTTTTGTATAGAGTTCTAAAAATAACTCGGTCAGGTGCTAATGTACTCGGGAATGTGTCATCGAGTGCTTCACACTGTTGTGGTTTACGACAAGTAGATTAAACATTAAAGGGTATTAACTTGTTTTCAGTTCAGAATCAGTAAGGATTGACTTTTGATTTAGAAAATCCAAGATTGAAATTTTAGAGGCAGTCCAGAGGTGATTGACTCGTTTCCCTGCGAGGTAGAAGTCTTTAGAGTAGGTCAAGGAAATCAGTTGTCACAGCTGGAAGATTTAACTGCAATTTAAAAACCAGGAGTATTTAGTTAGAAATCTGCAGGTTATTAAATGCTGAGAAAATCAAAGATCCCAATTTGTGCATATTCGCATAAGAAGACTCCACAGCTCACAGGACAGCAACTGAGGAGAATCAGTTAAGCAAAACTTAAAAAGTTTTGATGTAGAGGTATACTTCCTTCTTGATTTGAATTTCTATAAAATTGTGTTGTTAGGAGGTAGGTGGAAAATTTTGTTTTACCGTGTGTTTTAAGATTTTTCTAACTGTGTCCTATATGTAGATAGCTTGGTTTTCATTTATTTCTTTTTCTGTTCTGCTGTGAAGGAAGCTCTATACTCACATGTGACTATGTTGGAGTGACTGACCACTGCTGTCCATTCATGGCAGCATTTTTAAAATATGCCTTCAGCTAAATTTCAGGGAAGCAAAGGTCATCTGCCAGCCTGCTTGTTCACACAACATTGTCCCTGACTATCAAGATTCATGGGTTGATGGGGGGTTTGGGTGGGGGTGGGGGGGGGGTGGGGGGGGCAGGTGGTCCGACACTAGGTGGCATGGATCAATTCTCTTGGGAGCATCCTGTCACTGAGGAAGTATTTTATCAGTGATGAAATTCAACAACATCTCCATTGTTCCAGAATATTCTTTGATCATGTGAAGAACAGAGTGTTTGATGACAAAGACCTCAAACCTGGTGCCAAGCTCATAGTCGACCAGACAATTCTGTTAACCACCCTCCTCTACAGGACGGCAAGATGGACAATATACAGCTGATGCTTCAAATCCCTCAAGAAAGCGCCGCTGGAGGATGCTTTTGTAAAGTCCTCTAAATCTAATGGCAGAATGAGTGCTCTAATGTTAGTATCCTCTTTCACACCAACATCCCCAGCATAGAGGCACTGATTACAGTCAATCAACTGCGCTGGGGTGAGCCACATTATCTGTGTACTTCACACAAGTGCTTTGAAGCAAGCTTTCTACTCTGAACTATGTCATGGAAAGTTTTTACCAGGAGAGAAGATAAAATGCTTTAGTTTCCTCCCTGGAAGATGCGACTTCCTTATTCCCTCATGGAACTGTCTCACTTAACATCGCCCTGATTGGAAATAAAGCATCTCTGAGGGTGTAATCCATTTTGAGCATCTTTGACAAACCCAGATAGAGACCAAGTTCAAACACCAGGAAGACTGTGAGCTAATTCGAGCATCCCAGTCACCCACGTCATTAAACACTTCCTGTTCCACCTATGGCAGAGTGTACAGATCATTAGTCTGTTTACTCACCTCAGGATCCATAATTCTAGAGTGGAAGAAAGTCATCCTCAATCTCAAGAGACTGCCTAAGAAGAAGAACATCATTGATAATTAAAAAGCAATATATTCCATGGCTCCAATAAAAATATAACATGAAGTCTGAAACGCATTTACTATCGCTGATTTGTTGCAAAATTCACTGCCCGTAAGATCCATTTCTATTTTTGGCCTTGGAGACAGAAAGACTAACTATTCTGTCTTTTTTGTCTTTCTCCTCCACCATCTGTGTCTTCCTGCTTTGCTTTTTAATGCAATCTTACAAATTGTGTTAGTCAATCATTTGATTTGAATTTCATATCCTATTCCTTCTCCTCTTCCTCCCCCTGATGAGTAATTTCCCTTGCCAATCCAATCCCATTAAGATGAAAGGATGCTATCGGGAATAATGAAATAAATGAAAGTCAGGCGAATTGGGATTAGTTTTGTAACAGTTCCACCTTTCCCATCTCCATTAATCTGCAAATTTAAAAGGCAAGTAAGTTAGATGTTCATCGATGAAAGAAAATAGTGATAAAAGAACAAAATTTTAAAACTAGTTTTTATATCAGGTAATCCTGACGATTTAGAAGCAAATGCATAGCTGTATGTGGTTCTGAACAATACACAATTTTATTCTTTGTGTATGCTGTGTTCGATGATTTCAAATGAGTTAGCAGCAAAAGCTTTACACTGTGAACACAAAGTAGGGGAATCAATCAGCTAAAGTTCCTACTCACAATAAACTTTATGCTGGAACATGTAAATGCAGCACATATACAGTGAAGATTCGGAGATACCGTTTATACAGTGAGAGGTTAGCACTGCTGCCTCACAGCGCCAGAGACCCGGGTTCAATTCCCGCCTCAGGCGACTGACTGTGTGGAGTTTGTACGTTCTCCCCGTGTCTGCGTGGGTTTCCTCCGGGTGCTCCGGTTTCCTCTCTCAGTCCAAAGATGTGCAGGTCAGGTGAATTGGCCATGCTAAATTGCCCGTAGTGTTAGGTAAGGGGTAAATGTAGGGGTATGGGTGAGTTGCGCTTTGGCGGGTCGGTGTGGACTTGTTGGGCCGAAGGGCCTGTTTCCACACTGTAATGTAATCTAATCTAATCTAATAGGATTGAGCTCAGCTTTCAGTCAGTTAGTACTCACTGTCAAGATTTGACATGTATGAACTTTTCTTTTGAAATCATAGGTCAGTTAGAGTTCTTACTTTCAACAAAGGAGCGAAAGATGTGGTTCGGTGAGAAGTTGAGAGAAAATATTTTACATACTTCAGAGTATGTAACATGATGTGTCATTTACTGGTAAAAGAATTAACCTTTCATTCAGGATACCGATCAACACTAGTTAGTGACAACATATTAGCTGTTCTACACAGCAGGAGCAAAATGAAGCAAGAACAAAGTGCCCATAGAGCTGCTGTCTTATTAAAGAAAGGCAACTAATGTTGGCTTAATCCAAGGATCACTATCCTCCAGGTAATGGGAGCGGTTAAGTCCTTCATGGTAACCTCAGCTGGTTAGGAATTGAACACTTGCTGTTACCATTGCTGTGCATCACAAACCAGCTTTCTCAGCTACTGAACTAACCGGGGACCAAGGGGATAAAGATAATGGACAAGTGCGAGTTGAGTTGTACTGTTTGAGGAATTACTGCTGCAAGGCCAAGAGAAACTTCTCACCACGTCTTTCTAAACTCGCTTCATTAAGTACCTACCCTGCCCATTTGGCATGCCCAACATCTGACTCCATATCCATCTTACTATGTACTGTTTCTGGAACAACTTGCCACAAACCAGATAACTACCAAGAGACCAGAAAGGCTGGTGCCATATCCTCCTGAGGGAAATGGGCTGCTCTGTGAGAAGTCACCTCCTTGACCTCGAGGACAAGAGCATAAAGACCCTGAGGTCTCTATAGCACAAGACTGGCTTCTGCACTCCCGCACCACTTTAGTTACTGACATCTTGGTGGGAACATTAGCGTTAGAAAATACGGTAGCATAATCTACTGAGCATCTCACTTCTTTGACTCCACAGCTATCTGAGGAAGAAGTTCTCCCTCCTAACTGGCACTTAGAGGACTGATTCGTCCCAGGAGGAGAGGACCCTGACATAAGAACAATCAGGGACTTTGTCTGAATGTTCAAGGAGAATAGGATTGACGGACTGGTATATGGGATGCAATGGCCATCATTGCCAAGAAGCTGCAGCAAGAAGCTTTTGCCCGAAACATCAATTTTCCTGTTCCTCAGATGCTGCCTGACCTGCTGTGCTTTTCCAGCACCACTCTAACATTGACTCTGATCTCCAGCATCTGCAGTAGTCAGTTCCGCCTAGTTGATTTTAATCTTACTGCGAATCCTCTTCCAAGAATGCCTACCTTGAAGAAGTTCTCTTCCTCTCTCTACAAGGATCTCAGTGAGTCTCTCTCTCTCTCTCACTGCAACCCCAGGTCATCTCCTCCGCCCTGAACTTCTTCAGCCACATCCTGAAATAGACTCACTACTACAGCCACATCTCCTTCCTCAGTGCCTGCTTACGGAACCAACTGATCCCACATGGACTCTGAACCACATTCAGACCAACACAGTTTGGATCTGAACAGGACAACCAGTACAGACTACAAATTCAAAACCTGCAGCAACGGTTCTCCTTCCGGATCCTCCGCTCCACACTCGCAGCAATGCGTTACCATCTAAGCTCTCTACAGTCAACCCTGCCTCAACTGAGGGCCACACTCTCTCAGAATTGCAAAGGACCCCTACTGTATTATATGCTCAGAAGAATTCATACACTTAACAAACTATATGCTTGATGTTCCAGGGTTTAGAACGTTTAAAAAGAACAGGGAGGGTGGAAAAAGAGGAGGGGTGTAGCATTGCTAATCAGAGAGTGCATCACAGCTACAGAAACGAAGGTTGTTGAAGAAGGTTTGTCTACTGAGTCAGTATGGGTGGAAGTTAGGAACAGCAAGGGAACAGCCACTGCATTGGGGGTTTTCTACAGACCACCTAATAGCAATAGAGAGATTAAAGATCTCATAGGCAGGCAGATTATGGAAAAATGCAAAAGTAGCAGGGTTGTTGTTATGGGTGATTTCAACTTTCCCAATATCGACTGGAACCTCCTAAGTGTAGATGGTTTGGATGGAGCCAGTTTTGTAAGGTGTGTTCAGGAGGGTTTCCTTACTCAGTATGTCGACAGACCGACGAGGGGAGAGGCCATTTTGGATTTGGTGCTCAGCAACGAGCCACGACAGGTGTCAGATCTCGCGGTGGGGGAGCACTTTGGTGGCAGTGATCATAACTGCCTCACATTTAGCATAGCCTTGGAAAGTGAAAGGAACAATTACCAAGGGAAAATATTCAGTTGGGGAAAAGGAAATTATGATGCTATCAGACAGGAGTTGGGAAGTACAGACTAGGAGCAATAGTTCCACAGAAAGGGTACAGCAAACATATGGAGACTACTTAAGGAGCAGTTGTTGCGAGTGATGCACAAATTCTTTCCTCTGAGGCAGGTAAGAAGAGGTAAGATTAAGGAATCTTGGATGACAAGAACAGAGGAACTTCTTGTCAAAAGGAAGAGGGCAGCTTATGTAAGGTGGAGGAAGCAAGGATCTAGCACAGCTTTAGAGGATTATGGGCTTGCTAGAAAAGTGCTCAGAAATGGACTGAGGAAAGCCAGGAAGGGGCACGAAAAAGGCTTGGCAATAAGGATTAGGGAGAACCCAAAGGCGTTTTACTCATACGTGAGGAATAAGAGAATGATCAGAGAGAAGGTAGAGCCAATCAGGGATAGTGGAGGGAACTTGTTTGTGGAGTCTGAGCAGATAGGGGAAGCCCTAAATGAGTTTTTTGCTTTGGTTTTCACCAAAGAGAGGGAACTTGTTGTAAATGAAAACTTAGAGGAGCTGGGATACAGTCTTGACCGGATCAAGATTGATGAAGATGATGTACTAGAAATTTTGGAAAACATTAAGATTGATAAGTCCCCAGGACCAGACCAGATTTATCCTAGGCTGCTCCGGGAAGCGAGAAAGGAGGTTGCTAACCCACTGGCAAGGATATTTGCCTCCTCACTCTCCATGGGAGTCGTACTGAAGGATTGGAAGGAGGCGAATGTTGTTCCTCTTTTCAAGAAGGGTAATAGGGAAATCGCTGGCAATTACAGACCAGTCAGTCTTACGTCTGTGGTCAGCAAAGTTTTGGAAAGAATTCTGAGGGGTAGGATTTATGACTATTTGGCAAAGCATAGTGTGATTAAAGGCTGTCAGCATGGCTTTGTGAGGGGCAGGTCATGCCTCACAAATCTTATTGAGTTCTTTGAGGAGGTGTCAAGATAGGTTGATAAAGGTCGAGCAGTGAATGTGGTGTATATGGACTTCAGCAAGGCATTTGATGGGGTTCCCTATGGTAGGCTCATTCATAAAGTCAGGAGTATGGGATACAGGGAGATTTGGCTATCTGGATTCAGAATTGGCTCACTAACAGAAGGCAGAGAGTGGTTGTAGATGCAAAGTATTCTGCCTGGAGGACAGTGTTGAGTGGGGTCCCGCAGGGCTCTGTTCTTGGGCCTCTGCTTTTTGTAGTTTTTATAAATGACTTGGATGAGGAGGTTGAGAGGTGGGTTAGTAAATTTGCAGATAACAAAAGGTTGGAAGTGTCATCGATAGTATAGAGGGCTACTGCAGGCTGCAGCGCGACATGGACAGAATGCAGAGCTGGGCTGAGAAATGGCAGATGGAGTTCAACCTGGATAAATGCGAAGTGATGCATTTTGGAAGGTTGAACTCGAATGCTGAATATAGGATTAAAGACAGGATTCTTGGCAATGTGGAGGAACAGAGGGATCTGGGTGTGCAAGTACATAGATCCCTCAAAGTTGTCACCCAAGTGGATAGGGTTGTTAAGGAAGCATATGGTGTTTTGGCTTTCATTAACAGGGGGATGGAGTTTAAGAGCCATGAGGTTTTGCTGCAGCTCTCAAGTCCCTGGTGAGGCCACACGTGGAATATTGTGTCCAGTTCTGGTCGCCCTATTATAGGAAAGATACAGAGGCTTTGGAGAGAGTGCAAAGAAGGTTTACCAGGATGCTGCCTGGACTGGACGGCTTGCCTTATGAAGAAAGGTTGAATAAACTTGGACTTTTCTCTCTAGAGAGAAGGAGGAAGAGAGGAGACCTGATAGAGATGTACAAAATAATGAGAGGAATAGATAGAGTCAATAGCCAGAGACTTTTCCCCAGGGCAGGATTGACTGGTATGAGAAGTCATAGTTTGAGGATATTAGGGCGGCACGGTGGCACAGTGGTTAGCACTGCTGCCTCACAGCGCCAGAGACCTGGGTTCAATTCCCGCCTCAGGTGACTGACTGTATGGAGTTTGCACGTTCTCCCCGTGTCTGCGTGGGTTTCCTCCGGGTGCTCCGGTTTCCTCCCACAGTCCAAAGATGTGCAGGTAAGGTGAATTGGCCATGCTAAATTGCCCGTAGTGTTAGGTAAGGGGTAAATGTAGGGGTATGGGTGGGTTGCGCTTCGGCGGGTTGGGCTGAAGGGCCTGTTTCCACACTGTAATCTAATCTAATGCAGAGACATCAGAGGTAGGTTCTTTACACAGAGAGTTGTGAATGCATGGAATGCGTTACCAGCGGTGGTGGTGGAAGCAGAGTCATTGGGGACATTTAAGTGACTGCTGGACATGCACATGGAGAACAGTGAATTGAGGGGTGCGTAGGTTGTTACTATATTTTACATTAGGATTAAATCTTGGCACAACATCGTGGGCCAAAGGGCCTGTTCTGTGCTGTGCTTTTCTATGTTCTATATATTTCTACACCATTTCAAACGTCAAAAACCATAAGTACAACAAACTTTTATGTACCCACCTCAATAGTCAGCGTTCCTGGAACATTCCAGAAGCTTCCCCAGCTTCTGGGACTGCTTGGCCACCATCAGCCATGAGGCCGTGCCAGCCGTCATCGTCGCGGCAATCGATGATGTCATCTCTGCCCCCGCCGTGCGGCAGCTTGCAGCCACGGCTACTCATGCCACCTCCACGATCGCTGGCCGGACAACAGCCGCTGCAACCGGCGGCCAGACACCGCTGCTGATCACGATGGGATCCACTGCCGTCAAGACAATGCAAGGTCCAACCGGAACCACACTTCCGCCCCCTCTGTTGCTGCCGCTGCAGCCACTTCCACTTCCGATGACATCATCTACACCACGCGTTTCGTCGCTTGCGCCCCCGCAGTTGCCGTCGTTGCCACCACTTCTGCCCCCACTTACGCACCACACCTGCACACCACCAACACACCCCCATGGATCCCACTGTCACCACACCCGCTCCCCCAGAACCCCGGGGTGAGCATCACTTCAGCAAATGATGTCACCCCCATTCCCCCACTCACACTCCCACTCCAGTCACAGTCTCCGCCTCCCACACTCCCAGATCCAGCCCTACACCAGGTCCTAGCTCTCAGCCCTGCCGAGTTTGCTTCCCCCCCCGACCACTGTCCTCAGCAAAGGCCTTATCTTCATCTCCATGCATCAACGAATTTGATACGCGGTATAACGTCAAACACTACTTCCTTTGCCTCCACCTCCAAGCTTACTTTTTCAATCAGGACTCCTGCCCACGCACCAAGGACCTCTTCGCCAGCTTGCAACACACCCCATCCACCTGGATGCCCCATGCCGGTCTGTTACCCACGCTCGACCTCTTAATTTACAACTGCTGCCGAGACATTGACCACCTCAACCTCTCTACCTCCCTCCCCCAATCCGACCTCTCACCCTCACAATGCGCAACCCTCCATGCCTTCTGCTCCAACCCCAAACTCACCATCAAACCAGCAGACAAGGGGGGTGCAGTGGTAGTTTGGCACACTGACCTTTACACTGCTGAAGCTTGGCGCCAACTTGAAGACACCTTCCTACCATCCCTTGACCATGAGCTCACCTGCACCACCAAACCATCATCTCCCAGACTGTACACAACCTCTTCACCTCAGGGGATCTCCTACCCACAGCTTTCAACCTCATAGTTCGGGAAACCCACACCTCCCGATTCTACCTCCTACTCATAATTCACAAGCCTGACTACCCCGGCCGACCCATCGTCTCAGCCTGCTCCTGCCCCACTGAATTCATCTCCACCTATCTCGATACTGACCTATTCCCCCGGTCAAGGAACTCCACACATACGTTCAAGATACCATCCATGGCTGCACCTCCTCCAAGACTTCTGTTTCCCTGGCCCCCAACGCCTCAACTTCACCATAAACATCCAGCCCCTATACACCTCCAACCACCATGATCAAGGCCTCCAAGCCCTCAGTTTCTTCCACCCCCAACGTCCCTACCAGTACCTTTCCACTGACACTCTTATTCGTTTGGCTGAACTAGCCCTCACCTTCAACAATTTCTCCATCAATTCCTCCCATGGGCACGTGCATGGGCGCCAGCTTTGCCTGGTCTCTTTGTTAGCTACGTAGAACAATCTATCTTTCGGAATTACTCCGGCATCACTCCCTACCTTTTCCTCCGTTACATTGATGACTGCATCAGCGCCACCTTATGCTCCCACGAGGAGTTTGAACAGTTCATCAACTTCACCAACACATTCTAATCCAACCTTAAGTTCACCTGGACCAACTCTGACACTTCTCTCCCCTTCCTGGACCTCTCCATTTCCATCACAATGACCGACTCAACACTGACATTATCTACAAACCCACCGACTCCCACAGCTACCTTGATTACACCTCCTCCCAGCCTACCTCTCGCAAAAATACAATCCCTTATTCCCCATCTGTCTGCCATATCTGCTCCCAGAAGGACCAGTTCCTTCTTTAAAGACCTGAGTTTCCCTTCCCATGTGGTTGATGATGCCCTCCAGCGCATCTCATCCACTTCCTGCATCTCTGCCCTCGAACCCCACCCCTCCAACCGCAACAAGAACAGAACTGCCCTGTTCTTCATCTTCCACTCCACCAACCTCCAAAAACATTGCATCATCCTGTGCCATTTCTGCCAGCTACCATCGGACCCCACTACCAGAGATATTCCTCCCAAGCCCTATCCGCTTTTTGTAAAGACCGTTCCCTCCGCAATTACCTGGTCAGATCCACGCCCTCTAACAACCCCCCCCGGCACTCTCCCCTACCACCGCAGGAATTGCAAAACCTGCGCACACACCTCCCCCCTCATCTCCGTCCAAAGCCCCAAAGGAGCCTTCCACATCCATCAAAGTTCCACCTGCATTTCCACTCATGTCATTTACTGTATCCCTTGCTCCTGATGCCGTCTCCTCTACGTTGGGGAGACTGTGTGCCTACTCATAGAGCACTTCAGAGAACATCTCTGGGACACTCACACCAAACAACCCCACAGCCCGTGGCTGAACATTTCAATTCCCCCTATCTCTCTGCCGAGGACATGCAGGTCCTGGGCCCTCTCCATCGCCACTCCCTTACCACCCGACAGCTGGAGGAAGAACCCTCATTTTCCGCAACAGGACCCTTCAACCCCATGGCATCAACGTCGACTTGCAGAGCTTTTCCAGCAATTTTTCTTTTTGCTTCTGATTTACAATATTTGCAGTTCTTTTAGTTTTTTATTTAGAAACTTAAGGGCTTTTCCACTCATACCTCTCCTGCACAGAATAAATCTTTCCACAGGAAATATTGATATTAGAATGTATATTTGGTTTTTGGTGGCTTGGTTACTTTGTACTGAATTATGCATTTCTTTTCACAGCTTAGCAACCCCTCCACTCCCACTTCTCTTCGACATCTCAGAATATTTAGGGGTGCAGTTCCACAGCCTTCAACTGCCTTTCAGTTCGTCATCCAAATTTATTTTGTTCATCGTTAAGCCAGGCAATAAAAGTTCTGATGAAGGGTCACCAGACTCAAAACATTAACTCTGTCTTCTATTGGCTTGCAGGAGCAGCATGGTGATTACAGAATGCAAACTTATTGAGTGGGTTAATGCTGAACATTTGCTATTTAATATCATTGTTGACAACCTGGTTCATCATTGAGTTCAATTCTGTCTCTGCCTAAAGTCCATCAGTCTCAGATTTAGAATTTGGAACTCAGGTTAAGATTTCACCCTCTTGCGCAAAGGATAATATTGATTGTAGCTGAGATTATGGTTGAACTAGAGACTCAGTTCAGCTGTACATTGAAAATGATATTAATCCAATAAACCATCAGAAGTTTGTACTCACTAATTGCTAAATATATCTTTCCTTGCAGATGTTGTTGAGGAACCCTGTTTTCGTATTCTTAGTTATAGCAGGCACCACTGAAGCACTGGTCATCACTGGATTTGTCACATTTATGCCAAAATTCATTGAAAATCAGTTTGGCCTAACTGCTAGCCTAGCAGCAATTCTGGGAGGTAAGCAGTTTAGTTAACTTCCTTAACAGATCATATTTCAGTAATTCATTAAAAGGGATAATTGATCAGAAGTTGCTGAAAATATATCAGTTGATGGATGATTGACACACAACTTGGCCAGTAGCTTGTCAAGAAAATGAGATACACCGGAATTATAATATATCAGAATATATTGTTGGTCAGATTTCACCATTAACTTTGTGCCAAATATCATGACATTAAATCTGAATTTTCAAAAGGCCATCAGTAATGTACTACATTATGGAATCACAACTAATTTCAGACCAAGTGCAGTCTAGAAATAGTTAACAAATAGATAAGCTGGCTACAAAAAAAAACAATGAGTTAGAGTGAAAGAGAAAGAGTCAGAGAAAAGTTGGAAAGTGATGTTTCACATATTGAAGTGCTGAACCTAGTGTGCACCATTTTAGAAAATGATTTGAATGCAAGGATCAGTCGAAAGCAGTAGGAGGTTGCCATATGTTTTTTGAGTCTCCACCATTCAATATGATCATGGCTGATTTTTGGCTTCAACCTCACTCATTCCCATTTTCTCTTGATTTCCTGGGATGCCAAAAATGTGTCCTTTTTCACTATCTGTCTTGGCTTTAAGGATAACTCTGGGCGAGAAATTTCTCCTCAAGTCAATCCCAAATGATTAGCTGCATTTCCTGAATGTGGAGTATATGTTCTAAATTCCTTCATTAGGGGAAACAACTCTGTGTCTACCTGTTCAAGCCACTTCAGCATCACGAATGTTACAATGCGATCTCTTCTCATTTTTCTAAACTCCAGAGAGTATACAAGCAATTCATTCAGTTTCTCATTGCTTGGATCAGTCTAGTGCTAAACCTTTGTGCACTGTTTTCAGTGTGAATAAATCATGCATTAAATGTGGAAATCAAAACTGCATACAGTGCTCCAGATATGGTTTTGCCAAAGCCCGATATAATTTTAGTAATGCTGTTTTATTCTTGAACCCCCAAACCCCTTGAACTAAAGGTCAACATGTCTTTTGGTTTTCTTGTTATTTGCTTTATTTGCATGCTAAATCCAGTGTTCCTTTGACATGTACCCTCATGCTTCTTAGAATCAACATTTACAAGTTTCATGCCTTTAAGAAAATTCTGTTTTTCTATTCTTACTATCATCATGAATAGCCTTATACTTACACACATTCTGCATTGCCTGCAATTTGTTGTTCATTCACTTAATCTGTTTATTCATGTTTTTATTATCCTCCTCACAATTTACATTCCTACCTAGGTTTGCATTGTCAGCAAACTTATGTACATTTCATTTCATGTCTTGGCCAGTGTTAAATAATACTGATTGCAAGTAGCTGAAGCCCCAGCCCTAATCCTTGTGGCACAGCTTGGCAACTTGAAAATGCTCCTTTTATTCCTCTTTACTTATTGTCCATTAAGCAGTCCTCCAACTATGCTAATTATTACCCAGAACTTACATAACAACCTTCAGTGTGTCCCTTTTCAAATACCTTTGGGAAATCCAAGTGCACCACATCTAAAGGTTCCCCTTTATCTAGCTGACCAGTTATATCCTCAAAATACTCTAATGAATTTGTCTATATAATTTCCTTTTTGAAAAATCATGTTGATTTGTCAGACCATACTATGAATTTCTGGATGCATTGTTAAGACTTTCTTAATAGTAGATTTCAGCATTTTCCAGGATTCCAGAAATTGGAGGATATAGTTAATACAATGGAAGACTGTGACAAAATACAAGAAAGCATTAATATACTTAAAGAATGGGTGTATGATTGGTAAATGAACTTCAATGGAGGTAATTTTTTGAGGAAGACTAAAGAGATCTCAAACTCCTTAGAAATTCAGCTTGTGACTTGATGTGGGTGACACTGGAGAATAACTTGTGATTTGGAATTACATTTCATGAGGAGGCCTGATACTATTTAATTCCAATCAGGCACTTAACCGGGCAATGTTAGGCCTCCTACAGAATTAAACCTTCAGTATGACAGAAATTCCTTGGGAGCTGCCTGGGAGCTGTCTGCACATTAGAGACCTACAGTTCTTCAGTACCCGTAGCACCACTGGGAACGGTGGCTTTGGCAGGGGGATTTGTAAGCAAGGATAGTGGGATGGTTTTCTATGGCGGCCCCATTTGCCCACATCTGTTCCTTGAATTAGGCCTGGAGTGCTATTAATGAGAGATAATAGCTGGGAATTTTGGTGCCATGCACACTGCCATCCTGTCCCAGAGAGGTATTAAAGTCTGAATTGTTTACATTAAGGCTTCTGTTTCCAATTTGATTCATCAATTAATATGAAGATTAATACCATCGTTGATTATTGCCATACCTTTCTTACAAGACCTCATTTTTATGTATACTCTGTCCTACACGGTAGCAAATGTTAAGGGCCTTCGGAACTATTCCCACTGGTGCCTTCTTCCTTTGCTATTTCTTATTCTTACCCAAATTGTTTTTTATATAATCCTTCTCCAAGTCAAGATCATTTCTAACTACTGTAATGATCTCATCCTTTATGAACAAAAATACTCACCCATCTTCTTCTTTTCTAAGCACTGTTTTCTTAGTTAGCCCCTAACCATTCATGCTCCCATAGCAGAACCAATTTCTTAGCCCTTGCTATGTCATTAAGTGGATTACAGAAACTGGATCCTTCTCCTCCAAGTTCTAATTCTTATCTAGGCCCAAAGTCATGACTTTAATCCTGATATCACTACCTTCTCATATTTTCAGTTGCAGAGAATGGTATCCATTACCTAACTTTACAGTGCCCCATTCCAACTAAATGTTTAGGATACTGTGCAGATTTGGTGCTCATATTGAAGGAAGGACATATTCACCTTGGAGGCGAATAGATAGAGAGAGAGAGACACACACTCGAGACAGAGAGACACTCGAGACAGAGAGAGAGACACTCGAGACAGAGCGAGAGAGACACTCGAGAGAGCGAGAGAGACACTCGAGAGAGCGAGAGAGACACTCGAGAGAGCGAGAGAGACACTCGAGAGAGCGAGAGAGACACTCGAGACAGATAGAGAGAGACACACTCGAGACAGATAGAGAGAGAGAGAGATTTGAGACAGACAGAGAGAGAGAGAGAGAGAGAGAGAGACACTTGAGACAGAGCGAGAGAGACACACTCTTGAACTGTCCTACCTATCCTGACCACCCTCCTCTCCAACCTATTGCACTACCTTGTTTCTTAATACAAATCTATCAAACTAGATATCTCCCTGGTGACCCTCCTCTGAACTGCATCAAATGCATGTGTATCTCTCCTAAAATAAGGAGTGTTTGGAGTCCAGAAGTCTTAGGAGGCAGTGATCATAATATGGTAGAGTTCAGTCTGCAGTTTGAAAGAGAGAAGGCAAAATTGGATGTAATGGTGTTACAGTTGACTGGAAGCAGAGCCTAACGGGAAGACAGTAGAGCAACAGTGGCAGGAGTTTCTGGATGTAATTAAGGACATGGTACAGAGGTTCATCCCAATGAAAAGGAAGATTATCTGGGGGTTTGAGGGGGGGGGTTGTGGATTTGGGGGAGAGGAGGAGTGAGGATTAGACAGCCATGGCTGACAAAGGAAGTCAGGAAATATATCAAATAAAAAGAGAGAGCCTATAAAGTGGCCAAGAGCACTGGGAAATCAGAAGATTGGAAAGACTACAAAAACAGAGGATAACAAAGAGAGAAATAACAAAGGAGAGGATCAAAAATGAAGGTAGGCTAGTCAGTAATATTAGAAATTATAGTAAAGGTTTATTTCAATAGAGAAGAAACAAACAAGAGGCAAAAATAGACAATGAGCTGCTTCAAATTGATGCAGGAAGGCTAGTGCTGGGAGATAAGGAAATAGCTGAAGAACTTAATAAGTTCTTTGTGTCAGTCTTCGCAGTGGAAAACATGAGTAATATCTCAACAATTAAGGAGAGTCAGGAGCAGAGCTGAGTATGGTTGCCAGTACAAAAGAGAAAGTACGAGAAAAGCTAAAAGATCTAAAAATTGATAAATCTCCTGGCCATGATGGGCTACATCCTAGAGTTCTGAGGGAGGTGGCTGAGGAAATAGCGGAGGCGTTGGTTGTGATCTTCAAAAGTCACTGGAGTCATGGAAAGTCCCAGATGATTAGAAAATTGCTGCTGTAACCCCCTTGTTCAAGAAAGGATTAAGACAAAAGATGGAAAATTATAGACCCATTAGCCTAACCTCGGTTGTTGGTAAAATTCTGGAACCCATCGTTAAGGATGACATTTCTAAATTCACAGAAGTGCAGGGTCGGATTAGAACAAGTCAGCATGGATTTAGTAAGGGGAGGTCGTGCCTGACAAACCTGTTAGAATTCTTTGAAGTGGTAACAATTAGGTTAGGCCAGGGAAACGCAGTGGATGTTATCTATCTAGACTTCCAAAAGGCCTTTGATAAGGTGCCTTACGGGAGGCTGCTCAGTAAGGTGAGGGCCCATGATGTTTGAGGTAAGCTATTGGCATGGATTGAGGATTGGCTGTCTGACAGAATGCAGAGAGTTGGGATAAAAGATGCTTTTCAGAATGGCAGCTGATAAGTGGTGTCCTGCAGGGTTCAGTGTTGGGGCCGCAGCTGTTCACATTATATATTAATGATCTGGATGAAGGGACTGGGGGCATTCCGGTGAAGGTTGCCAATGATACGAAGTTAGGTAGACAGGCAGGTAGTAGTGAGGAGGTGGGGAGGCTGCAGAAAGATTTAGACAGTTTAGGAGAGTGGTCCAGGAAATAGCTGATGAAATTCAACGTGAGAAAATGTGAGGTCTTGCACTTCGGAAAAAAGAATACAGGCATGGACTATTTTCTAAATGGTGAGAAAATTCATAAAGCCAAAGTACAAAGGGATCTGGGAGAGCTAGTCCAGGATTCTGCCAAAGTTAACTTGCAGGTTGAGTCTGTGATTAAGAAAGCAAATGTAATGTTGTCATTTATCTCAAGAGGGTTGTAATATAAAAGCAGCGATGTGCTTCTGAGATTTTATAAAGCTCTAGTTAGGCCCCATTTAGAATACTGTGTCCAGTTTTGGGCCCCACACCTCAGGAAGGACATACTGGCACTGGAGCATACCCAGTGGAGATTCACATGGATGATCCCTGGAATGGTAGGCCTAATATACGATGAACAACTCAGGATCCTGGGATTGTATTCATTAGCATCTGGAAGGTTGAGGGGTGATCTAATAGAAAGTTACAGAGTAATGCATGGCTCAGAAAGGGTCGATGTTGGGAAGTTGTTTCCGTTAGACGGGGATACTAGGACCCTTGGGCACAGCCTTAGAATTATAGGGGGTCAATTTAGAACGGAAATGAGGAGACATTTCTTCAGCCAGAGAGAGGTGGACCTGTGGAATTCATTGCTAGGGAGCTCAGTGGAGGCAGGGACGATAAATAATTTAGCAATAGTGGAGGAGTTGAAACAGTTGGTAAGATGGAGCTGGGTCTGGTCAGTGTACGTGTGCTGTTCAATAATGTTATTTAGAGGTAGCAGGTAGATGAGAAATAGGAAACGGGTCAAGTAGAGATCCTAGGAAGATACCAAAAAATGGGGGGGAGAAGCTTTAAAAAAGGATACTTGGCTATGATTTAATACATAAGAATAGAACCAGCTGAGTGCAGTTTCACCCAGCCAGTGATAGCAGAGTGTCATTACAAGGGTTTCATGGTAAACTGTGTCAAAATACAGGGACCAGGATGGAGAGATTTTTGGATGTCATTTGTGATTTTGACAAGAACTGTTCCTGTACTATGGCAGAGGTAAACATCTGATTGAAGAGATTCAAATGTGAAGTTCTCGGAATAAATAGGCATGGAGTTGGGAGGCGATTACATTCAAGGACTATGAAAGAAAAGAGAAATTGGAAATGTGATGCAATTTGCAAGGACAGTGAGGTGAAGAGTGTGGTGCTGGAAAAGCACAGCCAGTCAGGCGGCATCTGAGGAGCAGGAGAATTGACGTCTCTGGCATAAGCCTTTCATCAGCTTATGCCCAAAACGACGATTCTCCTGTTCCTTAGATGCTGCCTGACTGGCTGTGCTTTTCCAGCACCAAACCCTTCGGCTCCCATCTCCCGCATCTGCAATCTTCATTTTCTTCCAGTGAGGTGAAGGTCTGGTTTATTAAGGGAAGTGATGGTGGCATCAGATTTTAAGAACAGACAACAACACTATCTCAAAACACATATGAACATTGTGACCAAATATGAAGATCATGAAGAGAATTTGGATCGTTAGCAATGCATTGGGATTGTGTTCGCCAAGCTGGGAATTTGTGTTGCAGACGTTTCGTCCCCTGTCTAGGTGACATCCTCAGTGCTTGGGAGCCTCCTGTGCAGCGCTTCTGTGATCTTTCCTCCAGCATTTGTAGTGGTTTGAATCTGCTGCTTCCGGTTGTCAGTTCCAGCTGTCCGCTGCAGTGGTCGGTATATTGGGTCAAGGTTGATGTGCTTATTGAATGAATCTGTGGATGAGTGCCATGCCTCTAGGAATTCCCTGGCTGTTCTCTGTTTGGCTTGTCCTATAATAGTAGTGTTGTCCCAGTCGAATTCATGTTGCTTTTGGGATTCATGGGATTTTGTACACTACATTGGTTTTGCTCATGCTGGGTATTCCCATGCAAGGACTGCACAAAACACTACATAGGACAAACAGGAAGACAGCTAACGATCAGCATCCATGAACACCAACTAGCCACGAAATGACACGACCAGCTATCCTTAGTAGCCTCACACGCAGATGACAAGCAACATGAATTCGACTGGGACAACACTACTATTATAGGACAAGCCAAACAGAGAACAGCCAGGGAATTCCTAGAGGCATGGCACTCATCACAGATTCAATCAATAAGCACATCGACCTGGACCCAATATACCGACCACTGCAGTGGACAGCTGGAACTGACAACCGGAAGCAGCAGATCCAAACCACTACAAATGCCGGAGGAAAGATCACAGAAGCGCTTCACAGGAGGCTCCCAAGCACTGAGGATGTCACCTAGACAGGGGACGAAACGTCTGCAACACAAATTCCCAGCTCAGCGAACACAACCACAACAACGAGCATCCGAGCTACAAATCTTCTCACAAACTTTGAAAATGCATTGGGAATTGGATTGAGGTAACAGAATGAGGATCTCATGGATATGTTATGGTTCAAGAAGGCATGATGGGAACTAGGATGAAAACAATAGACTGATGTACAGAAGTGTTTGGCTTGATGAGCTAGTGGGAGGCAGAGAACTGGCTATGAAAAATGCGTTGCTGGAAAAGCGCAGCAGGTCAGGCAGCATCAAAGGAACAGGAGAATCGACGTTTCGGGCATAAGCCCTTCTTCAGGAATGAGGAGGGTGTGCCAAGCAGGCTAAGATAAAAGGTAGGGAGGAGGGACTTGGGGGAGGGGCGTTGGGAATGCGATAGGTGGCGATTCTGTTTGTTGACGTGGCTGAAGAGCTTCAAGGCAGAGGAGATGACCTGGGGGATGCAGTGAGAGAGGGACTCACTGAGATCCTTGTAGAGGGAGGAGGAGAACTTCTTCAAGGAAGGCATCCGTGCAAGAGGATTCGCAGTACGTTAAAATCAACGGCAGCTGAACAGATGGCCGGAAATTTAGTAACAAAAGAATTCCATGAGTTCCTCATACTTATTGCCAAAACAATTTCAAAATCCATGATAATTCCTGTTACCATTGAAAATTTTGAATTAGATTCCTTTTGTTGTATATTCCTGACCACCTAGTGTCTAGTCCTTTCCATGAATAGAATGTTTGACAGTGACAGACTTAATATAGATCTTAGGCAAAAGTGAGGACTGCAGATGCTGGAAACCAGAGTTTAGATCAGAGTGGTGCTGGAAAAGCACAGCAGGTCAGGCAGCATCCGAGGATCAGGAAAATCGACGTTTCAGCCAAAAGCCCTTCATCAGGAATATTCCTGATGAAGGGCTTTTGGCTGAAACGTCGATTTTCCTGCTCCTCGGATGCTGCCTGACCTGCTGTGCTTTTCCAGCACCACTCTGATCTAAGCCCTTAATATAGATCTTGTTGAGCAGAATATCCATTACAACCTACTTACGATTGCATCTGCCACTATAACTGAACTGGAGATTCGGAAGATTATTCAGGTTGACTTGAGGGTTAATTAAAATTCTAACTGACTGACCATGCAGCATGCTATTCTTTGTGTTCATCCTTTCAGAAATAATTTTACATTGTCTGTGATAGAAAGACAAGGCACACTTAAGTATAAAAATGTTTCAAAGTGAAAAGTTCTCTCTTTTAAATTCACTGCATCTTAATGTAATAATTAATATTGCTTTAATTTAGAAATTGTTGATATTCTACTTTTCGAATTGATGTGAGCCAGAGACACCATGAATGGCTTTGTGAACAAAGTTATATCGCTGTTATTAAGAGATACTTTTGGTAGTAGCAGATAAATATTTCTCCAGAAAGTACACAGGTATCTCCAGTGAACCATGTGACCTGATAATGATATAATCGGTTCAAATCTTTTACTTTTAAGGAGCAGTACTTATCCCTGGAGCTTTCATTGGTCAAGTTATTGGTGGGCTCATCATTTCCAAGATGAAACTTCAATGTCGAGATGTGATGAGAATGGGTGCAGTCACATGTGTATTATCACTGCTTTGTGCTTTAGTTTTTGTTTTTGCTAAATGTTCAAACCACCCATTTGCTGGAATCAACCAGGACTATAACTTGTAAGTAAACATGAAATTATTTTAGTTTTTCTGTATTTACAATCTGAAATGTCTTTTATGTTACCTATGTGATGATCACAATGTAAACTTCTGGTGCAAGATGTGACGCTGGTTAATATTCTCATCATTTAATATAACTAATTTAACTAGTTGATCTTCTGTGGTCTTTCACACATAGTCAGGATCAGGCATAACGTTCAGGGTGAAACATAACTGGTGACTAATAACTAAATCATGATGCACAGAGATTTCTAGCAAGGAAATTGAGGACGGACAACAAATTGTACAGCCCTTAAACCAGGAACAGGAGTTGACAGACATCCTTAAATCATGCAAATTGCTTGCAATGCAGGCAGAACACCAACTTTTAGCTGACTGGACATTTGAATGAACTCTGCTGCCAAAGAACACTATCTGCACTGTTCACTGCCAGGATGCATCAGCAGAGGGCCATAATAATTAGTAACTAGCATCACTTTAAAGCTAGCCTGCAGTTGTGAAAGGGGATGCGCAGCGTAACAATCGCAGTAAGGCTGGTCGAAGAGAATCAGACCTGGGAAAAAGTAAAGAACGGCAAAGCAGGGATGAGCACAAGCTCCAAGATTTTCAGACACTGTACATCTTTATGGAGAAGTTGCAAAGAATGATAGCTGGGAAGAAGACCCATTAGACAGATTGTCAAAGACCAATGGGAACAGGTAGCTGTGGAGCTCAATACTAATTATTAAGGCTTGAAGCCCCAGTGCTGTGCTTCAATAAAATCAATGGCTTTATATGAATGATCAGTGTTAGTGAAGGCATCTTCAAATTCAATAATTCCTTACTAATGGTTGATTACATACTTCATTATTATATCACAAATACAATAGAGAACATATTAGGAACACCTTGCACTTGTGATTTAGTAGCTCCTAGGTCTCCTGATCATTTTCATCAAACCAGTTTAAATTGTGAGGTGTCCCTGTACTGGAAACTAAAACCAAAAGGAAAGAAAGCAGATTGATGTGCACATGAAGGCTGAGTTCCAACAAGTAAAATCACATGATCTAAAAAGCATTTGGTGGACAGAAAGAGTGCATGAAATACATCAACTTACCAACATTACCAACAGCCATGACATGCATAGATTCTTCAGCACCTTTAAGACCATCTATGGCCAAGCAGCCAGGCACCTAACCTACTGAAAGCTAAGAATGAGCTGGTTCTCATCAGAAATGTAGAGGCAGTGAGTGCTTTTGGAAGGAGCACTTCAAAATTGAAACGCCATCGTTGATGTGAGCGCCCTTAACCAAATTATGGTATGCCACTTGTGAATGTCTCAGTATGATCCCAGCCAATCATGAAGATGAAAGTTATTCACTAGCTCAGAACCAACAAGACCATTGATCATAGAATCATAGAATCTCTAAAGTGCAGAAAGAGGCCATTGGGCCCATTGAGTCTGCACCAACCCTCCGAAGAGCATTCCAGCCTCCGCCCATCCCCATAATCCTGTATGGCATTTTCGTCATTGCTAACGCACCTAACCTGCACATCTTGGACTTACAGGCCAATTTTTAGCATGGCCAATCCACCTTACCTGCACAACTTCGGACTGTGGGAGGAAACTGGAGCATCTGGAGGTGATGCAGATGGAAATCCTGCAGAAATACTAAAATAGAGGGGAGAAGTACACTTAGCTCATATACATGACCTCATCTCTCTCACTTGGAATGAGGAGAATTTTCCATGGGATATCCAAGATGCTGTTTTGTGATCACCTTCAACAAAGGAGATAAGATAAATTAGAGTAACCACAGAGAGGTATTCCCTGCTATCAACCACGGGAAAGATCATTGCACAAATCCTCGTTAGTTCTTCCCTCCCAATGGCTGAAGATCTTCTGCCAGAATTGCAATGTGTATCCTGTCTACCAAGAGGTATAATGGCCATGGTCTCCACAACAAAACAAAGCCCAAGAAAAATTCATAGCAACAGCAACCAATACACATGGCTTTTTTGTCCTCACAAAGACCTTTGACTCTGGGAGGGACTTGGAATGTCCTGTTCAAATTTGCTGCTTGCAGAAGAGTATCACCATTCATGCCTGCTGCACGATGGCATGAAAGCTGATATTCACCACTGTATCCATTACACCCCCAATAGTGTGCAAACTGGGGTCAAGCAAGACTTTGTCATTGTGCCAGTATTCGTCTTCTTTGTTTGCAACATTCCACCCCATAACTATGATGTCAAGCTAATTTAGAGGATGAGTAGGAAACTATTCAAACTGTGTTGCCTCCAGTCCCGAACGAAGTTTTATCATCCTTTATCATCAAGTTGCAATATGCAAACAGTGCTTGTCTGTACACACTCAAGAGATTATTAATGCATTCAACTAGCCACTGAACAAAGTGGATGAATTTCCATACTTTGTGAGCCTCCTCTCAGTAAGGACAGACATCAAATTCCTCTCACAACACCAGAGTAGAAAAAAAGTTTTCCTCCATCCCAAGGGACACCTTAAGAAAATGGAAAGGGAACATATATTCCTTCAACATGTTGATATTTGCTGTAGCGTCAGTTGTCAATGGGGTTTAATTCTATTGGTGAAGTCTCTATTGAATTCAGAGATCCAAGGGATGTTAAAGTGTAGTATTTAAATTATGAACTACCATCAGTGAAAAATATAGGTGATTAAGTTAATTTATTCGGTCTGCAAATAAGAAAGAGAAACTTTTCCCAAAACAGACTAAAAGAATTTAGAATTAGAATCTCTAAAGTGTGGAAGCTGGCCCTTTGGCCCAACAAGTCCACACTGACCCTCCGAAGAGTAACCCACCCAGGCCCACTCCCCTATTACTCCACATTTACCCCTGACTAATTCACCTAACCTACACATCCTTGGACACTATGGGCAATTTAGTGTGGCCAATTCACCTAACTGCACATCTTTGGACTGTAGGAGGAAACCAGAGTACCTGGAGGAAACCCATGCAGACATGGGGAGAATGTGCAAACTCCACACAGACAGTGACCCAAGGCTGGAATCAAACCCAGGTCCCTGGCGCTGTGAGGCAGCAGTGCTAACTACTGAGCCACTGTTCTGCCTTAAAAGGAGTAAACATAGTCAGCAAGTCCAACAATAAATTTCACTCAAAACAACAAATGCTGGAGATCATAGTGGGTCATGGATGGAAAGAGAGCAAGCTAATGTTTCAAGCCTAGGTGACTCTTCATTAGAGCTGATGAAGCTGATATGCTAGCTTGCTCTCTCTCCATGGATGCTGCTTGACTCACTGTGATCTCCAACATTTGATTTTTCAGTACAGATTCGAGCATCTGTAGTAATTTGCTCCTAATAAATCTTACTCAAACTGACAACAACAAATAACAATGTGAGTTGAGTTTCTCTCACGAATTGTTTTAGACGTTTCAGCACTTTATCCTTGTGAATTATTCTTGTAACTGCTTTGTGCTGTCTATCTCTCTCACTCATACTGGACTCGAAATGTTAAATCTGTTTCTCTCCACAGATGCTGACAGATCTGCTGACTCTCTCCTGGATTTTCTATTTGTCTCAGTGAATAGGTTTGAATTTCAAACCCACTGTCTGTTGCATTCAGAGCAACCTAATTTTGTATAGGGGACATTTGAAATTAGCACTCCCATTTTTACATGCAAAAGCCTCATTATTTTTGAATTGTCTGTATATTTTCTTAGCCTATACAGCTGAATATGCATTCAGCAGCAGCAGTGAGCCCTGGTGTGGCACCTAAAGAAAGCATCAACAACTTACATCTCAGCTACAAATTGACTTTTTTTCTGATTGTTGCTCTGTGAATGCATCAATGATAGCTTGAGGCTCGTTTTCTTCAGTGTGTACATGCACAAATGTTGTTTGTATCCTGCAAATTGACAATGGTGGTTACGGTTGACTTCGTCAACACAGTTTGAATAGTTTCCTACTCATCATCGAAATTGGTTTGACATCATCAGGAGGCTTCACGGTTATGGGGTGAAATGTTGCAAGAAGGAAAAGAATATGTTCGGAAGTATTTAGTTCTTTCTAAAGTTGCTTAAACTTTGCAAAATTCTACATGGGTTGCTGCAACAGATTCTGTAAATCTTTTTGCTGATTTCCACACAAAACAGTTCTCATAGACATGGGTATTCTGTTAGGTATTTTCCCAGGATACAACATGACATGGAGAATGAATGAAGCATGGCAGGTTATTGAACGAAGAAAGAACAAGAGTGGAAGAGTGGTCAGGCTGTAGTAGTAGCCACACATTCAAACAATCTAGGCAGTCAAATAAAAATAACACTGTGAATAGGTTTTGTGAGACAAGAATATATTAAAAAAATGGAAAGTGCAAGTGGAGCAGCTGGCACAGAAGCCCTCTGCGGACCATTTTTAAAATTTTCCTATACCAATATGGTATTCAGTGCATACAACAATGGACATTTCTCTCATCATAATCTTTATCTCATCTCTGTGTTTCCATTCTGAAATTCTGGTTATTTTCCAAATCTTTTTCTGTGTTTCCAATTCCAATATGTAATTTCCTCTCTCCCATAACACATACTCCTTTGTTCCTCCAGTCATTGTCTTTATAGCCCTCGTGTTTGGCTACCTGTGGTCTTTGATCTTTTGTCTGTTCCACGACCTCTAATCTATCCCTTTCTTAGTCTCCGTTTTCCTGTTCTTCAATCACTGTTTGATCCCAGGATGTTTATATTTCTGTGTTTTTACTGTGGTACTTTCTGGCCGATGATAGGTTAACTCTGCTTTTCATTGACCTATGCTTGAAAGTAGGTAAAAACAATGACTGCAGATGCTGGAAACCAGATTCTGGATCAGTGGTGCTGGAAGAGCCCAGCAATTCAGGCAGCATCCGACAAGCAGCAAAATCGACGTTTCGGGCAAAAGCCCTTCATCAGGAATAAAGGCAGAGAGCCTGAAGCAGGGAGAGATAAGCTAGAGGAGGGTGGGGGTGGGGAGAAAGTAGCATAGAGTACAATAGCTGAGTGGGGGAGGAGATGAAGGTGATAGGTCAGGGAGGAGAGGGTGGAGTGGATAGGTGGAAAAGGAGCTAGGCAGGTTGGACAAGTCCGGACAGGTCAAGGGGACAGTGTGGAGCTGGAAGTTTGAAACTAGGATGAGGTGGGGGAAGGGGAAATGAGGAAGCTGTTGAAGTCCACATTGATGCCCTGCTGACACGCCCCCCACAGACACCACTGTCACTATCCCCACCCCCCAGAACCCCGATGGGAACACTACCCCTGCTCATGCCTCCACCCCCATTCCCCCCACCATCACACCCACTCCAGGTACTGGCTCCGACCCCACTCCCAGCTCCACACCCACACCAGATCCCAGCTCCCAGCCCTGCCGAGTTTTCACCATCCCTCCAGACCTCCCACTCACTGAGGATGAACGATCAGTCCTCAGCAAAGGACTCACCTTCATCCCCCTCCGTCCAAGCATCAATGAATTTAATACACGCCGTGACATCGAACACTTCTTCCGTCGCCTCCGCCTCCGAGCTTACTTTCACAATCAGGACTCCCGCCCACCTTCCGAGGACCCCTTCGCCCACCTCCAACACACTGCATCCACCTGGACACCCCGCTGGCCTATTACCTGCCCTCGACCTCTTCATTTCCAATTGCCGCCGGGACATTAACCGCCTCAACCTGTCGACCCCCCTCCCCCACTCCAACCTCTCACCCTCACAACGCGCAGCCCTCCAATCCCTCTGCTCTAATCCCAACCTCACCATTAAGCCAGCGGATAAAGGGGGCGCAGTGGTAGTCTGGCGCACTGACCTCTACACCGCTGAAGCCAAACGCCAACTCGAGGACACCTCTTCCTACTGCCCCCTCAACCATGACCCCACCCCCCATCACCAAACCATCATCTCCCAGACCATACAGAACCTCATCACCTCAGGAGATCTCCCACCCACAGCTTCCAACCTCATAGTCCGGGAACCCCGCACTGCCCGGTTCTACCTCCTTCCCAAGATCCACAAGCCTGACCACCCTGGCCGACCCATTGTCTCAGCATGCTCCTGCCCCACTGAACTCATCTCTACCTACCTCGACACTGTCCTATCCCCCCTAGTCCAGGAACTCCCCACATACGTTCGAGACACCACCCACGCCTTCCACCTCCTCCAAGACTTCCGTTTCCCCGGCCCCCAACGCCTCATCTTCACCATGGATATCCAATCCCTCGACACCTCCATCCGCCATGACCAGGGCCTCCAAGCCCTCCGCTTTTTTCCTCTCCAGACGTCCCCAACAGTACCCTTCCACCGACACTCTCATTCGTTTGGCGGAACTGGTCCTCACCCTTAACAATTTCTCCTTTGAATCCTCCCACTTCCTCCAGACCAAAGGGGTAGCCATGGGCACACGTATGGGCCCCAGCTATGTCTGTCTCTTTGTTGGCTACGTAGAACAGTTGATCTTCCGTAATTACACCGGCACCACTCCCCACCTCTTCCTCCGCTACATTGATGACTGCATTGGCGCCACCTCGTGCTCCCACGAGGAGGTTGAGCAATTCATCAACTTCACCAACACATTCCACCCTGACCTTAAATTTAACTGGACCATCTCTGACACCTCCCTCCCCTTCCTGGACCTCTCCATCTCCATTAGTGACGACCGACTTGACACTGACATTTTTTACAAACCCACCGACTCCCACAGCTACCTGGATTACACCTCTTCCCACCCTATCTCTTTCAAAAATGCCATCCCATATTCCCAATTCCTCCGCCTCCGCCGTATCTGCTCCCAGGAGGACCAGTTCCACCATAGAACACACCAGATGGCCTCCTTCTTTAGAGACCGTAATTTCCCTTCCCATGTGGTTAAAGATGCCCTCCAACGCATCTCGTCCACATCCCGCACCTCCGCCCTCAGACCCCACCTCTCCAACCGTAATAAGGACAGAACGCCCCTGGTGCTCACCTTCCACCCTACAAACCTCCGCATAAACCAAATCATCCTCCGACATTTCCGCTACCTCCAAAAAGACCCCACCACCAGGGATATATTTCCCTCCCCACCCCTTTCCGCCTTCTGCAAAGACTGTTCCCTCCGTGACTACCTGGTCAGGTCCACACCCCCCCTACAACCCACCCTCCCATCCTGGCACTTTCCCCTGCCACCGCAGGAACTGTAAAACCTGTGCCCACACCTCCTCCCTCACCTCTATCCAAGGCCCTAAAGGAGCCTTCCACATCCATCAAAGTTTTACCTGCACATCCACTAATATCATTCATTGTATCCGTTGCTCCCGATGCGGTCTCCTCTACATTGGGGAGACTGGGCGCTTCCTAGCAGAGCGCTTTAGGGAACATCTCCGGGACACCCGCACCAATCAACCAAACCGCCCCGTGGCCCAACATTTCAACTCCCCCTCCCACTCTGCCGAGGACATGGAGGTCCTGGGCCTCCTTCACCGCCGCTCCCTCATCACCAGACGCCTGGAGGAAGAACGCCTCATCTTCCGCCTCAGAACACTTCAACCCCAGGGCATCAATGTGGACTTCAACAGCTTCCTCATTTCCCCTTCCCCCAACCCATCCTAGTTTCAAACTTCCAGCTCCACCCTGTCCCCTTGACCTGTCCGGACTTGTCCGACCTGCCTATCTCCTTTTCCACCTATCCACTCCACCCTCTCCTCCCTGACCTATCACCTTCATCTCCTCCCCTACTCACCTATTGTACTCTATGCTACTTTCTCCCCACCCCCACCCTCCTCTAGCTTATCTCTCCCTGCTTCAGGCTCTCTGCCTTTATTCCTGATGAAGAGCTTTTGCCCGAAACGTCGATTTTGCTGCTTGTTGGATGCTGCCTGAATTGCTGTGCTTGAAAGTAGTTTGGAGCTCATAAAGCATCACTGCTCAAACTATAATTTACCTTAAAAACACAGAGATTATGGAACAGTTGGAGGTGACAAGCAGCCTGACAAGTTGTAGTTGGACTAAACAAGGATGTTTGGAGTGATGGTGAGACAAGTTTCATCGAAGAGGATGTCCGGGCAAATAGTACAAAAACAGCATATGTGTTAGTGGGCTGGTATGCATAAAAGATGCTAAGAAACATTAACTGGAACAGTGGAATGAAGAATGAAGGGAGAGGAAAAAGTAAACAAAGGTGCCTGAATGTAACTGTAAAACTAACTCCTCAGCAGCTTACAGTGAAAAAAACTGAAAACCAATATATCTGTAACTTATTTTCTCTAAAAACTCAACAGGAACATCTAGTGGCCACTCTCCAAACTACAAATATACTGAAAACAGGTTTTTAAAATCATTTGTTCACTATAACTTGCAGCTATTGTGTGGAACCTGCCATGCAATAGAAACTGTAATACAATTAGCTTTGAAAAATATTGAGTACAGTGTCATTTACAGGCATAAGAAATATTGCAGTCAATTTAAAATATGACAGGCTGTTAGTCATAGAATCATAAAGTCTTTAAATCACAGATGGTAGACACTTAGTCCAATTAGTCCATACTGCTTCTCCAGAGAAAATCAAGGAGGACCATTTTTCTGCTGTGTTATTATAATCTTTCAAATTTATTTCCCTCCACTGCCCATTCATTTATTTTTGAAATCATCAATCATCTCTACTACCACCAACTTTACAAGTTGTGATTTCCAGACATGACCATTTACTGTGGAAAAAGATTGTTCTTCATATCTTCCCCAGCTTCAGTGTTCTCTAGTCCTTGAACCATCAGCCAATAAGAACATTTCATTGCTTCTCATTGTGTTCATTATTCAAACCTGTCATGGCCACATCTTCTTCTTCTTCTTTGGCAGTCCCTCAGTGTCTAAGGCAGCTTGCTTCCACTCTGGACTGGGTGTTTGGGTGTGTTCAGTGAGTTCAGTGGTGGCTGAATAGTCCGATCTGGGAGCTGCATAATCTGCTGCAGATGGGGGAGGTGGTGTTTCAGGAGGGGAGATGTGGCACAGTCTGCACTTTGCATTGCTCTTTCTGCTGCCTGGCCTCCAGTTATTAAACTCATTGATGCTCAAAATGGTTAGCATCTTCTCAGATGCTTTTTCTCCAGTTTGTGCATTTTTGGACAAGTGATTCCTACATGTTGTTGGGTCTGTTGCATTTGATTAGGAATTTCAGGGTAGCATTTCCTCTGCCCTACCAGTGATCACTTACCTTTACGGAGCTCGGAATAGATTCTTGGGTTGGGCATGCGGACAATGCAACCGGCCCATCGTAATCGATTGTATGTGACCAGTGCCTCAATATTGGCCTGAGAGGGTGTTTGTGTTAGGATGCCTATCCTGCTAGTGGATTTGCAGGATTTTGTGGAGGCGGGACTGGTGATAGCTTTCCAGGGATTTGAAGTGTCTGCTATGCATGATTTTGTTTCATATGCACACAGAAGAGTAGGGACCATACCACGCAGGAGATCATGCATTTTGTGTCGGGTTTGAAGTCTCGAGTTTCGAACACTGTTCCTCAGGCTGCACGGGCACGTTGGAGTCGGTGTTGGATTTCATCATCAATGTTAGTTTGCACCAAAAGGACACTCCCAAGGTATGGGAAATGACCCACCTTTTCTAAGGGCTTGCCGTGGATTTTGATGGATAGGTGACAAGTGTGGGCTGCTAAAGAACCTTTATTTTCCAGATATTTAGTCTAAGACCCATTCTCTCCTACACTTTGATGAATATGTTGACAATGGTTTGTAGCTCAACCTTTGAATGTGTGCACATTGTCTGCATAGTGCAGCTCAATAACAGAAGTTACGCTGCTCTTGCTTCTGGCCTAGGGGTGTTGAAAGCTGACAGTTTCCCCACTTGACCTGTAGGTTAGCTCCACTCTGGCAGGGAGCTTCATGGAGATGGGGTGGTGTGTTGTGGCAAAAAAAAGTGGAGAGGAGTGTTATTGCGATGACCCCAGTTTACCCTCGTATTGAGTCTGTGCTGGATGCGTTCGTGAGGATCATGGCTTGTAAGTCATCATGAAGCATCGCTATCAAATCTCTCTTCAATTGCTTCAAACTGAACAACACCAATTTCTCCAACCTAATCTTGTGGCTAAAATCCCCAATTCCTGGTACATTGGGGATTTTAGTCCTGGTACCAGGACTGTTCTGGTACATTGTCTCTGTCTTATGCATCAGCTCAAACTCCTCTCTATTAAATTCCATTTATCTTTCTCCCTATTTACAAACCCACCAATGTCTTATTTGTTTGGTATCATCCTGAATGTCATATTTCAAAATTTGGTATCATCATCAAACTTTGATGTTTTACTCAATGCTAATTATTTGAAAACACCAGTGTCTACCATCCTTCAATCTGAAAAACAAACATTGACTACGATTCACTGATTTTTTTTTCCTTATGCTAGGTTTTATCCAGACTGACACTGATCCTCCTATTCTATAGCCTCATTTTTTAAATAAACTTTATACAATATTTTGTCAAACACTTCCTTAAAATTCATAGATAGAATTTCCCTCCATCAACCATTTTGACTTCATCAAGAATTTTACTTGGATAAGCGTAGCACAAACTGATTTTTGGTCCTACATGTTTTGTGCAAGTAATTAAATCCACAGAATAGCAATTTTCAAATCCTTATCTTAATTTTTGTTACAGGTGATCCAAGAAGGGGGATTTTCTCGTGAGCCCAAGCATAATTTTGAAATATCTTACAGAAAAATAAGATAAATTGCTGATTGTTATTTAGCAGCAAGCTATGAATCCTAAACAATACTGATGGTCTATTTTTGAGTGCTATGCTTAAATTAATAGCAAAACCAACATCAATGGCATCCTCAGGATATTGGTTCTTATACAAATGCCATTGCTGAAGCAACAGGACTTTATCCTTCAATGTTAATCTGTGATTTTATGTGAACTGAGAGAAACATTATCCTTTCTTTTCTCCATATTGTCTCACAGTAACAGCACTGCAGAAAAAATCGACTTGGTGGTACCCTGCAATAAGGAGTGTCATTGCATCCGTTCTTACTTCAATCCAGTATGTGGTGCAAATAATGTCCAGTACTTTTCTGCATGCTATGCAGGTTGTACTAATGCAACAAAAGCAGATGGCACACTGGTAGGTTTTCTAATTTTAAGATAGTTTACCAGTATTTCTGATTGGCTATTTTATCAAAGTTAAATTGTGTCATGAATATGCAAATTGTCCTTTTGAAAAATGACAGAGTACATTGTAGGAACTTTGGTTTCTACTCTTGAAAATCTGTCTGTCAGATTGATGTGATGCCTTTGGTATCTGGGCAAGTAGAGTTAATGTGCTTTATGCTTTTGTGCACTCGTTTGCTTCTTATTTTTAGCCTTCACCACTGGTTCCCAGCAATGTGAAAAACAGAGCCCAACACTGAATGCTCCCTGTCAACATGGAATATTGCCCATGAATGTCCTTTACACAAAAGCAGGTCAGATCCAATCATGCCAATTAGTACTACATTAGTCTCCTGTTAAACATCAACAATGTGATGGACGTTCACATTCACAGTGCTATCAAGCAGCACTTGCACAACAATACCTACTCACCAGTGCTCAACATGCCTTCAGCTCCTGACCTCATTAAGCTTTGTTCCAAACATAGGCAAGAAAGAATTGGACGAAAGACATGAGATGAAAGTGGTTGACATCACAGCAGAATTAGACTCAGTATGGCCACAAGCAACCCTGGCAAAATTGAAGTCAATAAGAATCAACAAGAATATTATTTAATGATTGGAGTCATACTTAGCACTAAGGAAGGTGGTTCTGGTCACTGACATCAAACCTTTCAGCTCTGGACATTGATACAGGAGTTCCTCAGGGCGGTGTCCCAATGATCTTTGGTTGCTTCATCAATGGCTTTCCCAGAGATTGCAGGGTCCTGAGATGCAAGAGATCTAAGTATCCTAATGCATGAAACACTGATGGTTTTATATATATATATATACGGCAAGCAATTACGAAAGCTAATCGAATGTTGTCATTTGTCACAATGGAAACTATGTACAAAAATATGCTTCAGTTATTCCATGCACTGGTGGGACCACATCTGGAATACTGTTCACTACATCGTTTACCTTATCAGTGGTTAGCACTGCTGCCTCACAGCTCCAGGGAGCCAGGTTCGCTTCCAGCCTCGGACAACTGTCTGTGTGGAATTTGCACACCCTCTCCGTGTGTGCATGGGTTTCCTCCAGGTGCTCTGGTTTCTTCCCACAATCCAAAGATGTGCACATTAGGTGTATTGGCCATGCTAAATTGCCCACAGTGTTCAGGGATGTGTCGGTTAGGCGTATTAGTCAGGGGTAAATATAGAGTAATAGGGTAGAGGAATGGGTCTGTGTGGGATAATCTTTGGAGGGTTGATGTGGACTAGTTGGGCCTAATGGCTTGTTTCCACACTGTATTGATTCTATAATTCTATGATTTGAGAAAGGATATCAATGTGTAGGAAGCAGTTCAAAGTAGTACCACACTAGTACCTGGACTGAGTGATTTGTCTTATGAGGAAAGGTTGGACAAGCTCCGCTTGTATCTGCTGGAGTCATAGAATCATACAGTGTTGAACAGGTCCATTGGCCCATCAAGTCTGCACTGACAAGAATTTACAATATTTTGCAACACTTTTTTTAACTCATTCACGGGATGAGGGCATCACTGCAAAACCAGTATTTATTGCCCATCCCATCGGACAGTTAAGAGTCATCCATATTGCTGTGGGTCAGGAGGCACATGTAGGCTGTACTAGGTAAAGACAGCAGTTTCCTTCCCTAAAGGACATTAGTGAACCAGATGGGTTTTACCAACAATTGACAATGAAACCTTGATCATCACAGACTCTCAATTCCAGATATTTATTGAATTCAAATTCCACCATCTGCGTTGACAGGATTTGAACCCAGGTCCCCAGAATATTATTTGGGTCTCTGGGTTAAGAGTCCAACAATAATAGCACCAGGCCATTGCCTCCCAGTTGCCCATAGCCTTGAATGTTATGACATTTAGTGCTCATCCAAATACTTTTTTAAGGGTTCTGATGTTTCTCACCTCAATTTCCCTCCCAGTCAGTACATTCTAGATTCCCACCACCTTCTGGGTAAAAATACTTTCCTCAAATCCCCTCTAGATAATGCTGAAGAAGGGCCTGTGCCCGAAACGTCGAATCTCCTGTTCCCTGGATGCTGCCTGACCTGCTGTGCTGTTCCAGCAATAAAGTTTCAACTTTGAACTCCAGCATCTGCAGACCTCACTTTCTCCTTAAAATAATGCCCCCTTGTTATCTGAGGTCAACAAGGGGAACAGTTGCTTTCTGTCCACCCTGTCCATGCCCCTCATAATCTTATACAGCTCATTCAAGTCTCCTGTCAGCCTTCTTTGCTCTAAAGAAAACAACTTGAGCTTATCCAGCCACTCTTCATAGCTAAAAGGCTGCATCTCAGGCAACATCCTGGTGAATCTCCTCTGCACCCACTCCAGTGCAGTCACATCCTTCCTGCAATGCAGTGAACAGAACTGTACACAGTACTCCAGGTGTGGCTTAACCAAAGTCCTGCACAGCTCCAACATAGATCTATGAGATTAGAAGAGTAAGATATGATTTGATTGAAGCAGATAAGATCCTGGGGTCAAATTACAGGGTCATGTGAAGAAGATGTTTTGTCTTGTGGTAAAATCTGGAACCAGGTTTCATTATTTTAAAAATAATGACCCCTTTAACACAGGTGAGATTTTTTTTTTATTTTTCTGTCTCAGAGATCCATGAGTCTTTGGAACTCTTTTCCTTAAAAGACGATTGAAACAGAAGTGAATAAATTTTGTTCAGCAAGGAAAGCAAGGTTCTCAGTGGTGTTTGAGTTGCCTTGTTTGTATGTTCCCCTCATCATAAGGTCAGAAATGGAGATTTGCTAATGATTGCACAGTATGCAGTCCCATTCACAACTCAAATAAATGTTGGAAATCTGAAAAAAATAGAGTGAAAGCTGGAAAAAAATCAGCAGGTGTGGCAGGATCTGTGGAGAGACAAACAAAGTTAATGTTTTGAATCCAAGTTGATTGTTCTTCAGAACTGAAATGGTAAAAAAAAAGTTTTTCTTTAGCTATTGACAGAGAGGGAGGAGGATCAAGTGGAATAAATGGTGAGAATGCCCAGAGTAAAAGCAGTGCTGTGGTAGTAAAGCAAAATGGAGATTTAGAAAAGATATAAGTGATAGGCGTGGAAAGGAGAAAATGGTTCCACTCTGTGTTGAGAGCAAAATGAACAAAGCACAAACAAGACATGTTTGAGTGCTGTGTCAGGAAATTGCCATCCCCACAAAAAAGATAGTTTAACCATCTGCCTTTAACATTCAAAGGCATTGCCATTATTGAATCACTTAATGTCAATTTCCTGGAGATCATCTGTAAAACGTTATGAAAATATAAAAATGGTGGCTGCAAGAGTGGGTTCAGATACTGGGAATTCTACGGCGAGGAACTCACCTATGACCTGTACCACCGAGAAGCTGCAGCAGTACTACCACTTGCAAGTTTCTGGCAAGCCCCAAACTATCCTTGGAACTAAATCACTCTTTTTTCATGATTGTTGGACCAAAAACCTGTAGCCACCTATCTAACAGTTCTGTGATGTACCGACACGAGATGGACTGCAATACTTCAAGAATTTGGCTTTCCACCACAATGTCAAGGGCAAAAAGAGATGGACAACAAATGTTCTATTTTCTAGCATCACTTACTGCCTTTTAAAGAACAAAAAAAGTAAATACAACACATACACTGGCATGGTTTTGCCCATAGATACATTGTATCTTGTGGTACTGAGCTGTACAGACCAGAAGGTTATGGGTTTACTCCCTTGGGGTGAGTTAGTATTCACCTGCTGAGGAATTAGATCTCTTTTCCCGGACAGCTGGAACAATCTTCAGACTCTGAAGATGCATCATCAAACTAGGGAGAGAAAAATTAACCAATCATCCCATTGATAATTGTTATCCATGAAAATGGTTGATGGAATTCAATGTGAGCAAATGCGAGGTCTTGCACTTTGGGAAAAAGAATAGAAGCATGGATTACTTTCTAAACGGTGAGAAAATTCGTAAAGCCAAAGTACAGAGGGATCTGGGAGTGCTAGTTGAGGATTCTCTAAAGGTAAACATGCAGGTTGAGTCCGTGATTAAGAAAACGAATGCAATGTTGTCAATTATCTCAAGGGGGTTGGAATATAAAAGCACTGTTGTGCTACTGAGAATTTATAAAGCTCTGGTTAGGCCCCATTTGGAGTCCTGTGTCCAGTTTTGGTCCCCACACCTCAGGAAGGACTTACTGGCACTGGAGCGTGTCCAGCGGAGATTCACACGGATGATCCCTGGAATGGTACGCTTAACATACGAGGAACGGCTGAGGATCCTGGGATTGTATCCATTGGAGTTTAGAAGATTAAGGGGAGATCTAATAGAAACTTACAAGATAATACATGGCTTGGAAAGGGTGGACGCTAGGAAATTGTTTCCGTTAGGCGAGGAGACTAGGACCCGTGGACACAGCCTTAGAATTAGAGGGGGTAAATTCAGAACAGAAATGCGGAGACATTTCTTCAGCCAGAGAGTGGTGGGCCTGTGGAATTCATTGCCACAGAGTGCAGTGGAGGCTGGGACGCTAAATGTCTTCAAGGCAGAAATTGATAAATTCTTGATGTCACAAGGAATTAAGGGCTACAGGGAGAATGCGGGTAAGTGGAGTTGAAATGCCCATCAGCCATGATTGAATGGCGGAGTGGACTCGATGGGCCGAATGGCCTTACTTCCGCTCCTATGTCTTATGGTCTTATGGTCTTATAACTTCCTCTGTAAATGAAAGAGATCAACTAGCCTCAATATGCTGGGCTGAATCTTACTTTATTTGTCTAAATTTGAGCTGCATTGAGTATTTTGGAGGTGTTTCACTGTCAATCCTCTTGCCCCATCTTACCTCACATCATAAATTACCTATCCACACCCCATGGTGTCGTTTGCACCTGATTTCTGCCGCATCCTACCATATGGCATTCCCACAACAGCTCAGTAGATATCTGCTTAAACACTGGCATCATTGTGCGCAATCTTAAAAAGCCTATTGTGCAGCCAGCCAAACTTTAAATTGAGAGCTGCCCTGCATAGTTTCCACATGTACTTCAGACATGGCAGACAGGGGAAACTGTTGCCTCACTTTGTGTGCAGGGTCCTGGAATTCCTCCTAGATGCTGGTGCCAATGTGTGACTTTCCTCTCCCATAAAAGCAGGAGTGGAGGCCATCTTGCCAAGCCATGCCAGTCTGGTCTGAGTTTGCTTCCTGACTAAAGCAGGTTCAGCCATTAGGAAGATGGCCTGCAATGTAGGAAGAAGGCCTATGTCCTTCTCCAGTCTGCCTGGGTAATCTTCTCTCTGATATCTCGAACTCACTCCATGTCTTTTAGTGTACCCACCTCCCCCCAAGACTCATGCTCCAGCATGACTTAAGAGTCAAGTCAGGTGGTGTGTTATCCATCATTCATCTCCTCATTCCTTATGAGAAGAGGATCCTGATCATGATTTCCCCAAGCTGGGCTCGGACTAGTATCTGGAGGCTGCCCTGCTCACAGTGGCAGGATCTCTTGAACAAAGGCTAGCCCCCTTGACTTGATTGAGATCTGCTGACAATTATGACAAACTTCCTGGCTTTGTGTCTAAACAGCTCTGCAAATTTTTTTTAATGAAACTGTTATCTCTGGGTGAGGGAGCAAAGCGCAAAAAAGGCTAAGCAAGGCAATGAAAACAGAATGCTGTAAGCATATTGCAAGCATATTGCATGCCTTTTGTGTAAAGCATGAAAGATGGAGCAGGATGATCTCAAGATGAACCTCACTGCCCTGGTCACCCAATTTTGCTACACATCCCACCATGTCATTCAGATCCCACAGGATTCCATGCATTAACTCGGTTCCTCTCTCTCCACAGGCGCTACCAGACCTGCTGAGTTTCTTCAGAAATTTCTCATTTTATCTCAGATCTGTAGTATCACACTACTTTTCTTTTATCCCGATAATATCTTGATATATAACTATATCTGTATGTTATTTTGCTGGAAGATGGGTAATCAGGTAATCATGCTCTTCCTGTTATAGTAATTCTGCCCCAAATATAATTAGCTTCCATTTGTAGCTCTCATGAAAGAGAAATCATAGTGCTGTTTGATATTTTTTCACTGCTATAGTTTAAAATTCACAGTAATTACATAATTATTGCACAAAAGGAGAGAGACACGATGAGTATATGATGTACATTGCAGCTAAGTGACACATTTGACATTGGAAAATTACAAAGAAATTAAGACGAAATAATAAGAATTACCATTTAGATTAAATTTTGATAATACTAAGCAAATTGTTAGTTTTGTTTCTTTTTCTCAAATATTGCCTGACCTGACTATTTTCAGCAGTGTGTCTTTTTTATTGTAGTGCAGACCATTGCTGTTTTTAAGAGTTTTAGTTTCAATCTGGTCTTGCAAATCTGATCCCCAGATTTGTTCCACACCCATGTCACTTGCACAATACTGCATTAAAATACAGATCCTTTAATTGCACCGGAGGCAAGACTGGCAATGTGTAAAAGGTGGTCAGAAGGAACTGACCCCAGAGTGAAATTTTCAAAGGTAAATTTCAGCATTCCTAGGTTTGCTTTGTCATGTTAAATAAAACAGAGTTCAAAATCACATCTGATGAAAAGGGAGTGACTCGAAAGCTAGTGCTTCGAAATAAACCTGTTAGACTATAACCGGGTGTTGTGTGATTTTCAACTTTGTCCACACCAGTAACACCAGCACCTCCAAATCATAAATCAAATAGGTGAGAGATCCAGCAGCATTGAAGTACAGACAAGTAGCTAAACAATCAGTGACGAGGTGCTAGTCCTGCTTTGTATGAATAACTCTTTTTACCAAGTTTACTTCAACGGAAACATCTAGGAGAAAGTGAGGACTGGAAATCAGAGCTGAAAAATGTGTTGCTGGAAAAGCGCAGCAGGTCAGGCAGCATCCAAGGAGCAGGAGAATCGACATTTCGGGCATAAGCCCTTCTTCAGGAATGAGGAGGGTGTGCCAAGCAGACTAAGATAAAAGGTAGGGAGGAGGGACTTGGGGAAGGGGCGTTGGGAATGCGATAGGTGGAAGGAGGTTAAGGTGAGGGTGATAGGCCGGAGAGGGGACAAAGAGGTCGGGAAGAAGATTGCAGGTCAAGAAGGCGGTGCTGAGTCCGAGTGTTGGGACTGAGATAAGGTGGGGGGAGGGGAAATGAACAAGCTGGAGAAATCTGCATTAATCCCTTGTGGTTGGAGGGTTCCTAGGCGGAAGATGAGGCGCTCTTCCTCCAGGCGTCGTGTTGCCATGGTCTGGCGATGGAGGAGGCCAAGGACCTGCATGTCCTTGGCGGAGTGGGAGGGGGAGTTAAAGTGTTCAGCCACAGGGCGGTTGGGTTGGTTGGTGCAGGTGTCCCAGAGGTGTTCTCTGAAACGTTCTGCAAGTAGGTGGCCTGTCTCCCCAATGTAGAGGAGGCCATATCAGGTGCAGCGGATGCAGTAAATGATGTGTGTGGAGGTGCAGGTGAATTTGTGGTGGATATGGAAGGATCCCTTGGGGCCTTGGAGGGAAGTGAGGGAGAAGGTGTGGGCGCAAGTTTTGCATTTCTTGCAGTTGCAGGGGAAGGTGCCGGGAGTGGAGGTTGGGTTGGTGGGGGGTGTGGACCTGACGAGGGAGTCGCAGAGGGAGTGGTCTTTCCGGAACGCTGATAGGGGAGGGGAGGGAAATATATCCTTGGTGGTGGGGTCTGTTTGGAGGTGGCGGAAATGACGAAGGATGATACGATGTATCTGGAGGTTGGTAGGGTGGTAGGTGAGGATCAGTGGGGTTCTGTCCTGGTGGCAATTGGAGGGGTGGGGTTCAAGGGCGGAGGAGCGGGAAGTGGAGGAGATGCAGTGGAGAGCATCGTCAACCACGTCTGAGGGGAAATTGCAGTCTTTGAAGAAGGAGGCCATCTGGGTTGTTCGGTATTAGAATTGGTCCTCCTGGGAGCAGGTGCGGCGGAGGCGAAGGAATTGGGAATATGGGATGGTGTTTTTACAGGGGGCAGGGTGGGAGGAGGTGTAATCTAGGTAGCTGTGGGAGTCGGTCGGTTTGTAGTGAATGTCCGTGTTGAGTCGGTCGCCTGAGATAGAAATGGAGAGGTCTAGGAAGGGGAGGGAGGAGTCTGAGACGGTCCAGGTAAATTTGAGGTCGGGGTGGAAGGTGTCTGTAAAGTGGATGAACTGTTCAACCTCCTCGTGGGAGCACGAGGCAGCACCGATACAGTCATCGATGTAGCGGAGGAAAAGGTGGGGGGTGGTGCCAGTGTAGCTGTGGAAGATGGACTGTTCCACATATCCGCCGAAGAGTCCATCTTCCGCAGCTACACTCGCACCACCCCCCACCTTTTCCTCCGCTACATCGATGACTGTATCGGCACTACCATCCACTACCTCATCCACTACCTGCTCCCATCCACTACCTCATCCACTTTACTAACACCTTCCACCCCGACCTCAAATTTACCTGGACCGTCTCAGACTCCTCCCTCCCCTTCCTAAACCTCTCCATTTCTATCTCGGGTGACCGACTCAACACGGACATTCACTATAAACTGACCGATTCCCACAGCTACCTAGATTACACCTCCTCCCACCCTGCCCCCTGTAAAAACACCATCCCATATTCCCAATTCCTTCGCCTCCGCTGCATCTGCTCCCAGGAGGACCAATTCCAATACCGAACAACCCAGATGGCCTCCTTCTTCAAAGACCGCAATTTCTCCTCGTATCATCCTTCGTCATTTCTGCCACCTCCAAACAGACCCCACTACCAAGGATATATCTCCCTCCGCTCCCCTATCAGCGTTCCGGAAAGACCACACCCTCTGCGACTCCCACGTCAGGTCCACACCCCCACCAACCCAACCTCCACTCTCGGCACCTTCCCCTGCAACCGCAAGAAATGCAAAACTTGCGTCCACACCTCCCCCTCACTTCCCTCCAAGGCCCCAAGGGATCCTTCCATATCCATCACAAATTCACCTGCACCTCCACACACATCATTTACTGCATCCGCTGTACCCGATGTGGCCTCCTCTACATTGGGGAGACAGGCCACCTACTTGCAGAACGTTTCAGAGAACACCTCTGGAACACCCGCACCAACCAACCCAACAGCCCTGTGGCTGAACACTTTAACTCCCCCTCCCACTCCGCCAAGGACATGCAGGTCCTTGGCCTCCTCCATCGCCAGACCATGGCAACATGACGCCTGAAGGAAGAGCGCCTCATCTTCCGCCTAGGAACCCTCCAACCACAAGGGATGAATGCAGAGTTCTCCAGCTTCCTCATTTTCCCTCCCGCCACCTTATCTCAGTCCCAACACTTGGACTCAGCACCGCCTTCTTGACCTGCAATCTTCTTCCCAACCTCTCCGCCCCCACCCCCTCTCCAGCCTATCACCCTCACCTTAACCTCCTTCCACCTATCGCATTCCCAACGCCCCTCCCCCAAATCCCTCCTCCCTACCTTTTATCTTAGCCTGTTTGGCACATATGGGCGGCACAGTGGCACAGTGGTTAGCACTGTTGCCTCACAGTGCCAGAAACCCGGGTTCAATTCCCGCCTCAGGCGACTGACTGTGTGGAGTTTGCACGTTCTCCCCGTGTCTGCGTGGGTTTCCTCCGGGTGCTCCGGTTTTCTCCCACAGTCCAAAAATGTCCAGGTCAGGTGAATTGGCCATACTAAATTGCCCGTAGTGTTAGGTAAGGGGTAAATGTAGGGGTATGGGTGGGTTGCGCTTCAGCGGGTCGGTGTGGACTTGATGGGCCGAAGGGCCTGTTTCCACACTGTAAGTAATCTAATCTAATCTAATCTAATCCTCCTCATTCCTGAAGAAGGGCTTATGCCGAAACGTCGATTCTCCTGCTCCTTGGATGCTGCCTGACTTGCTGCGCTTTTCCAGCAACACATTTTTCAGTTCAACAGAAACATCACCTAATAGCTCCCTGCATGGCTTTAGCTGTTTATTTTTCCCAATCAGTGACATGAAAGTCATCTTCCATATGTTCGCAGCCCAAAAACAAGCTCTTCAAGGGACTTAATGAGCAGTTCTTTTCATGCTTTCATGAAATGTGGGTGCTGTTGAAGTGAAGGGCCAGCATTTGTTGCCCATCCCAGTTACCTTTGTGAAAACAAAATGAGCCACCTGCTTGAACCAATACAGTGCACTTAGCATACATATGTCCTTCGTGCTGAGGTTAACTGAAAGTGAGAAGGTTGTTGGATCTCTCTTCCTAACTTCGAAAATAACAACATGTTTTGAAGCTGTGAAGATTGGTATGCCATATGACAAACTTGAGAATTCATTCCAAACCAGAAATACATTTTGGAACTTGCCACTTATATATGAGGTTGTCTTATCCCTAGTCATACAATTGGCTCACTTTCTGAAATGTATTTAGTAACAATATGAAAATATAACTATCAGACATGCAACAAAATATTGTGATACGGAGATATGAACCAGAAAGTGCCAACAGTGTTCAAATTGCTCTTCTATCTATGTGACTTAATTGGGAGTTGTGTTGCAAAAGATTTTTGCTCAACACCTCCGTCAGAATCAGAGCAGCCACATGGGAACAGCTCTGATGAAAATTCCAGGTACTTTAATCATGTTCCCCTTTTGTATTACAGATTTATCAGAACTGTTCATGTATCCAACAAGTTGGAAATTCATTTGCTGCACAAGAAGGAAAATGTGGCTCTTCGTGTGGCAAGCTGCCTGTGTTTATGGGGTTGTTTCTGCTTGCTATCTTTTTCACGTTCATGACCAGCACACCAATTACAACATCTGTTCTCAGGTATGCTGTATATGCAATATCCAAAAAACAACAGCTATTTTGACATACCTAATTATTTTTGCCAAGCTTCGAGACATACGATATGATAAGATGTTTTTGAGGAATAAATAATTTAGATATTTTATCTCTATCCTTTTGATTATCCTAATCTGAATTGTACATACAGTAGTGCATAAAAGAACATAGTTTATTATTTGATACTTTGCATGAACATATTTGCCCAAAATATGAAGCCTTTTAATGTATGACATTTGTAATTTACATTCAGTGTGTCCTCACTAATTACTTACTTACTTACTAATTACTTACACATCTCCAAATTTCTCAGTCTGTACCCTCCACACCTGCCCAGACTGTGAAATGGTTGGTGTTCTGCTTGATGTCATCCTACTTGCATGTCCTGTGATTGAAAACAAACAAGGAAGCTCTCCACCGACAATCACTTTTGTCTCCGAGTTGATTACAGTGAGAGGGACCCTACAGTTTTGTACAATTCAGTGATAACATCTGTAGCTTGCAGGAGACCATTGAAATGCTCCAACATTGTGCCAACTGGACCTCCTCTTACTGAGCTACCTATCTACAACTAAAATGCCTGATGGCATGGTGGATCCATCCCTGGGGATCACGTGTAGTTCTGTTGTTAGTTTCTGCCCTGCCACATCCCCACCCCAATCCCTGCACTGAATAGAGGCCAGATTTGCCTTTCACGTGATAATAGTCTTTCAGCAACTGCCAGATATTATTGTGAACAAATAGCTAAGCACCACGGCGCTTGGGGTGAAAGTAAGAATTCAATTTGTTGGCATTGGGAGTAACCATTTATCTAAATGACTCATGCATTCTGAGCTTCGTAGCTTTTTATTTTGCTTTCTGAGAGAGCAGCAGTGATTTTACTCTGAGATCTGCTTCAAGACATTGAAAATACCTGAGCTCATTACAGTCTGACTTTTCTGTTCCTTCTGGTTTTGCTCTGGGCAAATTGGCTTGTTGGATCTCAGAATAGTTCATCAATGAATTGTTCTGAGACAGTAACTGTATAAGATGAGAATATAAGTGTCGGGTAGCTCAAGAGTCTCCATTCCTGGTAAACCAATTCAATTTCTAAATGATCTGGGATTATCGATAGAAATATGGACCAGCAATTATTGTCCATCCCTATCACTGGCGGTGAGCCTTCTTGAACAGCTGCAGTCTGTTTGGTGAATGCCCACAATGCTATTAAGGATGGAGTTCCAGGATTTTGACCCAGCCACACTGAAGTAATGGCAATGTTCTTCCAAGTCAGGGTGGTGAGTGGCTTGGAGGGGAATTTACATGTGATGTCGTTGTCGTGAATCTGCTGCCCTTGAACTTCTAGATTTGGTGGTCCTGGGTTTGAAAAATACTATTTAAGGAGCCTTGGTGAATTTTTGTAGTGCATTGTATAGATAGTACCATGCTGTTTCTGAACATCAGTGGTGGATGGAGTGGATGGATGGAGTGGATGTTTGTGAATGCGGTGCCAATCAAGTGGGCTGCTTTGTCTTGGATGGCATCAAACTTCTTGATTGTTGTTGGAGCTGTACTCAGCCACGCTAGTGGGGTGGATGCTATCTTGATCCTGACTTGTGTCTTGTCGCTGGCAGATAGCTCTTTGGGGATCAGGAGGTGAGTTACTCATTGTAGTATTCCTACCCTCTGACCTGCTCTTGTAGCTTCAGTACTTATATGGCTAGTCCAGTTCAGATCATGCTCAGTGGTAACCCACCCTCAGGATGTTGATTCAGTCATTGTAATGGCTATTGAATGCCAAGAAGAGATGGCAAAATTCTCTTTTATTGGAGATGGTCATTGCCTGGGATTTTTGTAGCACAAATGTTACTTGCTACTTGTCAGCTCAACCTGAATATTGTCCAGGTCTTGCTGCATTTTGACATGGACTATTTTAGCATATGAGGAGTCATGAATGGTGCTGACCATTGTGCAATCATCAGCAAACATTCTCAATTCTAACCTTTTGATGGAGCAACTGGAGGTCATCGGGCCAAGATTATTACCCTGAGGAACTCCTGCAGAGATGTCCTGGAGGTGACTGACCTTTAACAACCACAATCATCTTCCTTTTTGCCATGCATGACTCCAACTGCCAGAGAGTTTTATCCCCTGATTCCCATTGAATCCAGCTTTGCTCTGATGTCTCGGCAGTCATTCTCATTTCACCTCTTGAATTCAGCTGTTCTGTCCATGTTTCAACAAAGGCTAATAATGAGGTCAGCAGAGTGGCCCTGGCAGTATCTGAACTGAACATCAGTGAACAGCTATTGCTAAGCAAGTGCAACTAGATAGCACCTTCCATCACTTTACCGATGATTGAAAGTAGACTGATGGGGCAATAATTCGCGGGGTTGGATTTGTCCTAGCTTTTGGACAATTTTCCAAATTTTAGCTTCACTGGAACAAGCAGCATGTTCTGGAACACCCTTATTCAGTTCTATTGCTTGAATGTTGTCAGGGCCCACACCCTTTGCAGTATCCAGTGCCTCCAGATGTTTCTTCATTTCACATGGAGTGAATCGAATTGGCTGAACACCAGCACCTGTGATGCTGGGGTCCTCTGGAGGAGGCCAAGATGAATCATACACTCAGCACTTCTGATTGAAGATTCTTGCAAAGGCTTCAGCCTTGTCTTTTGCATTGATGAGCAGGGCTCCCCCAGCACTGAGAATTGGAATCTTTGTGGAGCCTCCTCCAATGAGTTGTTTAATTGTGTACTACCATTTATGACTGGATGTGACAGGACTGCAGAGTTATGAACTGATGCGTTGATTATAGAATCCCTTAGCCCAGTTTGTCACTTGCTGATTATGATGTTTGGCACACAGGTAGGTCCTGTTTTGTAGCTTCACCAGGCTGACAACACATTTTTAGATTAGGCTCCATACAGTATGGAAACAGGCCCTTTGGCCCAACAAGTCCACGCCTACCCTTGAAAGAGTAACCCACACAGACCCATTCCCCTACCATATATTTACCCCTGACTAACGCACCTAACACTATGGGCAATTGAGCATGGGCAATTCACCTGACCTGCACATCTCTGGATTTGGATCTTTAGGTTTGCCTGCTCCTGGATCTAATACTTGTGATGTCTAATTAACAGGACAAAGATAGAAATCTAACTGTTAACATTACTCTCCTTTAAAAATGTGAAACTTGATTTAATGAACCCTATTTACACAACCCTATTTACCAGACTTGTTGCTAAAATGTGGTTCTCAAGTTCAAATTGAGTTCAATGTGAACAAATGTGAACTCAAACACTTTGAACCTAAGGACCATAAGTTTAGAAGTGTATTTTATGTGTGGTAAGGGACCAAGAACTGTCAAAGAGCAAATGTGTTTGGGAAAATATAAATCATTTATTGCTAATAGGCAGGTACTAAAGTAATCAGAAGGGCTGTGGTAAAATTAACCTTTAATGCAAGAGGGTCAGACTACAAAGGGGAGAGAATTCTATGCCATCTATATAGAGCTTTGGTTATCTCCCAGTAGTCATTCATTTTAAAATTCTGTTTTTCTTTGGTCAAAATTGACATCCATCTTCTCTACCCAAGAGAGGAGCCTTCCAGGCTACATTGACAACGAATCCGTGCTGAATTTGACAAATTTAGCTATCAGTATGTGATGTTGAGCCTCCTTCCTTACCTGGACTTTCAGAGCACACAAGGGCACATAACAAGTGATCTAATTGGATTGCTTTGCTGAGGTTTGCTAATCACTGCAGATATACTCTCAAGACCAGCATGCAAGCATCCATCCCTTGGTGTGCTCTCCACTGAAAATGGCTTCTTTATGACTTCACAGCCGACCAGACCACTCCTCCCTAATGATTGTGTTACCTTCTGATGCATTCACTTTGACCGGTATATTTCTCCTAAAATAAGTGCAAATATCGTGTCAAACAAACAAAGGACTGTGGTTCAAACTTAAGACACTCACAAGTTAAAGAAAACAACTCTTATACAAATTAAATTAATGTTTCCTCAAACTAGGCTGACTACCTGAAAAACGCATATACTACCCGTTCTGGTCAATTTGATTGGGCTGCTGCATTCATTTCACTGAACTCCATCAATTGGTGCTTTCAGGGTTTTCTTAGTATGAAGGTGAATTTCAGATGGAGTCTTCAGTGGTACCTTCTTATCCAGTCACCTCACCTCTTGAGCTCAGCTCAATTGCCCATGTTTGAACCAAGGCTTTGATAACGTTCGGTGCTAAGTAGCCCTAGTGGAATCCAAAATGTGCATCAGATGTGCAAAATACTGAATGTATGGCTGGAATTTCTTAAAGCTGCTCCTACTCCATATCCATAACATTGCTCTGAGTGCACCACAGAACACTGACATAGTTTCAGCGTTGCAATTTACCACTCAGTAAATTTTTAACTTTCACTATACTGTTATAAAAAGATAAGATAACAAATTAACCAATGCTTTCATATTCTTCCGATCAGTCAGTGAAAGGGTGCTCACCTTCTACCTGAGCTGGGAAGAATGATCTTTAACATGGAATATTCGATATGAAATGATAATAAATATTCCTTACTAAATCTTTCTTTTTGTTTTCATATTATTATTTAGGTTTCATAATTTTACCTAGAATTCTAAAAAGATTTACTTACAGGTCTGTTCCTGATAACCAACGCTCGTTTTCATTGGGCATTCAATGGCTGTTTATAAGGATCCTAGGTAAGAAACTAAAATTACAGATGGCAGAAGTAGTTTCTTTACTAAGAGAATAGTAGGAGCGTGGAATGCCCTGCCTGCAACTGTAGTTGACTTGCCAATTTTAAGGGCATTTAAATGATCTTTGGATAAACATATGGATGAAAAATGAAATAGTGTAGGTTAGATGGGCTTCAGATTAGTTCCACAGGTTGGAGCAACAATGAGGGCCTGTACTGCGCTGTAATGTTCTATGAAACTGTTGGTATTCTAAATGAACAACCAAATAAGATGTAAAATATAATACTGCAAATGCTGGAAATCTGAAATAAAAACAAGAAATGCTTGACTCATTCAGCAGATCGGGCAGCATATGCAGAATGCAATTGAGTTTTAGATTAAAATAACTTTTCATCAAGACAAGCATCAGGATCAGATCACACTGAATGAAAATCCCACTTGCAAATGAAGGAATATCACACAGGTTCCCACATAGAATGGCATTCAGGCATTCAAGAGGAACTAAGCACCTGATACAATGTCTAAGAAGTGCCCTGGATTTGTGTTGGACTGAGACTGTTGTTCAAGTGGAATCCATCATAAAGCAGCAGGGACTCAGTTTCAAGCTCAAAATCAGAAATTGTGAGAGAAACCCAGGAGGTCTGGCCATATCTGTGGGGAGAAAACAGAATTAATATTTTGAGTCCAGTGACCCATCTTCAGAACTGATAGTATCCAGGAGAATTGGTACTTCTTCTGATGGAGAAGGAGAAGTGAAAAAGGAATGAGTGGATAAGTGGAGATGGAACCCAGAGAGAGAGAAAGAGAGGATAAAAAGCGTCATTTTAGGTTGTCTGTTACATGGCTTAGTAATAGGAACTGTTACCTTGGAGCAAGAGTTGACTCCCTTCTTACAACTTGTGATATTCTCAAGGGCAATTAGGGATAGGCAATAACTACCAGCCAGCCAGTGACACCCATACCCAATGAATTAATTAATAAATAAAAGTTCAGGACATGGTTCGAAACTGGAAACAAATTCACTGACCTCCGGATGGCTACACTGGAGACTAGACTAAGGAGAGAACCTGAATATTGAGTACTTTGAACTTGATCCTGAGTATCAGTAGTACAGCCTGAGTTCAGGTTTCCCTCATGTCTAAGTCATATGGGGGTGGGACTTGCTGCTCTGAGTCTTGCTCAACATTTTTAAAAGTCGTTGGAGTCTCTGGAACTCTGTGAAAAATTAGGCCAAGAAATCTTCACAGTATGCATTGGCGGACTTAACTTAGTTTACAGTGAATATTAACAAAATTGGCCAGAGTTCAGTACCAGCAATCACATTTTGGCAATCAGAGTAGCTGGCATCAGAAATGGAAAATGTTACACAGTTGGAAGATAAGTCATTCTAAATCTGAGATTCATTGTTCTGACAAAAAAGTGAAGGACTGATTATGGGAGTGCTCAGTGATTGAAGTAAACAACAAAAATATGGAAGAATAGAGTGGGAAGGAAGAGTGAGTGAGCAGACAAAACATTTGAAGAAGTATTACAGCTCATTGATCAGAGTCCATTTTAAAACAAAAACATCCTTTTCAGTTCTTCGACATCCACTATGTATGGAAGAAATCCAGACTCTGATTACCACTTATTAAAGAAGTTTCCAATTATACACTGTGTAATCAAAACAGACACCAACAGTGTAACAATGAAAATTTTTAGAAGTTGAGATTATATTAATCATAATTTAGGTAATATTAATCATATTCTGTTAAGATACATTTTTAAAACATTAAAAGTTAAAGCATTAATTTATTTGCCTTCCCCCATTTTCTGTTTCCTATTTTCTTTCATTTCTGTCTCATTCTTTTACTTTTTTGACTTCTAATATACTTTATCAATAAATCTAAAGCAAGTCCACTTCCTTTTCTTTTAGCGTGTAACTGAACATTCATTTTGGAGGGGAAGCAAGTCTTAGATGATTTATTTTTACTACCAAATTAAAGCTTAAAGATAATTTTAAATTAAATATGAAAAATGTACATTGTTACTGAATAGTTGTTTCTGGCAAAAACCACTAATAACCCTTTCTTAAACACAAACCCATGATAGAGGGTGTATACAGTATAGTGTATTAGAATAAAAATGTCAATTTCAGCAGAAAATAGAATTAACTGTTCAGCAATATTCCTATAACTAAAGAATAAGACGTGCAAAGTAATTACATTGCAGCTAGCTCGGACGTAGCGCTGATAGTAAAATTATAGATAACTACCCAATAGCATAGTGAGTTAAGATAGTCAGCAGTTCTTCTATTTTGATTACATAGATCCAAGGCTCGATATATGGACAGGGATACACTTAGTATATTAGCCAGGATAGTTGTAAAGTTGCTGCAAAAGACTTCAGTGTCTGGGTTAGAAAACGGCCAGATGTCCACATTAGTGGGCATCTGATACGGACAAAGTTGGGCTGAGTTGTTCAGAAAATCTATCGATGTTTTCTAATCAATCTATTCCAAAATGCAATGACACAACTCTGGAGCAAGTGAAATTTGAATCCAGGCATCCTGGCCAAGAGGTAGGGACATTACCACTGTACCACAAGAGCCTTATTTTGGACAACTTGTATAGAAATAAGAGCAAATGTTACTAGCTTAATAAGAAATTAAGAACCAGGAGCAGGAGTAGGCCATCTGGCCCTTCGAGTCCGCTCCGCCATTTAATACTTCATGGCTGATCTTTTCATGGCCTCAGCTCCTCTCACCCACCCTCTCACCTTCGTTCCTTTAATAAGCTAAACAGGTTGTTTTTGTTTACTTTCATTTATTTCACTAAAACCAAAACTCCTAATGTTGGACTTTTAACTTTTCATTTACTGACTTATAGGCACCATTCCAGGACCAATTCTATTTGGTACAGTGATTGATCTATCTTGCGTCCTGTGGAATATCGATGCGTGTGGTGTTAAAGGTGCATGCTGGACATATGATAACCCAAAAATGGCCAGTTTGATTACAGCCATTGGTAAGCTTTCCATTCTGTTTCATTGAGGAGAATATGAACATATGCAAATCAATTCAAAACTTGAATAAGCAAACACATTTCTTAATGTCTCATTGAATTAAAGTGCTAGCATAATATGAGGAGGCTTCCAATATAATTCAGCTACTAGAGCAGCTGGATTTGTTACAGTGAATTTAGTGGTATGATAATTTCAGTTGTATTAAATGATGAAATGTTCCTGGTCACAGCAGTCTATGGTCAATCCAAACTATAATGTTTTATTTACTGCAAAATAAGTATATGAGCAGCACACAAGTTAACATTCATACCCACAGCTTTTATATGGTGCATCTGAATGACAAAATACATTTGCATTGGTATAAAAGGCACAATCTTGCATACAGTGGAATATGTTTCAGATGAAATTAACCCTTATTTACTAAGTGTGCTTCTAATTATTTTCTCTTCTTGTCTGAGATGAAAATGATTATGTCCCATATTGTTACATTTCAATGTCTGTATAATCATTGTACAAGTTAGGTTTGATTAATTTAGCTAGTCAGAAATACTGGCAGACAAATTGTAATTTATTTTTGTGATGTTGGTTGGGAGTTAAGTATTGTTGAGGGCACAGGGGTGGTTTCTTGACTCATCTATGATGTTGTGCCATGGGATCATTTACATCCATCTGAAACTGTAGAAGTGGCCTCAGTTTTAATTCGCATTTGAAACATGGTACCTTCTACAATACGACGCTTCCTTGTGTGCTGCACTTGAATGTCGGCCTAACATTTTGTGTTTCAGCCTCTGGGGTAAGACTTGTATCTACAGCCTTCTAACTGAGAGTCAAATGTGCCACCAACTGAGCCATAGCTAACACTGCAGAATCTGCAAAGTTTTGAAGGGGTTGGGTCGAGTGGGTCGAGAAAATATTTCCACTTGCACGATGGCTAGAGAAGGCTGATTTGAGATAATTGGCAAGAGTGTGGGAGATAACATTTTTGGCAATCTAGAATATACTGCCTGAGAGGATGGTTGAAACAGATTCCCTGGTCTATTTCAAAATGATGTTTCATACATACCTAAAACAAAATTTACATTTCTAATAGAACAAATGCTTTATAGAACTGGCACAATAGCCTTTTTTTGTGCTGGAAGATTCTATGTCAATATAATTTAAATCTGCATGTTCTGTTTCTAGGCACATGTGCCAAAATGATCTCGATTATTGCACTTGTTGCAGCTTCTTTGCTGTATAAACCACCACAGATTAGTGAAGCTGCAGAACAAACAACTGATCAGCCAGTTCAACGGTGGAAATCCTGGGCTAAGACCAAGTTTTAATTGTGGTTTAGAAATAATGTGTTTACCAACCTTTAAAGCAGTGCAATAATGAATGCATAACATACTGTAAAACACACAAAAAAAAAACATTTTATATATACATTTCTTTCCTAAGTATGACAATGATTGGAAATTTCTGTCTTGGATGGCTTCTACTTTAAAGTGTATGTCTATCATTTAAAGTAATTAGATTGATTTTGATGTAACTTTGCTCTACTGTTCAGGTCTGATCAGAAACCATCTCCTTTTTCTAAACCTTTTCCTCATTATGATTTTTTGGTAAACACAACAACTGGTGGAAATTGATTTAAAAATGCCCATTACCACTATATGAAAGCATGAGAAATACGCAAACTGCTTTAGTAGATATTGGAGGTGCCCAGTGACTGTCTACTGTTCTTGATGTTTCACAGGTGAAGAAAGTGATATCTAGCCTTTATTTTGGCATCCTCCAAAAATAGTAATTAACTAAATGTTATTGCTAAATAAATTGCCAATGAAATACTTTAGGAAGCCTTTAACAAATGAATAGAATAGAACTAAATATAGAAACTACATATATAATAACTATAAGTGCCCATGTATTTCTGCTTCAGATTTGACTTCTATTTTTCATTATTGTTTCTTGCAGCCCACTTTGAAACTACATTAATTAATTCAACCCTGTAGCCGAAATACTTTTCTAACTCAGGTCTAGTGCCATTGAATAACCGTTTCTAGGTCCATGTTCTTTTATACCCTTATGTCGTGTTGTCCTAGCCTTCCACATAGCTATCTTGTTAATATTTTTCTTTTAGTGGCCAAACAGAATGAAGGAGTCCCAATTTAGAATGTCAAGCTGTTTAACTGGGTCATAATAGAGATGTGACACTTCTCATTAAATTCCCTGAGTTGAAGAAGAGGGAAAAAACCCTTTTAACCCAAATCCTATCCTTATCAACTTGCACGGTGCTTGTTTAAGAGTTACTACTGCTATAAGGAGGATTGGTTATGGTATTAGCAAACCAGCAATGCTTCTGAGGCTGTATCCTGGTATGAGCTGAATCGAACCCAAAAAGATGGAATTAAAAATAACAAAAGTAACAGAAGGTAAAAGGGAAAATCTTGGAATCCAAATGAGCACTACAGGAATGTTGGGCTGGTCTGCAAGTTTAATTTGCCCATGGTTTGAACTTCTAGTCCCAGATTATTCACTTGTGGACAAATAACGAACATTTATCAAGCAATTTCAACCTGGAAAGGAGGCAAAATTGGAGGAAAGCTGTCTCTTGTTTTCTCTCTGATGTTACTAAATAGCCACAGAAGACTAAAAACAAAGAACTGTGGATGCTGGAAATCTAAAACAGAAATAGAAATTGCTGGAGAAATCCAGCACAGCTGGCAGCATCTGTGGAGAGAAAACAGAGTTAACATTTCAGGTCCAGTAACTCTTCTTCAGAATTGATATCAGATAGGAAATGGTTGTATATGTGCTCTCCACAGATGCTTCCAGACCTGCTGAGTTTCTCCAGCAATTCTTTGTTTTAGATTTTGGTAGCCACTGAAGACTGGTATTAGTGGAAGACCTGGGTGTAAATCAGCTTCTGATCATCTTAGTTATAGTTAGCACAGAAATTGGAAGACTAAAATTAAAGGAGCCTAAAATATTATTAAACATAAGGCTGTTTCACCATTAGCAATTTCTCTTCACTGAGAAGAACAATTTGTTTTAGCCTATGGAAAATGAACAGTGTCTAATCTCACCCCAATAGCTCTTAATAGAAAGTGTCCCTGTGCCAGGCCATAATGATCATTACAACCATTTTCTAGTGCAAATATTGATACAAAGCTATGCAACCATCAAATAAGCAACTATTTGATAATCTGAATGTAGTGTCATGACTATCTTTTCTCGATTCCATATTAAACCTCTTCAACGTATTGTCTGTTTAGACTAACTAATAAAAAAACAAGGCAATGTCCAAGCACCATTCCAAACACACTTATGCCCAAGTGTTCCAAGCAAAATATTTGAAAAGTCACTATTTGTCCCTGTTTGGACTTTGGTTATTTCTGTTTCCACTTCGTGTATCTTGAATCAGTAAAAAGCATGTATATAACTGTAAATATAATTATTCTGGTAAAGTGTCAATGAAAAACTTTTGAAATGTTTTCAATTGTGTGATTTTCTTGAAAATTTTCCAAAAAAAGTTTTCAAATTTGTAATTTTGTCATTTTGAGCAATAAAGAAAATTTATCAAAATACTAGCATTTTGGATTATTGAGGTTACTAACATCCTGAGTCGAAAAGTGTGATGCTGGAAAAGCACAGCAGATCAGGCAGCATTCAAAGAGTAGGACAGTCGACATTTTGGGCATAAGCCCTTCATCAGAAAAGTTCAGGGGGAAGAGTGCTCAGATATAAGTCGTGGGGGGTAGGGCTGCTGGGAAGGCGTTTTAGGGAAAATCTCTGGGATACACACACAAAACAACCCCACTGCCCTGCGACCGTCCAACTTAACTCCCACTCCCACTCTCCAAGGACATAAAAGTCCTGGGCTTCCTCCACTACCAAATCAAAGCCGCCCCACTAGTGGAGGAAGAACGCCTTCATCTTCTGTCTTGGGACTCTTCAAGCACATGGCATCAACATCGACTTCACTAGTTTCCAAATCTCCCCTCCCCCCACCTCATCCCAAATCCAACCCTCTAACTTGGCACCGCCTTCTTGACATGCCCTACCTGTCCATCTTTCTTCCCATCTATCCACTCACCCTCCCACCGACCTATCACATGTACCCCCCCATCTACCTTCCCCCAGCCCTACCCTCACTTAGCCTACTTATCTCTCAGCCCCCTTCCTCTTCCACATTTCTGATGAAGGGCTTATGCCAGAAATATCAACTCTTTTGCTCTTCAGATGCTGTCTGACCTACTGTGCTTTTCCAGCACCACACTTTTTGACATTGAGTCTCCAGCTCCTGCAGTCCTCGCTTTCTCCTAGTAACTAACATCCTGAAGGTTACAAACATCCTGAACATTGCCATTGATTAAAACCTAACTTGACCAGTCAAATAAATACTGTGGGTACAAAAGCAGACCAAAGGCTGTAATTTCTACAGAAAGGAACTCCTTTCCTGTCTCAAAAGATTCTGTCTTCCATCTAAAGGCAGAAGTCAGGAGTATGATGGAATGCTCCACTTACCTGGATGAATGCAGGTCCAACAACTTTCAGAAGGTCAACAGTATGTGGGACAAAGCATTCCACAGGATCATACACTATCTACCCACTGAAACATTCAATCTTTTCTTTAACCAGTGCTAAGCCATTTACAAGTTGCACTACAACATTTGAAGTTCGTTAATAGCACCTTCCAAATCTGCAAGCTCTACCATCTGGAAGGATAATCACATCAACTACATGAGAATACCTCGCTTGCAAGTTCCCCTTCTAGTCACACACCATCCTGACTTGGACCTATATAACTAGTCTTGCACTGTTGCTAGGTCAAAAGCTAGAACGTTCTTTGTAAAAACATTGTGGGTGTACCTACGCTCGATGGACTGCAGGGATTCAAGGTTCACCATCACATTCTCAATAGCAACTGGGGCTGAACAGAAAAGGTTGAATATGCCAACAATATTCATATCCAAAGAGCAAATAAAACAAAGTTTTTTTGTCCATAAAGTTTTATAAAAAAATAGTTTTAATGACCAGTTTAGATAAGCCTTTCATAATAGCGAAAGAAGTAAATGATACTGGTAAAATGAAGATTATTTGTAAGTTGAAGTGGAATTCACAAAAATTAATAACTAGTCACTGAACAAAATCAATATGAATCAAGCATAACGGCACCTTTAAGGTCTTGCTCCAGGATTTAGGTACTTAATCTAGATTGGAACTTCAATGCAGTAATGTATTTTTGAATGATTTGTCATGTACATTCAGAAAATTCCAACAAATAACTTGACTGTGATGCATTTTAATACATGCATCATACAGAGCATTAGCCACCAGTGTATCTTTGAGAAACTCTTTGAGCACCAACAATTTCTGGTCTACCAGAAATGTGATATCCAACTATTGCTGGAAATGTTTGTGCATAAATTCATATTGATGCCAGAATCAAACTTAAAGTATTAACCTTTTACCTTAGCCTGCTTGGCACACCCTCCTCATTCCTGAAGAAGGGCTTATGTCCAAAACGTCGATTCTCCTTCTCCTTTGATGCTGCCTGACCTGCTGCGCTTTTCCAGCAACACATTTTAAGGTATTAACCTGTCCACTTTGGTGTCAAAGTGCATACATGGCCATTGCAAAAATGTCTGCTTGAAGTTATGTGCAGCCGTAGTCACAAATTCAAATCATTAAATGCACATGGATGGGAACACTATTCAAAACAATACTTGTAATCCTATCAGCTGCTCAATCACTAGGTTCAGTCAAGTAGTGGTTTTCCAACTTGTACTGAATCTCTGTTTCCACTGAAGCCTGTTCTGTACTCAACCATTAAGGATGCTATTTCATCAGTCCTGACTCTCCTGAGGCACATCATGCCCAGTTAATGTAGTGTATACAGATGTAGCTCTCCAGATTAATTTTGATGAATCATTACCTTCCAAGCATGTGGGCAAGGAAAGATGAGATGGAGGGAAAAGGACAAGAGGTAAAGGTCAAGGAAAACAGGACAGAAGGCATGATGCTGAATGGCAAAGGGGTGATGGTGCAAGAGAGGAGGAGATTGGTACTGGGAATTCCTTGTGGTATCCCTCCAATCTCTTGTTCAATATTACAGAAATGTTTGACCCACACTCCTCTCCCCAATGTGGGCTTAATGGATAATCATGGCATTTTGTGGTCTTCTGTTAAGATAGCTCTGTCTGATTTTCTGTTTTTAAATCTGAGAATATATGTAACTTCAGCAGGCTTCCTTGTGACCTTTGTAAAGACGATTAGCTTTATCAATAAGGTATATAATATTATAACCCCAAGTTCATGAGAGGACATTAATGAGGTAGATGAAAGGACAAGGTATACTACAGTCAAATATCCTGATGATGCAAACATAGGCGGAAACAAGTTGGGAGCATATATATAGAGTCCTCAAAGGGATATAAGTTTAGGAAAATGTGAAGTTATTTACTTTAGTGGGGAAGTTGGAAAAGCAGGATATTACACACATTGAGTGAGATGAAAGAATATTGTTGTAGAGGAGGATTTGGGTGTTATTTGCTCATCAATCATGAAGTATGTAGTATGCAGTGAGCAATTAGAAAGGCCTTTATAGCAAGGGTTGAAGTATAAAAGTTGAGAAAGCTTCCTACAATTGCACAAGACATTGGTGAGACCATACCTACTATACAATTTCATGTCCTAATTTAAGGAGGGATATCCTTCCATTGGAGGCTGTTCATAGAAGCTTCATGAGACTGAACTCCGAGATGAAGGCATTGTTATGAAGAAAGGTTTAACAGGTTGAACTTATATTCAATGAGGTTGGAAGAATGAAAGGTGATTTTATTGAAACAAAACATTTTAAGCTTTTTATTAGAGTTGATTTCAGAGTATGTTTCCACTTATGGAGCAAGCCAGAGCTGAAGGCACAGTTTCACAATATAGAGCTTTCAACTTAAGACAGGTTTCTTCTGGTTATTAGTATTTAGGATTCTCTCCCCCAGTCAGAAATGGAATTTGGGCCTTTGAACCTATTTAATTGTGAATTAGACAGAGTTTTGATTGGCAAGGGAGTCAAGCGTTACGAAGAAAGGGAAGTTAAGGCCATGGACTAGATTATTTGTGACCTTATTGTATGATGGAGAACATTCAAAGGGCTGAATGGCCTACTCTTGCTCCTATTTCCTATGATCAGTACAGCCTTATTATCCTTGTAGTTCATTCAAAATCAAATTCAGGAAAATGTGCAAATTTATGAAGCAACTGAATTACATCCATGTTTAACAATTAACTGAGTTAATGATGAACCACCCTTTGCAGCTGCTTAAGTGTCCATCTTCAGCAGTCACCTTCTGCTTCTACAAAGGAGGATCCAATAGCCTAGATGTTAGCTGTCCTCTGGAGGTGTAAGTTGAGGTGGCTGGAGAGATGTAAGTGGTAGCAAAATCATAGTAAAACACTGACTGGAGGCTCTGCTGTCATGTGGAAAGTCCACCAGATAAACACTGGTAGTTTCCCGGTATGTTGCCAAAGTGGCTGCTTCATGACCTACCAAGGGCTTCTGAGAGTAGACCTTTCACAGTGGCAAGGGTCCGTCTGCTAGTCAGGGAATGGTACATGACAAAAAACTTGTCTTCAAGGGTGACTCAATATGAAAGCAACATGATGCCTTTGTTTGTTAGCAGAAATGGTGCTGAGCTGCTGGCCTTCTGATTGTACCAGAAGCTCTCGGAGAAGGCTGCCTCTTCAGATTGATGGTGGTCCTGGTGAGTGCCAATTGGCTGCAACAGGTAAATTGTACCTGGCGCCTCCAGGTCAGATGCCAGGCGTTGGTGCAGGTCTGGTTCCATTTCTGTTCCCAGCAGCAGTGCTGCTTACTTACTGAGAAAAGTCTGGCTAAGGCAACTGTCTATTCGGGAAATCACAGCTGAATCATATTAATAAGAAGCTTCAGATACCTTTGCCTGAAATATATCATACAGTCATGGAATAGTTGGAGTACAAAAGGAGGTCTTTCGACCCACCATGGTAGTACTGGCTCTCTGTACTTACATCTGACTGAGTCCAAGTCACCTGACTTTTCCCCACAATCCCTGCACTTTTTTTCCTCTCTGGATATTTAACCAACATTGGAAATGATTGGTTGGAATATTTTCAAGCCAGTTATTAAGATGAGAAAATGAGAATTATTTAAGCACTAAAAATACAGAAACTAAGTATTGTTGAATTTTTCAGTTTTTATGATCAGAGGTTGTACCAACTTTTCCTCTGTTTAGCAATATGCCTAACTTTGGGGTACAGTTATGCTGATATTCTTCACCAATAGTTTTTTGCTTCCTCTCCTGAAGAGATTCACCTTTTACCGACTTCTAGTTACACAAGAACTTTGATGGTAAAGGTTAACAGGGTACTTAGCCCGAGAAGTAATCATATTCTATATTGACTTTGTGCACACACAGTTCTAGAATTGAGAGAAGAGAACCTGTGAAAAGCAATCAGGACCAACTCGCGTACCAGTAAGCGCCAAGAATAGTGACAGTTCCACTCTGTCTCCCTTTGCTGAAATTTGCCAGCTCATCATGCACCAAAATTGAACATGTGTGTTTTCTGATACAAAGGGTTTAGTTACTTACTGGATGAACTCACTGAGTAGCTAGAGGAACAATGCCCAATTATTCTAAATATCCTATGAACCACTGTTAGTCAGTAAAACTAATGTCTACAAGGGTGACATGTCATACAAGTATTTTACACTATTTTTCAAAGCACTTCAAAAATTGTTGGCTCATCACTGAGGCATTTTAAGATTCACAGTAACATTTCTGTAGCACATCCAAAAATAATTTCAGAGCAGCATTTTCCATTTTCTCAGCCTGTGTTATAAAAGGAGGCACATTCCATCTGGCTAAAAAGCATGCTGTTGGTTTATTTGGTGTTGTATAAGAGCCAAAATATTTTAAGGATGAAACATAATAGCAAACTTACGAGGCTGAAGAGTTGAGAAATATATGTGAAAGAACAGTGCAGATGGGTAAATTATTAAACTACAAGAAAAAGAAAGGGAATGATAAAAGGAATATTCTTAACAGGATATATTCTGAGATACTTTCCAAGGTCACTATAAATTGCTGCTGATTGTATTTGCTGCTATAAATTCTACATCCTAACTTTAATGAAAAATAAAAAAGCTGCTTCTTAAACATTCACAATTCTGTCCATTTAGTTTTTTTCTGCAGCTCACTGTAAAATTATATCTTCAGAGGAGCTTCGCTGTGATTTTATTCACCATAATATGCTGACAAAATCTTATAAAACTACAAACAGCTTTATAAATCACCCTGTCTGAACATGCTATGACATACCTCACGGCAGGTGGGAGTTGAACCCAGAGTCCAATTGGGAAAATATGTTGTGTGCAAGATACTAACTATTAGTGCAGGCAAAAGTGAGGACTGAAGATGCTGGAAACCAGAGTTTAGATCAAAGTGGTGCTGGAAATGCACAGGAGGTCAGGCAGCATCCGAGGAGCAGGGAAATTGATGTTTCGGGCAAAAGCCCTTCATTAGTGTGACATGATAACCATTAATTAAAGTAATTAATAGTTCATGCACATTTCAACTATTTGACAAATTCACTCAATATTAAACATTACAAAAACAACAATCAAGCCAGTGAAATATGCCTGTGTTTTTTTCAAAATCAAATGCAAGAAGATTAGTAAAGCATTATTTTGAAACATGCAATTTCTGATAGGTTTGTAAAATGTATTGAGATGTAAAATGCACTGAGTTCAGAAAAGAGCTGATTAAAGTCATTCTTCCCTTGCATTTAAAACAATGACAGAGCCATTTCATTTTTGCCAGCAGGTGTCAGTTTTGGCTTAGCCCTAGCACTTGTAGGCCAAGCCTCTTTCCTATAATCTAGACTGATTCATCATTGGTGTCCTGAAGCAATGTTGCAACCTTAGAAGTGCAAATTTTTCAATGTGACATTAAACCAAGGCCCTACCTCCTCCAGAGATAGCTGTAGAGTTTCTATGATTTATTTGAAGAGCAGAAATCAAGTTTATCTTATGCTTTAAGCAACGTTTATTCATTACATCCATCAACACCATGGGAAAGCAGATTATTTGGAGAAAAAGCTGATGGCTGGTTGTGAGATTTTGTTGTGTGCATTTTGATGAAGTAATTCACCTCTAAAGCACTCCATGTGATCCTAGCACATGTCAAGACATCTTGAGGTCATGAAAAGCCTAACAAAATAACAAGTCATTTCTTTATAAAAAAACTTTGAGTATAAGTTCTTCTAATGTTATTACAAACCAACTCGCTTATGATATACAGTGCTTTTTCATGAACAAGATTATTTTAGCTTTTTATATTTTATCATACAGAATCAAATTAGTATTGTGAATACATTAGAGGAGACATGATATTGTTAGAAGGATCATAAAAATGGCATGGTGGGAATTGAGAATGTACACTGATCAGGTTATGGACACTAAAATATATGATAGTTTCGGGATTGTTGCCTACTTAGAAATCAATTGTTGTTTATATCAACACTAACATAAAATTCTTTTTGGATCAACCAATTGACAACACACAGCAAGGAAACATCTGTTGCCCTCTAGTGGCACGAGTAGGCAACATCTGAACCTGAAGAAAATATGAACAGGTGCTCCAATTCTATGAACATAAATTTAGTGGGAGTAAGTGGATCTAATTGTTATGAAAGAAGAAAGTAAAATTACTTATTTGATTACCTTGCCAATAGGCATTTAATCTCTTTCAATGAAAAACTAGAACATCAAAGAGAACAATAGCAACTTTAGTTTATGTAGTATCTTCAAAACGTTAAAACATTCCAACCTACTCTCAAAATACAAAGAAAAATTGGGAAGACAAATGTAAGTCACATTCTTTGACAAAATATGCTGTATAGAACTTTTTGCATAGTCCCTTCATTTCTATAGATCTGAATTCAAATTCAGGGCAGATTAAAACTGGAATTATACCCTCTTACTCAGCTTCATAGATATTAGATTAGATTACATTAGATTACATTACATTACATTACAGTGTGGAAACAGGCCCTTCGGCCCAACAAGTCCACACCGACCCGCCAAAGCGCAACCCACCCATATCCCTACATTTACCCCTTACCTAACACTACGGGCAATTTAGCATGGCCAATTCACCTAACCTGCACATCTTTGGACTGTGGGAGGAAACCGGAGCACCCGGAGGAAACCCACGCAGACATGGGGAGAACGTGCAAACTCCACACAGTCAGTCGCCTGAGGCGAGAATTGAACCCGGGTCTCGCGCTGTGAGGCAGCAGTGCTAACCACTGTGCCAATATTAAGTGAATTAATTATAGCAGCCTCAGTCCAACTGTTAAAAAGCAAATTATTGCAGATGCTGGAGTTCTAAAGTGGAAACAGAAAGTACTGGAGAAAGTCTGCAGATCTGGAACATCTGTAGAGAGAGAAACAGAGTTAACATTTTGGGTCCAATATCCCTCTTCTCCAGAAGTGAAGATGGCTGAAAAATGACAATTTTTATGCTGTTGATAATGGGGGAGAAGAAGGGAAGGGAACAGGTGGTGATGGTGCCCAGAGCAAAGACAAAGAAAGAGCTAATGGGAGTAGAAGAAAGACATAGATAGCAAAGCGAGCACTAATGGTAGGTGTGAAGTGTCAAAAACAAGTTGGCTTTGCTAAACTATTTATTTCAGTCTAACTCTTCATAGGTAAAATTAGACAGCACAAAATTTATCCAGCATATAATACTAATTAATATAACTCAAATAACCCAAGCTGAGTATGATCTTGATGCAGTTCATTTTGTTCATATTTTTGAATCAGCTGATCGTGAACTCAATGCCAAAGTCAGGATGAACATAATGTCCTGACATTCTAGGGCCAACTCTCATCCTATTCCTGCAGCAATAGGATATGACCTTTATATGAGTATTTATAGGGCCTTCAAACAGACCTCTGCAGGATATGCCTAGAATATGCATTTGTACATCCACTAAAGCAAAAAGATAGGACCTTGACTGAAGAAATCATTTGAGAACAACTGCTCCTATTCTACCTTCATGGATATAAATGTTGCATTCTTGGGGCATCACAAGAACTCCATCTGACATTCCCTCTCTAATTCAGTCAGAAGAAATTAGGAAGCATGTTCAGGCCCCTCCATGATACAGCAGAGAGGCTGGAATTCTTTTGGAGTTAAGTGCAGTCCTAAATTCTTGGATATGCCCCAACCTCAGGCACATATCATGCATTCTTGGAGCTAAGGAATTTTGGGTCAATAATCCAATCTAACATATTGGTAATGTTGGGTGATGCATTGTAGGATTATTTTGATTATGTATTAAAGACCCTATTCACAAATCAGGTGAGATTTTCAGAAACAATGTTGTATTTAAATTGCTTGCTATACTTTCCTAAACATTGCATTTTTAAGGTTAATTCAATGGCTGCTTTGGATATTATGAGTCACTGAATTGAATTGAATTGAATTGTATTTATTGTCACATGTAGTGAGCACAGTGAAAAGATTTGTCTTGTGAGCAATATGGGCAGATCACAGAGTTAAATAGCATAGATAAGTAAATAATAGTTAAACAGCGGCAAAAATCAATACACAGGTACAGGTGAATGCTAAGAGTTTGTGAGTCCATTCAGTATTCTAACAACAGTAAGGTAGAAACTCTTTCAAAACCGGCTGGTGCGTGTGTTCAGGCTTCTGTACCTTCTCCCCGATGGTAGAGGTTGTAGAAAAGCATTGTCAGGGTGGGATGGATCTTTGAGAATGCTGGCGGCCTTTCCTTGACAGTGGGCCTGGTAGATAGATTCTATAGATGGGAGGTTGGCCTTTGTGATTGTCCAGGCCGAGTTCACCACTCTCTGTAACCATCTTTGATCTTGAATGGTACAGTTGCCAGACCAGGTAGTGGTATATCCAGACAGAATGCTCTCGACGGCGCACCTATAAAAATTGGCAAGGGTATTTGCCATCATGCCAAATTTTCTTGCTGCCTGGGGAAGAAGAGACGTTGTTGGGCCTTTGTAACCAGTGCATCCACATGAAGAGTCCAAGAAAGCTTGTTGTTGATGACCACTCCCAGGAGCTTGACACTCTCCATTCATTTCATCTCTGTGCTATGAATGTATAGAGGGGCATGAGTAACATCCCACCGAAAGTCAATAATGAGTTCCTTGGTTTCGGCAGCATTGAGAGCTAGGTTGTTCTCAATGCACAATTTTTCCAGGTCTTCCACCTCCCATCTATAGTCTGTTTCATTGCCATCTGAGATTTGACTGACTCTGGTGGTGTCATCAGCAAACTTGTAAATGGCATTAGTCTGGTATTTGGTGACGCAGTCATGGGTATACACTGAGTACAGTAGGGGGCTGAGTACGTACCCCTGGGGGGCTCCAGTATTGAGTGTTAGTGGGGATGAAATATTGCCCCCATTCTTCACTATTTGTGGGCTGTGAGTCAGGAACTGAGGATCCAGTTGCAGAGAGTGGGGCTTAGTCCGAGATCACTAAGTTTAGCAATCAGTCTCGAGGGGATAATAGTGTTGAAGGCTGAACTGCAGTCAATAAGTAGGATTCTTACGTAGCTATTCTTGGTGTCAAGATGTTCTCAGGGAGGAGTGAACGGCAAGTGATATGGCATCTGATGGGGATCTGTTTGTCCAATAAGCAAATTGGAGTGGGTCAGGAGTAGTGGGGAGGCTGGAGTTGATTAATGCCATAACCAGCCTTTCAAAGCACGTCATGGCCACCGAAGTTAGGGCCACTGTGCTGTAGTCATTGAGACATGCTGCATGAGCCTTCTTAGGCACAGGGATGATGTTGGCCCTCTTGAAACAGGCAGGAACAGTGGCCTGCTGCAGGGAGAGGTTGAAGATGTCCGAGAAGACTTCTGCCAGTTGATCTACGACTGCTCTGAGTTCACAGCCTGGTACTCGGTCTGGTCTCATCGCTTTCCTTGGATTCACACGAAGGAAAATTGATCTGACCTGTGATGCAGTGACTGTTGGGATAGGTTTGAATGCCATTATCTGAGTACAAGCCCATTCTTATACAACTGTATTATGTAGGAAATCAAAAAGCAATTAGTAATTTGCTCTTTTGAAAGCGGATTTTAGGTAGATTTTTCAGACGCTATATGTGAAGTTTTATTTGTTGCTATGTGTCACTTTTAAATGTCAATGTGCAATGAAAATGAAAAAATTCTAAAAGACATTTCTCATCTTATTGAGCATAAAATCTTATAAACAATATAAATAATAAAAGAAAGTATTACTAATATTTTAATACTTGACATTTGTTTAACAGATTAGGATTAAGAATTTTAAGTGTGTGGTTTATAATGATACAATGTGCATATTAGATAACTTTCACATGCACCTGTTTATGATCCCTGTGAGGAAACTGTCAACCAAAATAACCAAATTTACCAAGTGATCCACAAATGAGGGAATTATCGGCAAGTTTCATATTTTGTAACTTTTACTTTACTCAGAGAACCAATACACAGTAAAAATGAGTTAACTGACAAATGTAATTTAAAATAAAATGATAAATTTCACTTCAAGTTGGCAATGTAACAACCACAAGCATTCCCCTTCAGCATTTATGCCATGATCTACCAAATACTTCAACAATTTGTTGTTCTATATTCACGCAGGGTAGATCAGGAGTCCTACTTGGCAATCACTTTCACTGCAAAGTTTCAATGATTAGATTCCCTACAGTGTGGAAACAGGCCCTTCGGCCCAACCAGTCCACACCGACCCTCCGAAGATTAACCCACCCAGACCCAGTTCCCTCTGACTAATGCACCTCATACTACGGGACAATTTAGAATGGCCAATTCAGCTGGCCTGTACATCTTTGGCTGTGGGAGGAAACCAGAGCACCCGGAGGAATCCCACACAGACACGGGGAGAATGTGCAACCTCCACACAGACAGTTGCCTGAGGGAGGAATCGAACCTGGGACCCTGGTGCTGTGAGGCAGCAGTGCTAACCACTGAGCCACTCTGCCACCCCTTATTGGTATTTGTATCTTCAGTAAGGCACAATTCCCCGGGTCATGAGAATTCTGAGGATGTAGCTTTTTGAAGTTCATCATTTGGTAACTTCGAGAAAAAAGAGAATCCGGTTTTTTACTATTGCTGAGCTATTCACACAGATTTCCATACATTTTCACACATTGTCTTCTTCCAAACTGCAAAAATGATTTTGGTTTGCTGAGAAAGAATTTTGCATGAGTTCCTTGGTCAGTGTGTACACTATCTACAAGATACACTGCAGAAATTAGCCAATTCTCCTTATATAGTACTTTCCAAACCCACAATCATTACCATCTCGAAGGACAAGGACAGCAGCTACATGGGAACATCACCACCTCCAAGCCAATCACCATCCTGACTTGAAATATATCACTGTTCCTTCACTGTCACTGTCAATATCCTTGAATTCCTTTCCTAACAGCATTGTGAGTCTACCTACAGCAGACGAACTGCAGCAGTTCAAGAAGGTAACTCATCACCATCTTCTCAAGGTCAACTGCGGACGGGCAATAAAATGCTGGCCCACCCAATGAAAACTATGTCCCACGAGTAACTAAAAAAATCCTCTACATGATGCAAATTTAAAAAGACCTTTTCAATCGTTCTTAAAAACAATCACAAATTTTCTAAATAATTTAAAGAAATTATGACTTTTCCTCACTGAACTATTGCCAGGTTAAGAGTCATCCTCTACTTTGAATTCTAAACAGACTTGACATTTCCTGGATTAGGGTATGAAAAGTACAAGGAATGATGGATACTACCAGACTTTAATACATCTTTAGTGAAAAAGCTAATCTCTTAATTGTGACCCACATATAATCTGCCACAATGGGGAGAAAGTCCACTTTATGTGACTAAACAGGCTAAATCAGGGTGGAGAAAAAGAGAAAAATACTTATATTGATATATAACCTGAAAAGATTTAGAATTCTTATGAACAAACCTATGAACACATGAATCAAAAGCAGGAAGAGGCCATTCATCCCCTTCTGCCACCCTTTGCATACAGGAATGTTTCCTAACTTCATGACTGAAACTTTTCGAATTCAATTTGAGGCTCTAATTCTGGACCAATTTGTCCTAGCAGTAGACTCCATGCACACAGAAGAAAGAATTTCTATTCACTCTCTCTTTTCCCCCTAATATGTTGAAAACTGCATTCTCTTTAAACTTTTGAAGTCCAGAAATAAAATTCTAATTTGTGTAATCTCTCTCATAATTTAACCTTTGGACTCCAGGTATTATTCAAGTGATTCTATGCTGACCAAGCCAATATAATGTTTTAGGATGCAGTCGTCAGAATTGCTTAGAGTAGCCCAGGTGAGGTTTAACTTTGTCCATCTGAAGTATGAATTTGAATCATTTGTATTCTAGTCCCTAGATGTAAAGACTAACATTTCATTAGTCATTTTGATAATTTCATGTATCTGTTCATGACATTTTTAGGGTCTATGTATTTACGCTTTTTGCTTCAATTACAGTTTGTCAACTGTACAATTTCATTTACATACAAGCTGGTGTCATGTGGTTCTACTTTCTGCTATTGATTTGTGAAAAGTCAAGTTGACTGAAAATTTTATTGGGCTGGGTTGTCATATTTTTTAAAGAACTATATAATTGAATTAATTTTTTTAAAGATTTTGAATAGAAATAGGTCCTGTGCATCCTTGATTTCTCTCTCTCACCTGCTTCTCTTTCCTTTGTATACACTTGGTAACACCAAACCTTTTCTGAAGTTGCAGATATTTATGAGATACTACTTTTCATCATTGATGTGCTGCGTTGTTTCTAACGCATACTCTAACTCAATGATTCTGAGATGGATAAATCTCCTGTAAATATGCTTTCTCAGGCCAATTGCAGTGTCCACAAATTCACACACACTGCAGTTCAAACCACATTTCAGTCTACAGTATTTATCACCTTTTAATTTACTTTTTATTGTATTTTAAAATTAGTTTTCAAATTTTGCTCGAACTTGCATGACTCCTTATACTCTGGATAAGCAAAATTAAATGCATTTTGCTGCAAGGTAAAACATAGGTCGTTCTGCTATAATGCGCATTTTGTTAACGCAAATTTGCTATAATGCAAATGATTATTTGGGGACACTGTTTCTATCGTGCAAACTTTTAAAACGTGTATTGGTTATGACACGACTCTGATCCCATCAGTTTAAATGGTGTTGCTATTGTACAATTTTCTTATAATACGGGATTGCATGAGAACTGAACTACTGCGTGATAGCAGAACTGACTGTACATAAAGACATGGACTGAAGGCAGAAAAGAAGACACTCAATTGTTACTACTCTGGTTCACATCAGCAGATACGCTTATTTTACAGATTTTTGTGAATTGCACTCTGTTTTGGAAATCCTCACATCATTTACTCTCTTAATGAATTGTTTGGAATGGCAAAAAGATTTTAAATTTAAAAAATATTAAAGTACTGGAGAAACTCAACAAGTCTGGCAACACCTGTGGAGAGAGAAACAGAGTTAATGTTTTGAGTTCAATGTGACTTTCCTTGGAACTCACAAAACAATTCACAGTCAGATTGGCAAATGACTTTAATCCCACTACATCCAATGTCATCATAAAATGGGATTTGAAACTAGGATTCCAGTCTACTCTATACTGCAGACTTTTGTAAGAAAATTGAGTTAGCCCTCGTTTCATGGCAAGTAATTGCCAGTGTAAAACCAACAAGATTATATAAGGACCCTCAGTGGTCCTGTCTCCTTCCTGCTTTATGAACAGGTACCCGAGGAAGATGATTTAAAGCAGTCATGTCTTGCAATCCTGAGAGCAACACAACTTAAGGACATTCCAGCAGGAAAATAAATCCAAGCACATGAATTAGATTTGTGAAGGTAAAGAAGTCAAAAGTATTCTATTGTGGTACTCATGAATCCATTGTCAATTGTTAGAACAAACTATTTGGTTCGCTAATGTCCTTTGGGGAAACTGCCATCCCTACCTGGTCTGGCCTACTGTGACTCTAGACCCACAGCAATGTAATTGACTCTTAACTGCCACCTGGGTGCTGACCTAGCCAGTGACATCCTCATCCTATGAATGAATAAAGCAAAATCATAGCATACAAAACTGAAAGTAAAGTTATCATGTTGGATTGGGACATTGGGTTTGGACTGCAGACCTGGCCTGGAACTACTACATACTCGAGGATGGACAGATATTCTGTGAACTCATCTGCATTGCTCATGTGCTATTCTTGATTGAGGGGTTCGTCTTTTTTTTGTCACTGTCTATTTTCTAATATTCAAACTTTGGATGTGTGTGAGTTCTGTAACTTATTTATAGTGCTATAATTGAAGCTTATTCAATAACGAGGAAATGCGCTCACATTTTATTGCACAAGTTCTTCAAATATTATTTCATAAAATGGCTTTTATAGGAAAATGAAGAAAACTCATAAGGCCCAGAAAATCAATTTGGTTAGAAGATATTAAACTGAAGTCTTGTGCAGCCAACTGCGACCCATCAGTACATTGTAAACACTGTTACCAGGAAGACTCCATTAAATTTATCCAGTTGGTAGGTCAACTATTGGCCTGCAGGCTGCAATGTGAGACCAAAGTATCAGGAGTTGGAGTTACCTGTATATTGTGCAACATAAAGGCCAATTTTGATTTAAAGAAGTTTTAAATTGAAGCTGCTGGTGGGAGATGACATTCATTGTGATAAATACGTTACAGTTAATAAAGCTCATGAAAATATATGAAAGGCATCTTTCACTCTGCTTTAGCTTCAGGCAGTTCACTAAAAGCTGGAAACTGACACATTGATGTCTATTATTGGAAAGTAAATCAATCACTTTCCCCTTATGTATTTCTGTTTGGAGAGGAATGGCTTCCCTTACTTTATATATTTGTCAGATATGCCAACATTTCAGGTAGACAACATTTAAGACCAGTGGGTATTTTGATACACAGCACAAAATCTTTGGTAAATCTATGGAGGGAAAATTTGTATTTTCAGATCTTGGAAAAGTGCTCTTCTTTACATCAAGTGGACAGAAAAATATGATAAAAGTTGATACCATATATACTGTGCAAAAGTCAATTTTTAAAGCAATTTTTAGGATAAATGTTGTGGACTCAACCATTACTTGATATTACTTTGATGTTGCAACAGTGGCTAAAGCATTGACAGATTTTGGTCATGATGCCTTTTGTGAAGCAAATACATCATATTGCTAAAATTGGGATACCCCTTAAAACCCTAATCATGGATATTAGTTTATGCTTTTGGTCCACATTGAATAATATTTAGATAGTTCTTCAGGTAATTAACTTGTAGCCTGGTTTATTGTAGCAAGGGTTTCGTCTACCAGTGAGTGACTAAGATCTGACTCTGGTAGGTTTCTTCATAACTCCTTTTTATACTCTACACTCCAATCTACATTTATAGGTATTACATCTTTCTCTCTGATACAAACTCTAGCTCCCAACTGCTGCTGTCTCTGTTCCTTCATCATACACATTGCTATCTCATTACTGTGTATCTCCCCCTAAATATAATCTTAATTTTTAAATAACATTCTTAAACCATTTTCTTAAACTATTTCCTTGAATCATTTGAATTCCCATCATTTCCCCCCAGCATCTGAAAGTTTAAGTCTTCACAGTGCCTTTACAACTCTCCCTGATTTTGTTCTCATTGATTTTTTTTGGAAGTGATGGTCTAAGTGCATATGGATATAAGGACTGGGTGAAAGGTATTTAGCCCATCAAACCCACTTCACTATTCCTATAAATCATTGTTGATTGTATTGGGCCAATGGATTGAGGAGTGGCAGATGGAGTTTAATTTGATTAAATCCGAGATATTGCATTTTGGTAAAACAAACAAGAGCGGGACTTGTACAATTAATAGTAAGGCTCCAGGTAGTGTTGGAGAACAGAGAGACCTAGGGGATCATGTACATAATTCTTTGAAATTTGTGTCATAGGTAGACAGGCATTTATCGTGCTTGTCTTCATTGCTCAGATCTTTAAGTATAGGAGTTGGGAGATTATGTTGAGGTTGTGCAGGACATTGGTGAGGCCTCTTCTGAAGATATTATTAAATTGGAGACGGTTCAGAAGAGATTTACCAGGACGTTGGCAGGAATCGAGGGGTTGAGTTATAAAAAGAAATAGGCTGGAAAGGCCGTGACTTTTTTCACTTGAGCATAGGAGGTTGAGGGGTGACCTTATAGAGGTTTATAAAATCATGAGGGGAATAGATAAGGTGAATAGCAAAGGTGGGGAATTCAAAACGAGGGAGCATATTTTTAAAGTGTAAAGAGAAAAGTTCAGAAAGGTATTGCGGGGGCAATGTTTTTACACAGAGTGTGGTTTGTGTGTGGAATGAACTGCCAGAGGTACTGATGGATGCAGGTACAGTTACAACATTTAAGAGACATTTGGCTAAGTACATGAAAAGGAAAGTTTGGAAGGATGTGGGCCAAATATGTATAGGTGGGATTAGTTTTGTTTAGGAACATGTTCAGCATGGACTGGTTGGACTGAAGCATCTGCTTCCATTCTGTATGATCTAAGACTATGACCATATTCCTCCATAATCCTCATATCACTTGCTGTTTTAATATATAGAAATTTATCAATCTCATCTTCAACTGGCTTCTTGAATCAATCACCATTGTGTGAAATGATTTTGATGTACTCTTTTGTTCTTTCAGTCTCCAATAATATTAGAAAATTTCTGCTGAGCATTCAAAATGGGGTTTTACTGAGATGGAATTGTGATTGTTAAGTTCTGCAGATTTTTGATCTTTGATCCATAGCTTTTGACCAGGTACTAATGTTACAAAAGTATTCACTCTATGTTTACAGTTATACCAATACTTCTGTTTTTCTGTTTGTTAGTTTTCTACATGTCTTACATTCTCATGCTCATCTGAAGTAATGTTTAGTTTCAGTTTCTGCTTCAACAATGGAATTTGAGTATTTGACCTTCAGCTCATATGCTATGCAGCTGGTGAAAATCCATGACCATTTAAGTCAGCCATGGTTAAGTCCCAATAATGATTCTAAGTCATTCGCATTTTAATGGATTTCCCTCTTCTCCCAGTCTTTCCATTGTGAGTGAAGTGGGGAACACAATTGATTCCATATGGTTCCAAATTCCTGATTCCATATCCTTCTTCATATTTCTTAAAATATTTGTTCACACATTCTCCAGAGACACAATTGATCAAGCTGAAACTCAAGATGTAGCGCTTATTACAGAAGTGAAAGTATTTTCATCAGGACCCACCAGTTTGTGAGAAAGACAATAAGAAATCAGAAAGCACAAATGGAAGATGTTGAGTGTACCCAGATGTGAAAACTTTGCTAAGACGGTTGGTCATGATATAGCTCAGCAAGTAGATCTTAAGGAAGTGCCATGATCAGAAGAAGCATCCAGCAAATATTGGATAGTCTTCCAGTCCTAAACCAAAAATTGTCATTACTTAAGGCAATGAGGGAGACAATTTTTCTTGGATTCCATGGTGGTTATTTGGGAATAGCTAAGTATAGCAAATACTTGTGCAATGAATAGCCAATAGCAGCAGAACCTTTATTACCATCTACTTTTCCAGTCAGGCCTTAGTAAATGTTGAGACTAGATCACTTTGAATCTAGAGAAGAAGTGTACTTGATCACTGTGCAATATTATTCAAGGTGGTTAGAAGCTTCTAGGCTCCACACTATAATAGCAGAAACAATGCTCAGAGCACTAAATATCTTTTCAACTTATCATTTTCCCAGATAACATTGTCAAGGGTGATTGTTTACATGAACAAACCAAAAGCTTTGGTTTAATGTCTCATCCAAAAAAGTACCTTCCCTGGTGCAATGCTCCTTTATTACTGCACAGGAGTGATGGTCTTGAGTACTCATGTTTCTGGGAGGTCTAGGTTGAACTTGATGTTTTGTACTCACAGGCAACACTGTTATCACTGAGTCAAAACTGGCATCTCTGCTGACTTATACACATTGTGGGAGGAGGAAAGCATCTTTTTTTGTAGAAATTATATTTACTCTTCATAAGCATGCTATATTTGAACTCCATCACATCAACACTAAGAAAGTTATAAAATGTTTTATTCTTTAGAATTAATATACCATGTTTCCATTTCTATTTTGACATATGTTCATCAGTATGCCTGTACACAAAGACAGTAGAAAATGCAGAGACATAAATCTAAAGAATGGCAATGAATACTTTGTTTTATAAATTGTCATATGATGTCATTACACCTTCCTTCCTGTTGGTTAACAGTGTTGATTGAAGACTGCTTTATCTCAGGAAATACAACAGTCCACACTGTTGTTAATGCGACTAAAAATACTGAAGTTGGAGGGGGAGAATGAAATGGAACCCTATTAAATATCAGGATTCACAACCTGCTGTAGATTTGAAGCTAGCAGCTTGCTAACAGCATTGGTGATAAATTATTTAATAACAATGTTGACTCCCTTTCTGTTTGAAAATTGCAATGGTTCGAGTTACCTGGTGTTGGTTACTGCTTTTAATTGGTTTTGCCGCTATAAATTTAACACAAGAGGCACCACACCCTTTTTGATCAGTGCATCCTGATGCTGTCAAATTTTCAAAATTAACTTCAGCTTGATACTGCAGAAGCAAAACTAACTTCCATCTCATCTGAGTTCCATAAAGTGACTTGAGCAAATTCCTCCTTCAATATCTGCCATAAAACTCCTGAATTATATACAATTCAAAGGGGACATCAGTGTTCTTCTCCCACAGAAGGAAGCTGTAACAAGTCTTTGGTAACAAGGCTCTTGAAGGCTACCCCCAACGCTGCAAAAGTAGGAATAGCAAGTGATGTCACCCTCTGGAAAACAGCAACTATGGCATCCCAGGGCAATGCCCAATCACAGATCCAGCATATAAAAATCCCACTTCTAGCCGTGCCTCTAAAATATGCAGTGCATCAATATTTAAACTGGTCTTAAGCAACTATGTATCTTCCTGAAGTAAAAGATGTCTCGCCACATTTACAACACCTGAGATGAAAGAGGGACAAGAGCTGGCCCTAGGGAAATCAGAGAGATAAGTGTTCGTGAAAATAACTGCAAGGTAGCTATGGAGGGTGAGATAGAAGGTCAAAAGTTAAAGGCCAAAATGTAGCTCCCCCCATGGTAGTGGGCAGAGAGGGGGGGGCGATGTGGGAACGGGTGCAGGGAGGGAGGCAGAAATGTCCATCACCTTCTTGACTGAATACCCTCCCCAACTCCATCAACCAACCCCACCCCCATCCCACTCACCAATTCAGTGAGGGCAATGAGTTTCACGGATAGCTTTCCCACCCAGAGGGTGATTGATGCCCTGAAGTAGCCAAATTAAGGGCGATTAATAATCTCCATCCCCTGCAACTGGATTTCCACCAGTGGTGCACTTGGCAGCGTGTGACATGGGCTGGGGGATGGGGTGGGGTACATGTCAGAAGAAATCCAGTAAAAGCTAATGGCTTCCCTACAAACTCAAGGGGCAGGGGCACTCCTGATCCGACACCCTTGGACCAACCATCTTCTGCTGCCACATACTTGTATCCCTCCATCATAAGGTTAGAGGTGCAGATAATTATTGATGATTGCACATTGTTCAGCACCATTTCCAACTCCTCAGATACTGAAGAATTCATTGTCTGCATGCAGCAGCACCTGCTAAGTAGAAAGTAACATTCATTTCACACAAGTGCCAGCAAAAGACTATCTCCAAGACAGAATATAACCATCTCGCCTTGATATTCAATGGCATTACTATCATTTAACCCCCAACATTAACAGCCTGGGTAATAGCATTGACCAAAAACTGGCTATGACACCAGGTCAGTGGAAATGGAATTCTGTGGCAAAGAACTTACCTCATAACTCTGCAAAGCTTGTGCATCATCTGGAAGGCACAAACAGTAAGATCAAAGACTCTCTATTTGCCTGAATGTGTAAAGCTCTAGCAACACTCAAGAAGCTCAATACCATTCAGGACAAAACAGCTTGTTTGATCAGCATTCAATCATTACCTACAACATTCTCTCCTGATATGCACTAGCATGAGTGTGCACCATCTACAAGATATGCTGCTGTAACTCACTAAGTGGCTAAAACGGGTGGTGCGCTTTAATTAGTGCTTTCTACAGTTCAAACATAACTCCTCACTCCTATTCCCCCAGCTTCAGCCAATAAAGGAAAGTATTCTACATCCTTCCTGGCCATCTTATCTACCTAGGAGAAAGTGAGGACTGCAGATGCTGGAGATCAGAGCTGAAAATGTGTTGTTGGAAAAGCACAGCAGGTCAGGTAGCATCCAAGGAGCAGGAGAATCGACATTTTGGGCATGAGCCCTTCTTCAGGAATTAGAGGGAGGAAGAGAGCTTCTTCAAGGAAGGCATCCTTGCAAGAGGATTCGCAGTAGGTTAAAATCCTACTCCTTGGATGTAGCACCTGCTGTGCTTTTCCAGCAATACATTTTCATCTTATCTACCTGTCTTGCTAACTTTAGGGATTGAGGACAGGCATGTCCTACTTTTTCCCTATTCTTCTGTATCAATTATTGTGTATTCTATTGCCTTCTGTGTTGTCTCTAAATCTATTTAATCTGACACTCTTTCCACAGATGACTATTCCATTGATAACTTCCTGCAGTCTACAGTTTACTTCCTCATGATCAAGAGTTGCTATTTTTTGTTTCCTCTGCCTAAATACTAATAACCCTTTATTTAAATCTAGATCATTGGCAAATAATATGAACAGCAAATCACCAAATCACCCAGCAATGAGCCCTGCGATACTCTCATAGGAAAGAGCTTTCCAGTCACACAGACATCATTTGGCTATTATTTTTTGCTTCTTACCATTGAACCAACTTTATATCCAACTTGCCACTTTCCCTTGGACACCATATTTCTATGCAGTTTGCCAACTGAGATCTCATTAATAACCTTCCAAAAATCCATAAAGTCTACATCTAGCATGTTGCCTCATTGATCTTCCTTGTTACTTTCTCAAAATATTCAATCAAGTTATTCAAACAAAATTTGCTGATTGTTCTTGATTGACTTGTGACTTTCTAAATTGTGACTTATGCAGGTGTCCAGAATTATTTCCAATGATCTGAACACCACTGAAGTGAGGCTGACTGGTCTATAATTATTTGGGCTAACCCTTCCTTTTTAAACAGCGATCATCCAACATGCTGCCTTTATGCAGAAAGGATTGAAAAATTATGATTAAGTCTTTGATTTAAACCTTGTTTCCTTTAACACTCTGGGAGACATTTCAGTCTAGCCTAATGAATTGTCCTCTTTCAAGTTGAGCAGACTATCTAATTAGATATTTCCTCCCTTGCTATGTTTATTGAATCCAATATTTCACACACCCTGCTCTTTAACTACGATGTCCCTCTCTTTTGTGAAAATAACGTAAAGTATTCATTAATAACCACCTCCACATAGGCGTTATCCTTTGGATCTTTAATAGGGCTTACTGTTTCTTTAGCTATCCTTTGAAACCTTATGTGTTTACAAACATTTTTGGTTTCTCTTTGATTTTACATGTCAATATTCTTTAATTTACACTCTTTGCTTTTGTAATTTCCTTTTTAATTTCAACTCATTAGCCCCTTTTTATATGCCTTTCATAGGCTTGGTACTGATTTATCCTCAAATAACTGTCCACTTATTTCATGCCACACCTCAACTTTGTCAAAAAGAATTTCCTCAATTTATAACTTTTACTTTTGGTCAATCTTTAACTTTACAACAACTATTCTAAAGCTAGCACTGAAATACTTCCCCTTCAACTGCCCAGATTCCTCCTGTAAAACTTAACTTCCCAGAACTGATCATTTCTTGGACTTGAAAAATGTGTTGCTGGAAAAGCGCAGCAGGTCAGGCAGCATCCAAGGAACAGGAGAATCGACGTTTCGGGCATAAGCCCTTATTCACATTTTTCAGCTCTGATCTCCAGCATCTGCAGTCCTCACTTTCTCCATTTCTTGGGCTTGCCACACTAAATGTAAAGATTTCCTGAATGCATGTTAAGCATTTTATGTTCAGCATACCTTTTGTATTGAATTTATCTCAGCTAATACTAGTGTGGTTGAAAATCCCTTTTACTGCTCCATTTTTTATGCACTTATCAGAAATTTGCCAACATACCTGTTCCTGTTTCTTCCTCTGACTGCTGAGGATTCTTTGGTAGCCTACTTGCAATGCTATTGTCTCTCTTTTTCTTCCTCAGTTTAACCCACTTGGCATCATTTGATACTCCACCTAGCATATCAATCCTCCTCACAACTGTGATTGTTCCTTCAACTAAAATTGCAAACACTACACTCCCTTTTTATCCCACTCTTGTGCCCTGAAAGCACTGTAAGCAGAAATGTTCACCAGCTGCCCTTGTCTGTTTATAAGCCAGATTTCAGTAATAGCTACATTATACATTCAAGTTTCTATCTGGACCCTCAGCTCCTCTGTATTATTCACTAGATTATTTACATGGAAGCAAATACCACTACTTAATGAACAACTTTTTGTTATCTATTTTCTAGCCTTTGCTTCCTTAGTCTTTGTCATCTATTTACTTATTTTTGTTCCTCTATTTCCAGTTTGCTTTTTTTCCCTCTAAACCTACACTCACATTCCCATCCACTTGTCAAGCTGTTTAAACTCTCACCAACATTCCAAGCAAAGCTACCCAAAACTAATCCCAATTCCCTAGGAATCTTGATCCTTTATAAGTCTCATACAGCTGCACCTTTAGCTGCACAATCCTGTTATTTTTATACTCACCCTCTTTCTACCCATGTCATAGGTATCAATATGAGCCACATTCTTTGCTTCTGCTACTTCAGAATGCCTGTAGCTTCTCAGTGAACATCTTGATATTGGCCCTTTGATTGAGAAAGATAAATTCAAAACGCAGGATGCACCATCTGTGGCTAACTAAGGAAATTAAAAATGTATCGAACTGAAAGAAAAAGCATATAATTCTCCAAAGGTGAGAGGCAGGTGAGATTAGACACAGGAGAATGAACACTTGGATGTGATTGCAGAATGTTTAATTAGAAAGTTTGCAGATGACACAGGAGTTAGTGGCGTTATTGATAGTGTGGAGGATACAGTCTGTTATTGATCAGCTGATAAATTGGGAAAAACAATAGCAGATGGAATTCAATTCCAAGAGTGCAAGGTGATGCATTTTAGGGGTCGAATAAGGGAAGGAGATATCTATTTCTAAAAACATTGCACTCATAATAAGGTGGTGTAGAACCCTATAAATACTTTTACTTGTGGAAGACCAATTACCACTGTAGCACAGTTAAATGAGATCCAATTTCCAACACAGATTTTTAAGGTGAGAGGAGAGAGATTTTAAAAAAGACATGAGCGGTAATTTTTTTTACATAGAAGCTGGTTCGTCTGTGGAATGAACTTTCTACATGGTGGATATGGGCACAGTTACAATGTTTAAAAGACATTTAGATATGTACATGAATAGGAAAGGTTTGGAGGGATATGGCCAGGAACAGGTAGGTGGGGCTAGTTTAGTTTAGGTTAGGTTTATGTCCTGCATAGACTTGTTGCACCGAAAGGTCTGTTTTCATGCGGTATGACTTGATGACTCTAAAAAACTTAAAACAATTAAAATCACCAGAGAAAGGATACTTAGAAAATTATGAGAACTGAAATCTAACAAATACCCTGGCCTTGATGGACTTGATTTTAGGAACTTAAAAGAAATTGCTGAGATAGTAGATGCATTGGTTTTCATTTTCCAAAATTCCCCAAATTCTGGGAAGGTGATATCAATTTGGAAAATAGCAAATGTACTCCTTATTCAGAAAGGAGGGAAGACAGAAAGCAGGAAACTACAGCAAGTTATCATAGAGTCATAGAGATGTTCAGCATGGAAACAGACCTTTTGGTCCAACCCGTCCATAATATCCCTCAGAGGGAAACTATTGGAATCCATTATAAGGGAATTTTCAGCGGGGCACTTAGAAAATGCTTATACAGGTAAGCAAAGTTGACATGGTTTTTAAAAGAAAAATGGTTTTACCTAAATGATTATAAGTCTTTGATGAAGTAAGAAGCAACATAGTTAAAATAGAACTAGTGGCTACATGGAACCTGGATTTTCTGAAGAATTTTGACAAAGTGCCAGATAAAATATCACTGTGCATAATAAGAGCTCAAGGTTTAGGGAGTAACTGTTAGCATGGATAGATGATTCATTGACTAATAGGAAGCAGAATGTAGGCTCATTCTTGGAGTCGTACAATGTGACTGAGTTCAGTGTTGGGGCCACAATTATTTGTCAACACTATAAATGACTTTGATACAGAGACCAAGTATTTGGTTGTTAAATTTGTTGATGATACAAAGACAAGAATGTAAGTTGTGAAGAGAACATAAAAAGTCTGCAAAGATGTATATAGATAGGTTAAGTGAGTGGGCAAAAGATATCAGATGGAATATCATGTGGGGAAATGTGAAATGTCTTCACTTTGGCAGGAAGAATACAAGAGGCATATTATTTAAGTGGACAGAGATTGCAAAATTCTAAGGCACTGAAATATCTGGGTGTCCTACTACATGTTATTATGCAGACACAGGAAGTGTTTAGGAAGGTAAATGAGAAATTATCAGTTATTGCAAGAGAAGTGAAATATAAAAATAAGGATGCATTGCTGCATTTGTATAGAGAATTATGAGGTCACATGTGGAGTACAGTATATAGTTTGGCCTCTTTATTTAGGAAAGGATGCAGATGTATTAAAAGCAATTCAGGGGAGGTTCACTGAACTGACAACTGGGATGGGAATGGGGATTCATTGGCTGGCCCTATGTCAGCTGGAGTTGAGAAGACTGAGGTAATCTTATTGAAACATTTAAGACCTTAAAGGGATTTGATTCATAGTATGCTGAAAGGCTGTTTCACCTTCTAGAGAACCTAGAACTAGGGTTTTGCTATTTAAGACAGATGAAGCTTTTTTTTTCTCTAAGAAGGCCATGACTCTTGGAACTCTCTTCCCCACTGAGCTGTGGCGCAGACTCATTAAGTGTTTTCAAGGTAGTGGTAGACAGATTATTGACGAAGAAGGGAGTCAAAGTTTATTGGGTGCAGCGAGAAGAATGGAATTGAAGCTACCATAAGATAAGTCATGATTTCATTGAATGGATGGGCGGCACGGTGGCACAGTGGTTAGCACTGCTGCCTCGCAGCGCCAGAGACCCGGGTTCAATTCCCGACTCAGGCGACTGACTGTGTGGAGTTTGCACGTTCTCCCCGTGTCTGCGTGGGTTTCCTCCGGGGGCTCCGGTTTCCTCCCACAGTCCAAAGATGTGCAAGTCAGGTGAATTGGCCATGCTAAATTGCCCGTAGTGTTAGGTAAAGGGGTAAATGTAGGGGTATGGGTGGGTTATGCTTCGGCGGGTCGGTGTGGACTTGTTGGGCCGAAGGGCCTGTTTCCACACTGTAAGTAATCTAATCTAATCATACCATCGTGACAGACTTACATTTACCTACCTGATTTTGTTTGATGATTCATTTTCTCTATGGCTGCACACTCCTGATTGTGGTGTGACCATCAGTCAAAATACAGTTCTCAACCTCACAATTGCACAGCAGTGATCCAGAGTTTGAGATTTTCAAGCTGGTGATCCATCCTGTACATGTGGTTGTCCAGCATCTAAGAGGTGAAGAAGCATATGGAGATCCCAGAACCTGTACATATACATTCCACTGGACAGGCACCCTGTTGTGCTTTTGTTTATAAGATAGTTCAGCTTAAATTTAAATGAAGGCCTTATTAAAAACTTCTAAAAAGAAATCACTAGCTGCTCACTAACTAGCATCATCTTCTGCCCTAGTAGGAAATTGAGTAATTTTTTTTAACCACAGTCCCTAATGCTCACACTCTCTCTTGATTCAGTTGCTTTGTTGTTTTTGGAGATCCTTCAGATTCACATTCCATACCACTACGCTCTCCCACTGAAGATGACTTTGTTCTGAGGTAGCTAACATTTTATGTTGACAGGTCCATTCATGACTGACTTTAATTGCGACTCCTGTATTATTCGAACGTTGATGCCTCAGGCAATAAATATTAGGGAGGTGCTGGGATTTAGCTCTAATTTGGAACTTTTGAGAAAATCAGTCCATATAGAATGCAAGTAGCAATATTTTGTAAATAGTATGTATTATGCACCAAAGTTTCAGAACAGTCTCCTTTTCACCCACAATGATTCTGGAGATTGGCCTGTCCTGTTCACCGATTTGAACAGACGTGGGGCCGCAGGATGGCGCTGTTTACAGGCGGCCAATGGACGAGAACAGATCAAATGGTTGGCTGATGTTTCACTTTCAGTGAAATCTCCGCCTCCACATCGCAGTCTGAGAGGAAGTTACAATGTTGTTCCATTGCCTTCTGCGGTTTCTGAGTACAGCACACGCCAGGGCGCACGTTAGCATGTCCCAGAGCAGCCAAAAATAGCTGTTTGGGAAGGGGAAGGCAGAAAGAGCAGCCTGCAAAACTCCAACAGGGAGGACGGAAGTTGTCTTAAATCCTGACACCCACCTTCGACTGTTTAACCAAGAGAGTGGGAGATGTGAAATAAATGAGTTTCAGGGCACAAGAGATATTGGTGCTGGCTGTGCAATCTTTTGATATAAATTGATTCGCAAGAATTCGGGCAATTAATGCCGAGCTCAACGCCGAGTTGAACCCGAACAAAGTTTTATTTCGCGCTGAGCTAAGTTTGGAGCAACAGAGCGGTTTGGACACCATCCAATAGAAGTGTATTTTCCCGATAGCCCCGCTTGCATTACACTGGATCGGAGTCGATGTTGCAGAGGAAGATTTACTGGCGGAGATCAGGGAGAAACGATTGCCCAGCGTCTGCTCAGAGAGCCGCGATTGACAGCTGTTCGCACGAATGAACGGGACCGAGAACTGTCAAGGAACAACACGCGTCCTTTTGGCGGCGGCTGCTGCTTTTGAAAGAAAATTAAAACGCCCCCTTTTTGAGTCAAATCCTGCTACCATTCTGGTGCGATCCGCAGTGCTCAAAGAAAGCCGTCTGAAAGGACTTCAATCTTTACTTCTGCCAGCTCGCTCTTACTGACATTCTTGAAGGCGTGGACACGTTGAAACATTCTTACACCGTCAGTGTTTCACATTCAGCCTGGCCCACAGTAACACAGCTTTCCACACTGCACGGGCTCTCATACTGTACCGTCTCTTCCAGTTTTAGTCACAATCTCACACATAATTTCCACTACAGTTCTCACATATCTTTCGCACAGTTTCTAACAGTTGCCCGTACAATCTTCCCCTCTCACATACACAATACCTTACTTTCTCTCTCACACAATGCTAAAGCAAAATACTACACATGCTGAAAATCTGAAATAAGTTTTCCAAGCTGTGTTTTGTTATTTTCTTCCGGTCTCCCCCCCCCCCCCCCCCCCCGCCCCGTGTCTTGCTGTCTCGCAGCTTTACATGCAATCTCTCTCATCCACTATCTCCCTCTTTCTGTGTTCATCTTAAACTCCATCTTTCACACAATCTATTACGCACACCCTCTCGCTGCCTCTTCCTCTCAGTTTCATTCTCTTCCAACTAGACTCTCCTCCCCCCCCCCCCCCCCCCACTGACTATTCACACTCTCCTCTAACAAAGTCTCTCTCTCACTCTGGAAGACAGTCCCTCTTTCCCACAAAATCTCTCTCTCTGCCATAGTCTCTGCCGCAATCTCCCTCTCAGTTTATGTCACCGCCTCTGCCGAATGTCATACCAAACGCCTCTCTTTCCCACGTCTACAGTCCCCTTGCCTCTCTCGAACCCAGAGTATCTCTCTCTCTCCCATACAGTCTCTGTCCCAGCTTTCTGTCCCCAGTCTCTCCTGTTCCAGTCTCTTCAGTCTATGTCAGTCTTCTGTAGTTTCTCTCTATTTCACAGTCGTTCGCCTTTGAAGTATTTCTCTCCCGCTCCAGTTTATTTATATGCAGAACTAACAAAGTGTCTCTCCCACACCCGTTTCTGTGCAATCTCATTTTGATAGTCTATATCTCAATTTCAACCCCCCCCCCTTAATTCAGTCTCCTTTACACCCACTATCTCTGCCCCCCACTCAGATCCACGTTCTCTGTTCCCCTCACCCTCACCCCCACATTCTGTCCCCTTCTCCCTCACTCACCCCTCACATTCACTGCTCCCCTCATCACCCCCACATTCTCTGCCTCCCTTCAATCACCCCCACATTCTCTGCCCCTCTCTCTCTCTCTGGATCCTGACAGTCTCCCTCTATCATAACAGCAGCCTCTCTCTCTCTCTGCCACAGTCAGCGGTCGATCCCCACCCAGCCAGGGCCGGTGGGTGTGGCATTCTCGAACAGACAAGGAGCCTTCTTCTAACGCATTGAAAAAAACTCTCTCAACTCCGCGGGCCTTTCTGTTGAGTTGACACCGTCCGCAGCACCTCTCCGGGATGGGCAGTCAGGAGGACAACAGGCGGGCGGTGACAGCGGCTCCCCGGGACTCCTACTTCTCTGATATCCGAACCTTTCTGATCGCCGAGTGTTTGCTGATGCTGACCCAGGGCATTAGCGGCGCTTACTTAGTAAGTAAGGAGCGGCAGCGTGTTCCCCCGCCTCCCCTCCCTCCTCAGCCCCGGCCAGACTGGGGATGGGGTTTGCTTTAATCGGAAAATCAGTCGGGGCCAAAGCATCTCATCTACCTTTGCTTTTGGTTTCTGTGCGAAGCAGCTCTCACCAAATTGCTCTGGCATAACGTGCATTCCTTTCCGTTAGCCAGCGCCGTCCTCAGACGGAAGACTTTCATTTTAGTATATAAACCGACCGAACATAGTTGACAGATGTCCTGAGCTGAGAGAGCAGCCCCCCTTCCCACTGTGTGCCTGCCTGCCCAGTGGATGGGGGAGCTGTCAGCACACAGGAGCAACGGCAAAAGATTCACTTTATTCTCTCAGAGTTTCATCATTGAGCACATCTGGAGCAGTTTATGAAAGTCTGACAGTTGGACTGAGTCATTGCTTATTTCAGCCGTAACTATAGGTGCCACGATCGTAGTTTGAAAGTTACTGAGCCTGCTCCCTCTTGGGGATTTTACTGAAGTTTAGATTGTCTGGATAGCCTCGTTTCTGCTTCTCGGATGAAGTTAGCTCAGTGGCTGGACAGTTGGGGTGAGATTGGGCTCGTGGCTGTGGTACCTGTCCCTAACATTGTTTATTGAGAGTAAAACATGCTGTCTATGTATCCACACAAAGCAGCGCCGACTTCACTTGTTGATGGCCCCGCCCTCCTGGCCCATCGATGGCCCCGCCCTCCTGGCCCATCAGCTTTCTTGAGTTGTCAGCCGCCTCAGTGCAGCTCAGCTGCCTGTCTGACAAGATGTCGTTTGAGCCCCAGTTCTCTCCCAGTGAACACCAAGACATCTAAGGCTTTAGGCAGCTTGCCAGTGATTCCACCCCCTCCTTGGCGAGTCACTCTGACAGAGTGAAACCTTGACATTCTGAGCAGAGCTTCAAACCCCACATGCTATGCATCATCAAAACTGCCCACTTACATTTGCAGAATGCTGTGCATCTCTACTTCATCTCAAGCTTTTTTACTGATGAATCCCTTAAGCTTACTTTTGTCATCACACCACTGGTGTTCACTATTGGCCTATTATCCATCTGTGGAAAGCATCCATTTGTACAGAATGAAATTGTCTATATCCTGCATATTGCCAAAATCCACTGAAACCCATCTTCAATTAGGTTTCCACCAGCTGATCTACACAGGCTTCTTTTTACTCAATGTATAAATTTTAAATTTTACATTCTTGACTTGCATCTATTTCTCGATTTTCCCTATCCTAGCTCTGTATCTTCCATCATCTTGTTATCCTTAAATATATTCTTTAATCCAGTAACTTTTGTATAATCTCCTTCCCTCCCTATCTATTTGTTTCACTATTGATGCTGAAAAATGTAACCTCCATTATAACTTCCCCTGTAAACACCTGCACTTCCTCATTTCTTCTGTTATACACCTCTAACTCTAGATTTTTCTCATCACACTTTGCCATGTTAGTCTCTCCCACCATAGATTTTAATTTGTTTCCAAAATGCCAAATAATTTTATGTAATGGGTTTTGTATAAATGCAAATTATTATTGATGCTATTGAGTAGTGGCATAGAATCTAAGAAAGAAACACTGGTCAGACATGTGAACACTATGTGTGCTGCATGGCAAACAGTACATTGGCTGTACTTCCAAAGTAATGAAATTGAATCCTCACTCCCTTGTCAGTGGAAAATAAAAGAAAAACACCATTTTATTCATGCGTCACTAGTGTGAACTGCATTGATGATATAATGGCAGTACATTTTGTCTTTTATTTTCTGCTGTCCAATTTTATTCTAAGCTGTTAAAAATAAGGTTTTATTTAAAGTACATACAACTGGGTGCTGCAGTTGTGCTCCTTGTTTTGTACTTAGAACGGCTGTCCCGAACTATGTTGTGACACTGTCTTTGAAGGCAAAGTGGATCTGCCTGTTTAATAGAGATTTTTTTTTCCTTATCGAACATTATTACTTTGAAAATGTTTATGTTTTTAGAAAAATCAGTTTGAGGAATTTGCGGGTAATGGGTTATACCTCTGGTCTTCTACTTGTCAGCTTGGGCTTTTTATAGCAATAACATAACCAGATCCCAGGGGGATGATGGCTCAGCTGGTAAGTTCAATGTGCAATATGGAATTGAACCATAAAAGCTGGAAAAGTCACATGTAGAATTTCTAGTCTGCACTGATTCAGTTCATCTCAGCTGAGTGCTTCAGTTGACCTCAATTTTGTTGGCCAGGGCTCCAGCATCTGATTGCTGACTAGTTAGGTTGATAGGAGATTAAACTAAGGCCTTGCCTTGTTCTCTGAGGTGATCCTATGCACTATTTGAAGAAGAACAGAGGAATTCTTTTGATGCCTGGCCAGTATCACTTCACCAACAAACACAAGCAAGATTATCTGCTTATTGAAAAGTACTGTATGAATATTTTATCTGTCTTTTTTCTTGGTGGTGGAAAATGATCATGTGTTCATCTGGTTCCCCTGTGGTGTAGCTTTCCTTTCCCTCCCCCTCCCCCATGACTGAATTATTTACTAGAACCTGCAGTTGAGACTTGCACAAAAAGAATTGTTCAGCTGGGTAAGTTACGAGAGGTATTTGAGGTTTTAGACAACAGGATGAGTCAACACCTTTAGACATAGCAAGAGAAGAAGAAAATTGGATTTTAAAAAGGCTGTTAGATTCCCGAATCGAGAAAATGAGTAGAGATCAGAGTGACGAACATGTATATGAGGCTGCAACTTTCTGATGTGAAATGTTTTATTTTCTTTAGAATAAATAGTTGTAGCAGAAGGAAAGGTACTCTTTGTTTGGTGTTTTTCAGCCAGCTCCTGTTAGAAATATAATTGAGGGATAGTACAGATTTAGTCTTGAGTTTGTGCTGTTCATAAATAATGACAGATACATTTTTATGACATGCGCTACTTATGGCCTCCCACTAGAAAGTGGAAATTGAAGACTTCAAAGTAAAATGTTTTCCATCTAGATTGGTGTCATGTTCTCAGTCACACTAAACAGCAGGCAGATAACTCTTTCAAGCCTTGATAGGAAAGATATGGTCACTAGCGAGGTGACTCAAACATAGAACCTAAGAAGCAAAGAAAGTTTTGTGTGAATGGACTGGTGTTTCATTTTGGAATGGGAACGTTATCTAACCTAATGGACACTATAATTGTGAGTAATGAGGCAATTATTTTGACAGTGTTCAAGCAACTCTAGTTTTGTGCATACAATCTATAAATAATTCTGTGCCTCTGTTGTTGAGTTGCTTATTCATAACTCATTTGAAAAAAATATTTATTTTTCACATTGCCATTCTACTATTCATCTAGTAGGCAGTTGGAAAGGAAAACCATGATCCATTCACAGGATACAGATGACTTGACATACTTGGATTATTAGAGCTAAACTAGAAAACATGGATTTAAACTAAGTTTTTAATTAGATTAGAGATTACAAAGGCATTTTTTTCTCAGCAATATTATAGTGAATTGAGTGGAACAGACTCAAGGTTAGAGTGGTACTAGAAAATCACAGCAGGTCAGGTAGCATCTGAGGAGCAGGAAAATCAACGTTTCGGGCAAGAGCCCTTCATCAATCTTGACTCTGATCTCCAGCATCTGCAATCCTCACTTTCACCTAAGTGGAACAGACTCCCAGCAAAAGAAGTTGAGGCACAGCCACTTAAGAAGAATAGTAACAAGGAGGGGGACATAATTCTTGTCAACATGATTAGCAGGTTGCAATATAGCGATAGCTTGAAATGAATAAATATGGTAGAATTGGTAAAATAAGTCCATCTGTGTCTGTTCTTGGTTCACTGAGATTATTTACTGAATTATTTAACCATAAAGATGACGAAGAACCCAGACTCAACCCCTAATCTTCACTGAGTTAGCTAACGTTAATCCACTAATCAGAAGGCTATGATGGCTAGTGTTGTAAAATGATTTGGATGTATTCTTAGAAGCTGATGCCATGACATTTGATTATATGATACATGCTCGTGTTTTTAAATGTCATCACATCCAGCATATAAGGTTTGAATACTCTGTTGCTGAGTGTATTTTGGTCGGTGTGCAACTCAAAAGAAAAATGTGTATTATTGTCACAGGTGAGCAAAGAATTGGAAAATTAAGAAAGTTTGCAAACATACAATGAATGACAGACAGGAACGGACCCTCTGTCCCACATAACTGTGATGCCTTGTACTCCAAGACCTACAATTCCAAACTAGTCTGAAATCCAAGTAACATTTGGATGAAATGGAAAAGCCAGTAAAAATTCAGGCCACTTGGGAAGTAAAATTTGGAATATTTCTGTTTGATTCTGATGTGCAATTAAAGCTAATCCAGGAGACCACTCTGGCCTTGAACAATGTTATAAACATTATTAATTTTTTTACAACGGATGATTGCTGCTCCAACCAGAGGCTAGGAAGACTTTTGCTTGAAATAACAAATCAACCAGATGACCTCCAGAGGTCCACTTTTATTTCAGAAAAGAAACACATCCGAACATCTTATCTACTTTTGACCCTTAACTAACTTGAGATTGTGACCCATTGGTTCTTGCCAGTGAGAATTTAGTGTTCTGAATCCTTCATGAATAGTTTCCGCTGTCATAGAGTTATTACAGCATAGAAACAGACTCTTCAGTCCAACTCATACATGCTGACCAGATATCCTAAACTAATCTTGTCCCATTTGCCAGTATTTGGTCCATATCCTGCTAAATCCATCCTATTCATATACTCATCCAGATGCCTTTTAAATGTTGTAATCGTACTAGCCTCCACAACTTCCTCTGGCAGATCATTCCATACAGGCACCACCCTCTGCCTGAAAAAAGTGGCCCTCAGGGTCTTTTAAATCTTTCCCCTTTCACCTTGAATCTATGCCCTGTATTTCTGGACTTCCCCACCCCAGGTAAAAGACCTTGTCTATTTATCCGATCCATGCCCCTCATGATTTTATAAACCTCTATAATGTAACCCCTCAGCCTTCGACACTCCAGGGAAATCAGCCCCAGCCTATTATGTCTCTCCCTATAGCTCAAACCCTCCAACCTTGGCAATATCGTTGTAAATCTTTTCTGAACCCTTTCAAGTTTCACAACATCCTTCCAGTAATATTCCAGTAACATCCTTACAAGCAATATTCGAAAAGTGACCTAACCAATGTCCTGTACAGCCGCAACATGACCTCACTGTACTCGATGTTCTGACCAATAAAGGAAAGCATACCAAACGCCTTCTTCACTGTCCTATCTTCCTGCGACTCCACTGTCAAGGAGCTATGAACCTGCACTTCATGGTCTCTTTGTTCAGCAACACTCCCAAGGACCTTACTATTAAGTGTAAAAGTCCTGCCATCATTTGCCTTTCCAAAATGCAGCACCTCACATTTATCTAAATTAAACTCCATCTGCCACTCCTCAGCCCATTGGCCGATCTGATCAAGATCCCATTGTAATCTGAGGTAACCTTTTTCACTGTCCAGTACATCTCCAATTTTGGTGTCAGCTGCAAACTTACTAACTGTACCTCCTATGTTCACATCCAAATCATTTATATAAATGACAAAAAGCAGTTGACTCAGCAAAGATCCTCGTGACACTCCACTGGTCAGAGATCTCCAGTCTGAAAAACAACCCTCCACTACCACCGTCTGTCTTCTACCTTTGAGCCAGTTCTGTATCCGAATGACTAGTTATCCCTGAATTCCATGTGATCTAACCTTACTAACCAGTCTCCTTACTGAATTCCATATAAATCATGTTCCTTTCCACCTTTCTTAAATAGTGGCACCACATTAACCAACCTGCAATCTTCTGTGACTAACGACGATCCAAGTATATCAGCAAAGAGCCCAACAATCACTTCCCTAACTTCCCACAGAGTTCTAGGGTACACCTAATCAGGACCTGGAGATTTATATTCTGTCATGCATTGTAAGACATTTAGCACCGTCTCCACTGTAATATGGACATTTTTCAAGGTGTCCCAAGGAGAAGTGATCTCCGAGTGCCCACTATCAGAGAGGACTCAGAAATTATCAATTCATTATAAACCGAGAAAAAAAATTAGGGCACTACTTGATATCAGTCAGCCTCAAATGAAGAGTTTTGTCTAATCATTACCAGGCCCTTATCTTTTAAAATTCTGTCTGACTTCCAGTTTCTTTATGAGTATTTTTAAAATACTTTTCAGTTGTGTAAAAAGAAACCTGAAATGAAAACAAGCTAATTTAAAGAAAAATATCAACACGATTTAGTCAAGCTATACACATTCAACTCTTTTATAAAGGATTCAACAACACATCAGGCTATACAAACAGTAGAACCTGTTTGCAGTGATCCCCATCCACAGCAAAGAGATAGATGCACTGCTCACTTACGAATTGTCAAATTCACATTTGGTTCAACATTGTATTTCCATACCTGCACACAACACAGTTGATAGTGCTTCCTTAAGGTCCAATGGAATCAATATTTCCAGGGTTTTTTTAGGTGAACTCTGAAAATTACTTTTCTTTTAACCCTGGCAATTATACAGTCAAGAAGGTTCAAGTTTTGTTGGGATTTGTCCTAATTGAAGCTGCTCAAGTATTTAGGTAGCCCTGAAGCCTGAGAAAGAAAGCAGCGATTGTTGTATGATCCCAGCAGGTGGTATAAATGGACAAGTCTGATCCCAGAATGATATCTGGCTTAGTAGATTTTTTTTGTTTAGTTTGTCAATATAATGGTTCGTAACTAAAATATATTCACACGAGGCTGGAAATTTTCTTTAACAACTAAACAGAAGCTTATTATACAAAAGAAGAAATGTGCAAATCAAGTTACCTAAATATAGAAGACTGTTAGCAAGATCAAAAGCATGCAGCAAAACGAAGCTTCAACCTATTTCCCCAAACTCTCCATTAAAGCAATTGAAGTCCAAAGAATTGCACACTGATCTCAACTCTTTAGAATTCCTAGTTATTGACTCCTTACAGTTTCTTTGCCAGGGACTCTGGACAATTCAATGAATCTTTTCTAAATCTATATGAACTTTTTCACAAATCTGAGGAGCCTAAACTTTCTCAGTTTGCATAACCTGTAAATATCAACCCACATTTTCCCGATTTCGAAATTTCACAAGCCAAATCCTTATGTTAAGGTGACAAATTTCCTTAACAATCCCTGAACCCATTCTAGAGAAGAAACTAATCTTGCTTCTAAAATCAACCCTGATGTCTTCTGAATGACTACAAATTTTACCTTAAGTATAAGAACAGTTTAACATCTTGCCAATAACTCCACAGAGGCCCATAGTCGCCTGCTTTAATGTGTGCTGAATTTAGGTCACTGTTCAGAAAGAACTCTGACCTTCTATTTTTTTAATAAAAGTGAAATACTCACAGAAGTAATCAATATCCATCTGCCTGTATGTTGAAATCCAAATTCTGAAAATGATAATATATATAAAAATGATATACTTTTCATCACTAAATTTTAAAGGTAAAAGCTTTGGCTCCTGGAGAGGGCTTAACTTGCCTTTATCTCCATTGTGAAGTATAATTTAGAATTATTATATGACACAACACATAAGGAGGCTATTGGGACCATCATTATTTTACTAGCCCTTTGGTTGAGCTATACAGTCAATTGCAGTATCTTGCTCATATCATGTAACTTTGTAAATATTTTGCTTTCAAGGATTTATCCAGCTACATTTTGAAAGCTCTTTCTGAATGTGCTGCCTTTCAGGCAGTGCATTTCAGATGAGAACAATTTTCTGTATCAATTTTTTTTTTAATCTTGTTCTTTTGCCAATTATCATAAATCTGGATCTTAATTGCTGGCCCTTCTGTCACTGGAAGCAGCACCTCCTTATTTACTCAATCAAAACTGATTATGATTTTGAGCACAAAACTCTCTCTAATCTCCCCTTAACTCTTCCCAATGCTATTTTTCATGATCTCTCTATATTATTGAAGACCTCCTTCCTTAGTAGCATTCTAGTAAATCTTAGGCTGTCTCTCTGAAACTTTGGCATCTTTCCTAAATTGTTGCATCCAGAGGTGGTCTTGATACTACAACTGCAGCCCAACCAGTGTTTGTGAATGTTTAGAATAATATCCTTCCTTTTATTTTCACTCTTTGCCTCAATTTATACATCTGAGGATCTGCCTTTTTAAATGCCTTCTTTTCTTGCCAATTGAAAAAGACTTGTCTGCATTCACCAACAGATATGCTTGTTCTTGCATCCATTTTAAAATTGTACCAGGCAGTTTATATTCTTCTGAACAAAATTAATCACTTCACACTTCTCTACATTAAAATTTATCTGCCATACGTCTGCTTATTTCATCAGACTGTCTGTTCTCTTGATATTGTTACTTGATGTTTATTACATTTCTAGTTTTTATCTCACCTCAAAACCTCCCTGTCATAATCGAGTACAGGTCATTAATATATATTTCAAAAACAACAGTAGTCCCTTTCATCAACGTTTGTTAAGTTGTGTTGGTGTATGAGTCTGGAAAGGTTAATACTTGATTGAGTGAGGAGTCCAAAACCAGAAGGTGTAGGTTTAGGGTGAGAGTGGAAAGATTTAAAAGGAACATAAGGGGCAACCTTTTCACACAGAAGCTGGCACATTTATGGAATGAGCTGCCAGAGGAAGTGGTGGAGGCTGGTACAGTTACAACATTTAAAAGGCATTTGGATGGGTCTATGAATGGGAAGGGTTTAGCGGGATGTGCTGGCAAATGGGACTAGATTTACTGAGGATATCTGGTCGACATGGATGAATTGGTCTGTTTCTGTGTTGTACAACTCTGACTTTATGAGTTCAGTAAGCCTCACCAACTATAATAATGTCATGGAGACTTGGCCAGTATACTGACAGTCTCTGGAGTAAAACAGCTCATATTCATATAATCTGTCAATAGCTGTAGTAATGCAATAAACTTCATATTGTTTACTCACCAAGACTCTTGTAGTTAGACCAGAATGGTTAATATCCTAATTCACACTAGACCATTTCAGACTTGAAGGAACCCACACTTAAATCATTGTCCTTCAGCTCACTACTACTCAGTGTTGTCCCTTAGCCAAGTTCTTATTGTTACAGACATTAGCTTTTTATACCTGTGGATGTCAGTTTTGTTTAACAAGTCTATTATAATGCTAATCTTTCAAACATTCTTGATAGCCACATTCTTGTAGTGGATTGTTGGAATTAAGCATATTCAGGAGCTACTTAAATCAATTTAGGAAATTTGCAGTGCAGTTTCCATGAGGTAACTTCTCTGAGAATTAATAGTTGCTCTTGATATCTCATTTGCAAGAGGGAGAAGGAACTAGGGGCTGTTTAATTTTGTATATTGAATGTAGAGAGAAGGAGAAAGAAAGAGACACAAAGTGGCATCACAGCTATGGGTCTGCTCTGGGAGCTGGTGAGGCAAAGTCTTAAGGGGTAATTTTTATCTAAGGTCAAGTATTTTTCTTTAATTTAACAATTAATGAGAAAGTACTGTTTAAGCATAAGAGAAGTTAAGTTTTACCGCAGTTTTATATCAGGGTTAAAAAAGCTCTGTGAGAAGCTATATTTAATTAGGTACTGCCTCGTTTAAGACTGTTTTTTGAACTTTGAGTCAATTGTTTTCAAGAAGCATATACACAGGCCTTCCTCAGTGCTGTCCTGTCTGCACTGAGAGCTGTTTTATTTGTACAGACTGTAATGTTGGATTTTAGTGAATTGGACTGAATTCAGTGGGTGGGATGGTTGGTGTAGGTATGAAGTGTTCCTTTATTCTACTAGCTCCCGACAGATGACTTTAACTTCAGTCCAGGGGAAGAAGCTGATTGGTGAATGCAGGCAAATTATTCTACTATTCAAATTATAATAAATAGTTTTGATGTTATTGATGGTAGCTAAGCTTAGCCAAGTGGAGTGTTCATCCTTCAGTATGTCATCGATACACCAAGGTGAATACATTGGCAGGAAATGACAATGGCTGCATAAGCTTGAATTCCAGGTTTCAGAACTTGAACAGTGACTGTAGCCTCTGTTAAGCACCTACTATGTGGATAGTACAACTATCAAGGTGGTGACATTGCAAGATGGTGGCAGAGAGACAATTGATGAGCAACAGATTATCTAAGGAAATCGTATTGGTGTTGCAGGAGTTCCCGGAGTGTATTATGTTTACTAATCGGTATCCCATTTTGGATGCTGGTGGGTGTGATGGTTCCTGAGGAGCGTGCAGGCAAAGATAAGTTGGTGGCACCAGAAGTGACTCAGCTGTAGAGGCTGGGAGAACATTCCAGAGTTGGGAGATTAGACAGTTGTTCCTGTGGTTGTCAATACGAGTGTAGTACAGCCAGGGTCAAGGATATTATAGACCCTAAAGGATCTTCTGGGCGAGGGTGATCATCCAGAGGTTATGGTCCATGTTGCTACCAAATACTTAGATAGCACTGAGGATAAGATCATGAAAGTACATTTAAAGGCGCTAAGTAGGGGGTAGAAAGGCAGGAACTCAGTAGTCTCAGTATTACTCCCAGTCCCACGTGCCAATGAGCACAGGACATGAAGAATTAAGTGATTAAACACATGCTAGGAGGCTGGTGTAGAAGGGTTTGCATCAGGTAAATTGGGACCAGTTCTGGGGAAGATGTGACCTGTACAAACTGGATGGTCTCCACCTGAATGATAAATATCTTCAAAAGGAGATTTGCTAGTGCTGTTAAGGAAATTTCACCAAGGTTGGCAGGAGAATGGAAACCTGAAAGCAAATTCAGAGCAGGAAACAGGAGTCAGAAATTGAGCAAGTGACTCTAAAAGACAGAGGAAGGAGGGGTTAAGGAGCATACAGGACAGGAATTTGGCATTATTAAAAGTTTAACATGGAAACACTAGGCATATAGTGAATAAAACTAATGAGCTGAGGGCACAGGTAGACACATGACAGCACAATAGAAAAGATGGGAGCATAGATGTACTGATTAAAGAATCAAACACAGATTTGAAGACGGATGACAAGCTAATAGAACAACAAATGAGGCCATATGGGTGGAGCTTAAAAAGAAAAAGGGAGCTGTCACAGTGTTGGGTGTATGCTATTGACCCCTAAATAGTGGAAGAGAGTTAGAGGAGCAAACATGCAGACACATTTCTCAGTGCAAATAGTTGGGGATCTCAGTGATAATAGTTGGGGACTTCAACTACTCAGATATCACTGGGAAACAAACAGTATAAAAGGCATAGAGGACAGAAAATTATTGAACTGTATTCAAGAGAACTTTTTTAGCCAGCATATAACAAGCCCAAAAACCAGAGAGTGCTATACTATATTTAGGCTTAGGAAATGAAGCTAGGCAGCTGGATGAAGTAGCAGTGGGTGACCATTTTAGAGTCAGTGATCATAATACATGTAATAAGGACATAACAGGAGCAAAAGTTCTAAATTGGGGGAAGGCAAATGTCACAAAGCTAAGAGATGGTGTGTCAAAAGTGGCTACATCTACTTGGAGGAAAGTCAGTGGCAAATAAATGGGACGCACTGAAAGCAAGATTCTACAGGCACCGTGTAACATCTCCGCACAAAGAATAGGGATGGTGCTGGGAAATTTGGAGCCCCAGGATATGCAGATCATACTTAATGCTTGCTTAATAGTGACAATGTAACCACTGTCGATTATTGTAAAACTCTTCTGGTTCATTGATGTTGTTCAGGGAAGGAAATCTATCATCTTTACTTGGTCTGGCCTATATATGACACAAGACCCACAGCAATGTGGTTGACACTTTATTGCCCTCTGGGCAATTAGGGATGGTCAATAAATGCTGGTCTAGCCAAAGACACCCACATCTTGTGAATGAATGAAAAAGGATTGGTATGCCTGCCATCCATGTCCTACACATAGGCATATACACAGGCGCAGAATGGTCAGATCTTTAACATTATTTTGCACTTCCTGGCAACAAAATAAAATGAAGGACAAACAATTATTCAGAGGTCAAAACAAAAGTAATGCTCATTTTAAATTGTTTTGTTCCCAAAATGACATGGTATTTTCCTGCACATATTTGTGTCAGATTCAGGATTAGATGCAGTTTATATACACTTGAAGAGTCATAAAATTCAAGGCTTTGGGCCTAATGCTGGAAGATGGGACAAGTGTCGATTTAGTGGAGCTTTGGCAGTACAAATAGACTGAACTATATGATTCTGTGATTCTGTATAAGAGTGGGGCAAGATTGTTTCGAGAACGTAGAGTGGATTCATTATTGAACATTTTGATGCCTTGTGAAACCTGCACAACAAACCTCTGACCAGAAATTGAGGATGATTAGAATTCATCCTTCTGTCTTAGAATTCTGTCTTCTCCATCGATTTGTAGATTTTAAATGTTCTCATCACTTGGAGCTCGTGAATTTAGCTAAAAAGTAAATAACATAGCATTATACTTTACAAAAAAAGTATAGATTCCACAAATATGCCATTGTACCTTTCTATGGGAAGGTACCCTAACATTCCAAAAAGTAAAAGTGTAAGTTTGAAATGCTTACACTAATCAAACATTCTAAGCAGTGAAAATGCTTGAGTGTATGTTTTGGAGTGCTAGTAATACTGGTCTAACGGGCTTATGCCTGAAACGTCGATTCTCCTTCTCCTTTGATGCTGCCTGACCTGCTGCGCTTTTCCAGCAACACATTTTTAAGCTCTGATCCCCAGCATTTGCAGTCCTCACTTTCTCCTAAAAGACACAGTGGCCAAAATGAGTGTTCAGCTTACAGGAGGTGATGCCGTATATAGCTACTGAAATTCTGTGAAGATAACTCAGTAATTGGAAGTTTACTGTACAGGTGGACTTTAGTTTATTTGATGAAGTCCTACATATTATTAAGTCCTATATATTAAAGAAGACTAATGATTGTGAAATTAATGCAACATTAGATAATTAAAATCAAATCTAGCTTGGATGTTGATCACAGAAGATGGGTAAATGGAAATAGTCATGTCAAGGATTATTAACTCACAGCCTGGGCTCCTTCTTGTCTTGCACTGTCATGTACAATATGACAGCAATTTGCTGATTATACAAAGATGTTCAGACAAGACAAAAGGAGACTGAAAATATTCAAACAAATGTTATGAACTAAGGAATAGAAGTTTAGTGTTAGTTGTTACATAAACTGTGACATTAATGCGTAATTGAAGAAAATGATATAGAGAGATATTTATTTTCACGATCTGACTGTCGGCCGAAATGTTGTTGTGCAGGGCAGCTGAAGCACACACCCATTGAAGAACATCCTGTTTGTAATTAGCGAGCACTGAATGAAGTGTTTAACCTTATTTGCATAGACAAATGAAGATGATGACGGGATAAGAACTAGCTCCTTGAAAGTACAATGTGCAATATGGGTCGCCACTAAAAATAGCAGTGGGAAACTTTAATGAAATGCCTGAAACTCTTGTACCGTTCATTTGCTGTGACTTCACAGAACCCCAGGTGCAAATACATCTGAGGCTATTTCCCTTTTTTTTATTTTAAATACCATCAGTTCAGTCTACATCAAAGCACACACACCTGCTAGGATCAATGCTGGTGCATCCTTTGATCTGCATTTTTTAATAGTGCATTTCAGTATTGCATCAGTTATCTGAAAGTCTGGGGTTGCAAAAGTGAGTGTGGTAGCACTACTGGTGTTGGTACAACAGGAAAGGGAATCCTGAAATTGATTGCTGCAATGTTTCTGGTCTCCCTCTGTGACAATGCTATGATGCATCATAATTGTAAAAGTACAACCAAAAGTGTGTTGTGCACATGTTGCAAGCATGTGGAATAAACAGATTGTTATTTTACTTAGCATCGAACACTGATTTGGCAGTGAGCTCTCAACTTAGATGTCGCAGATCCTGTTAACACCTTCTTTTAAAGACTAACAGCTGCGTGAGGGACCTTCCCCTATACTAGCACTGTTCAAAAGAAATCCATTAGAAACTCTTTGCTTTTGACTTGCTACTATAAGTACTCTGTTGTTGGAGGAATTTTGAAACTTTGTTGGAGAGACAAGGCCATGGTGCTGGGCTTTTCCCTGGAGTTCAGTGGAGTTTGAAGTTAGAAGGTCTGCTATCACTAATGGAGGCCATAGTTGCAATCCCTCATGTGCTGTGGAATAGTAGAGATATGGAACTCAAGCAGCTGAGAAGGACAGCTGGAGAGAGTACGATATGAGCCCTCAACTAAAGATTCTATCCATCTGGGTCTTCAGGTAGCACTATTCCAACTGCAAAGTCAGACAACAACAGCATCTGAGGCAACAGTTCACCAGGAGATGGTCACTAAACAATATGACCTCCCCTATGCTGATCCATCACCACACCGCAGGACAATGTTAGTGTTGCAGTCCCAATGATCAGCACTGTTGCCCTCAGTTTCTATTCCAGTAAATCCTTTCAGACTGGAGCCAGCAACAATGTTATCATCTCACAATTTGTCTTGCATTGCAGCACTGGGCCTATGTGCCAGAAGAGGGATTTCATGACCTGGATTTCTAAGTGGAGAGAAGCAGGGGGGATGGACATTTGACTTTGACAGTTTATCAGAATTCCCAATGGTGCAGAGAGCTTTCAATTGTATGGAAGTGTCTCCGAGGGTAGCACTTCACAATGGGGAGGTAGACCAGAACTGCAAGCATACTGTTCTCTTGGCATACAGCTGGTTTGCAGCTATCTCTGAACTTCATGTGACAAGGAATGCCTGCATAATGCATGGCTTCTGACTCCCTCTGCCAGCTGAACACATGTGGATATTATGCGTATTGGGGAAACCATATTTCCACCAAAAATCATCATGAAACAAACCGCTAGAATTCCAGAACAATGACCCCACTTTCTGGACTGCTTGGAAAATGATCTTAATCAGATCATGTCCCTAAATTCATAATGGTGTACTGTGTGCTACATGACCTAGCTCTCATGAAGGCATAGCCCTTGTCAGCCGCTTTTTGGTGGACGACCCTGTGGAGCAAGAGGAGGAGAAAGTGAGGAAACATCCGTGACCCCATTACTATGTGAGCAATTAATTAAACTTCAGTTCATCACTGCTTCATGGGGTCATACAGCCACGAAAACAGTTCCTTTATTCCAACTTGTCCATACTGACCAGTTTTCCCAAACTAAAGTAATCCCATTTGCTTGTGTTGCCCATATTCCTCTAAACCTATCTTATTATTGTACGTGTCCAAATGTCTTTTAAATATTATAACTGTACCTGCATCTACCACTTCCCCTGGCAGTTCATTCCACACACGAACCAACCTCTGTGTGAAAAAGCTGCCCCTCAGGTCCCTTTTAAATCTTTCTCTTCTCATTTTAAAATGATATCCTCTAGTTTTGAACTCCCCTACCCCAGAGAAAAGACCTTCCCAATCACTTTATCTATGGCCCTCATGATGTTATAAACTTCCGTAAGGTCATCCCTCAACCTCGTGGTTAAGTAAAACATTTAAGTGAATTTCCCTATACTTAAGTGAGTAGCTGGTCATAGAGTCATAGAGATCTACAGCATGAAAACAAACCCTTCGGTCCAACCCGTCCATGCCGACCAGATATCCCAACCCAATCTAGCCCCACCTGCCAGCACCCGACCCATATCCTTCCAAACCCTTCCTATTCATATACCCATCCAAATGCCTCTTAAATGTTGCAATTGTACCAGCCTCCAACACTTCCTCTGGCAACTCATTCCATACACCCTAAACCTATGCCCTCTAGCTTTGGACTCCCCAACCCCAGGGAAAAGACTTTGTCTATTTACCCTATCCATGCCCCTCATAATTTTATAAACCTCTATAAGGTCACCCTCAGCCTCTGACGCTCCAGGGAAAACAGCCCCAACCTATTTAGCTATAGCTCAAATTCTCCAACCCAGGCAACATCCTTGTAAATCTTTTCTGAACATTTCAAGTTTCAACATCTTTCCGATAGGAAGGAGACCAGAATTGCATGCAATATTCCAACAGTGGCCTAACCAATGTCCTGTACAGCTGCAACATAACCTCCCAACTCCTGTACTCAATACACTGACCAATAAAGGAAAGCATACCAAACGCCGCCTTCACTATCCTATCTACCTGCGACTCCAGTTTCAAGGAGCTATAAACCTGCACTCCAAGGTCTCTTTGTTCAGCAACACTCCCTAAGACCTTACCATTAAGTGTATAAGTCCTGCTAAGATTTGCTTTCCCAAAATGCAGCACCTCACATTTATCTGAATTAAACTGCATCTGCCACTTCTCCGCCCATTGGCCCATATCATCTATATGATCAAATAGAATTTTTAAATATCTATTTGTGTTTCTGTTCTGATGACAGCTGTGGAGACAGAGTTAACTGCCACCTTTCCACCTCTGAGATAAGGGCCATCACAGTGTCCTTGCCAAAGCAAGAACAACCCCCCAAAAATATTCCATAATAACTTTATTTAACATAATTTCTAATATTAAGAACAAAACTGAACTGTTCCACATTTTGCATTTCATTAGTGCCTGCCTTTGCCCTGCTTGGTGCTGCTTGCACTACTACTCCAGTGGCTGCACCACGCTTGGTGGAAGGTGCTGGGGAAGCCATTGTGCAACTCTGGATCTGAATATGAAGGACTATTAAAATTAAGCAAGGCATGTAGAATGTGGTATGTTGTGGTATGTGGTCTATATCATTAATACAGGCACTGTGACTGGATGTGCACCCTCTGCAGTTGTAATGTCATCGTATAGGCCCTAAGTTAAACCATGCATAAAATTTTGCATTCTATTAATTGTATTAATTTCCCTTTCCTGGAGAAAAACAGGACAGGCCAATAGTTAAATCAGTCACTAAAACTAATATTGAGCTCTTGGATTAAATAGCAAAATAATTTTTCATGGATGAAACTTAAAGCATGATTAAATCCTGCAACAAAAGCAGGAATGACAGAGCTATTTCTGTTGTTTCTTTTTAGCAAGGGCTAATGAATCATCTATTTATCAGATTGTCATTACCTCCTTGATAGTGATCCATAGAAAGGTGGTATCTCAACAATATCTATATTATTCAGCATGTTCAGTATTATGCACACTATCCTCTTACAAAGCATCAGAGAACTGAGTTAATATCACAACACTGAAAACTATAAAACTACGCAACTCAAGTGGTTTGTCAGCATCATCTCTGAAACATAAATACCTGGAGTGATGGTTTATTATCCGGCAAATTGAAACAAAAAAGCAAACTGTTAAATTCCTCTCTGAATATCAGAATATTATTTGTTTCAGATTTTGCTTCTTCTCTTTATACATACATACATATGGCTACATTCCTGACATAGTACAGGCCACACAGATGTTTTATTCCCATGTTTGTTATGGAAAAGAAAGGATTAATCTTTTTACAGTTAGCAGTGGTAGATGAACTAGTTGATTTGATGAATGGGCATGCTGAGTTGGCAAAGATGAAATGAACACCTCGTCAAACATTTTTATCTGATGTAATTTAGGTAGATATGCCCAGTTTAGAACTGAAGATGCAATTACCATTGTTAATGTAGGGACAGAAGGGAAGAATCACTATAATAAACAAATATCCTCGGCAAGTATGCCAGATATTTTACAACATTATTATATAATATTGATAGAAACCTAATTGTATTTTGAGATTACATTGACATTTATGATGCTTGTGGAGAATGCCAGTGGAAACTAAAATTATATTTCCAGTGGTAACATTGGAAACAAACTGACATTATAAAGCACCTTGGGCAGATTTTCTGAATTTAAAATACTGAAACTGAAAATGCTTTCTTAAGCCCAGTTTTCAACCAGTGGAATATTGAGAGTAATCATTCACTCCAGCACATAAACTGCATTTACAAGAAATATAGGTCAGAAATGGAACTAAAGCATTGTGGGCTGATTGTCAGAACCACCCTTCCTGAAAATGTGGCTTTATATCAGAAGTTAGTTTTGTATACCGCGCAGTGGCTCAGTGGTTAGCACTGCTGCCTCACAACACTAGGGACCCGGGTTCAATTCTGGCCTCGGCAACTGTCTGTGTGGGGTTTGCACGTTCTCCCCTTGTCTGTGTGGGTTACCTCTGGTCGCTCTGGTTTCCTCCCACAATCCAAAGATGTGCAGGTCAGGTGAATTGGCCATGATAAATTGCTTGTAGTATTCAGGGATGTGTAGGTTAAGTGCATTAGTCAGGGGTAAATGTAGAGTAATAGGGTAGGGGAATGGGTCTGAGTGGGATATTGTTCTGAGGGTGGGTGTGGACTAGTTGGGCCAAACTGTAGAGATTCTACGAAAGACACCAACACTGCAAACCTGAAAATAGAATGAAAATATTGGCAATTCACGAAAAGCAGAAATTAAAAAATTCCAGTGTTGGACCTTTAATTAGAACACCCAGTATCCCATCTACAGCAACTTCTTTTTAAATGCTAACTGACCTGCATCATATCTCCAGCAAATTATTTTACTGTGACTGGACTCAGAAGTGTTGTGGTATTTCTTTGAATATTTTGACACCACCAAAATCTATTAGAACAAATCTAGAAGTTGTGTTGCTGTGACATGACTTGTTTAGCAGAACTGAATGATCTCTTGAGGAGAAACAAAGTGGAATTCGGAGAATTTGAAAAAATACAGACTTTGTTTGGATCTGAGTTATGCTATGATCAAAAGCAGTTTTTTTTTAAATAAGGAAGTCTGTAATTGTTAGGGATTCACTAAGAACACTAAAAATCAAGCTACGTTATTCACAGGATCATCACAAAAGTTTAAGATGTTTAAAAACTACATAATGATTCTCCAGTTTACCTGATTTTCAGACTGAAGTTAAAAGAAAGCATGGACAAGGTCTCTGGAATTACTATTTCTTGCATGATGTGGAGATACTGGTGTTGGATTGGGGTGGACAAAGTAAAAAAAAACCACATGACACCAGGTTATAGTCCAATAGGTTTATTTGAAACCACAACTCTTTCGGAACTGCCTGAGGAAGGAGCGGAGGTTCCGAAAGCTTGTGGTTTCAAATAAAGCTGTTGGACTATAACACGATGTGGTGTCATTTTTGACTATTTCTTCAAGTAGTTAGACTCTAGCTACAGGTAAACAGTTATAAACCATCGGTATATAACACTACTAATCAAAACTTGATCCCTTTATATTCTTCCTTTTCACACACATGGACAGTGGTTGTAGACAAGGAAAAAGCAGATGGGCAGAGGGAAACTAGAAAAGTAATTCAGTAGTCTTTGCTCACAAAATCTGTTGAGTTGTTTCTAACTAATGAAAAGGTTTCCTCTCCTACTTCCTTTTCTGCAAAGATCTCTGAATTGTCTATCAATAATTACAGCTTACAAGAACTGCTGAAAGAAAGATAACCTGGATTTCTTCATGTTTAAAGTTGGTTTTGACTGTAGAATACAGAGAGAGACAGTTCCTGAGCTGATGGAGATCTGATCACTTCTTTCTGAATCGTGTTCTCAGCCCAAGTTGTTCATTTACCTGAAAATCAATTATACAGTTATTGCCAGACAAAAGATCTTTGACATTGATTACTAGTCTCTAGTCCATAGGCCAATCAACTTCTTCCAATCAAAGCTGTATCTCTGCTCCAGTTCATCTGCAAATACTGCTATAGCCTACAACTATACTTACATGCTCATACATGTTCACAATGATTACAAATTACTTGCTTTCAAACCAAGCAACAATCCTAGGAATACACTGGCTTCAAACAGTACTTCTTCATTTCAGACCACAATTTTAAAAAGCACAAAAATAATAGACTGTTATAGGAAGGATATTGTTAAATCAGAGAGGATTCAGAAAAAATTTACAAGGGTGTTGCCAGGAATAGAGGGTTTGAGTTATAAGGAGACACTGGATAGACTGGGACTTTGGAGGTTGAGGGATGACCTTATAAAGGTTTATAAAATCATGAGGGGCATGGATAAGATGAATAGCAAAGATCTTTTCCCTACGGAAGGGCAATTTTTAAGTTGAGTGGAGAAAGATTGAAAAGGGACCTGAGGGGCAACGTTTTCACACAGAGGGTGGTTTGTATGTGGAATGAACTGCCAGAGGAAGTGATAGATGGAGCTGATGACCCTGGAGCGGAAGCTGGAGAACAGCGGTGAGGCAGCTGGTGTGTCCCAAGAGGGACTGGATAACTGGTATTGGCTGCTACGTTGGCAGAGGCTGGTGGCAGCTTCGGTGTTGAGGTGGTTTCAGCCTGGCACCTGGCAGTCCTGGAATCCTTTGGGTGGCTTTTGTGACACCTTCCTTCGCAGGATTGGCAATGACATGGTCCTTGTGGTGGCTTCCGTAGAGTCTTGCAGCCTGGTATTCCAGCAGTCTGCCATGGCAATCTTACAGCGGTAATGTCTTCCCGAAACCAGGAGCCTAGGAATTGAATTAAGATGGACTTTGTTTTAATTTTTTAAAATGTTTTTTCTTATCTATGCCTTCTGTTACTAACATAGGCACTGTGGTATGGCGACTTAAACACTTCATACTGTATTTTTTTTGTAAGAGGTACATGTGACAATGAATGACTGTTCTATTCTATTCTACAGTTAGAACATTCAAAATGAATTTTGACAGGTACATGAACAGGAGAGTTTGAGAGGTATATGGGGCAAATGAAGGCATGTGACACTAGCTAGTTTGGGAAACCTGGTCAGTATGGATGAGTTGGACCGAATTGTCTGTTTCCATGCTCTATGACTCTATGACTCTACACTCGACTTTACACAATGGTGTCAGAATTGAGATACTATGTCATGAAAGATGACTGACATTACTGAAATTTCATAGTGTGGCAGGATAAGAGAGATTGGGAAGGGAGTCATCCAAACAATGTAACCTACTTTTAATGTAACGCTAACCCTCCAATTAATCCCTAGGATCCCAATAGAGACAGATGGTGCTTTTCCAGCTCCTGATTCAGAATCACTGTCTGTAGTAAAATAATATTGTTCATGTTCATACAAACCTGGATTTATTTATTCTTGTTCATGAGCAATATCATAATAAAATATCATTTTAATTTAATCTTAAACTTAATTTTAATCTCCTTAGTTACATTTGTATTTATTCCAAGTGATGCAAATGAACAAGCCCATCTCTTTTTTCCTGTACAGAATGCTGTCTCCTAGGGAATAGTTTTGTATTTGGTTAGTAGCGAAAGATTTTTTTTACAATGAGCTCCATGGAGAAAAAGTGAAAAGGTGCAGTTTTTCTTGCGGCCTCCCCACCCACCATAATGTGTGAGGCAGTTCAGCAGATTGGGGTGAGCAGGAAGGCAGGGGCAAGGGCACTTGTCCTATTGCAAGATCCCCACCTTCAGCAGGCTCTGTAATAGGGTTGGCTGATTGATAACAATAACTGGTAACTGAAAATACAGTGAAAGAGGGGAATAATTTTGTTGGAGCTGTATCTGATAGGCTGAAAGGCCCCATAAAGAAGGTGTAAAACTGCCAGTATTCTAGCATTGTGTTTCCCTTGACTGCGGTGCTTTTATCTGTCACCACTACTGATATATGGCACAGGATAAAGGTTTGAGGAAGTTTGCTGCCATGTATACTCCTTTGATTATGCTAAACCTAGGACTTGTATCATTATCAGTGAAAGAGGAATAAGTTCGGATAAGTCTAAAAAAGACCTCTTATTTTGGTTAACAAGGTGGCATATTGCATGATGGCAATATGTAGTTTATATTGCTAGACAGGTATAGTTACTAAGGACTGTTGGAGCTTTACAGAATACATCTTCTCCCTATGAAGTCAAATGTTGAACTCCTTATCTCCATCCAAAAACTGTGTGACATCAACAAATTGGGTGGAGCTAATGAAACTTTAATATTGAAGTTTCATTATAAGAGAACAAAGAACAAAGAAAATTTACAGCCCAGGAACAGGCCCTTCGGCCCTCCAAGCCTGAGCCAATCCAAATGTACTGTCTAAACCTGTCGGTCAATTCCTAAGCATCTGTATCCCTCTGCTCCCCACCTACTCATGCATCTGTCCAGACGCATCTTAAATGAATCTACCATGCCTGCCTCTACCACCTCTGCTGGCAATGCGGTCCAGATGCCCACCACCCTCTGTGTGAAGTACTTACCGCGTGTATCCCCCTTAAACTTTCCACCTGTCACCTTGAAAGCATGACCTCTCGTTATTGAATCCTTCACCCTTGGAAAAAGCTTGTCTATATAGACCCTGTCTATACCCTTCATGATTTTGTAAACCTCAATCAGGCCCCCCTCAATCTCCTTTTTTCTAATAAAAATAAACCTAACCTACTCAACCTCTCTTCATAGCTAGCACCTTCCATACCAGGCAACATCCTCGTAAACCTTCTCTGCGCCCTCTCCAAAACGTCCACATCCTTTTGGTAAAGTGGCATCCAGAACTATACAAAGTATTCTAAATGCGGCAGAACCAATGTCTTGTATAATTTTAATGACTTGCCAGCTCTTATACTCAATACCCCGTCCGATGAAGGCAAGCATACTATATGCTTTCTTGACCACTCTATCCACCTGTGCAGCAACCTTCAGGGTACAATGGACCTGCACTCCCAGATCTCTCTGCCCATCAACTTTTCCCAAGGCTCTTCCATTCATTGTATAATTCACTCTAGAATTAGACTTGCCTAAATGCATCACCTCACATTGATCTGGATTGAAAGCCATCTGCCACTTTTCCGCCCAACTTTACAGTCTATCTATATCCTCCTGTGTTCTCTGACAGTCCCTTATGCTTTCTGCTACTCCACCAACCTTTGTGTCATCTGTAAACCTGCTGACCAAACCAAATGTACCCTCTTCCAGATCATTTATGTATATCACAAACAACAGTGGCCCCAACACTGACCTCTGTGGACCACTGGTCACCTTTCTCCATTTCGAGAAATTCCCTTCAACTACTACTCTCTGTCTCCTGTTGCTCAACCAGTTCTTTATCCATCTAGCTAGAACACCCTGCACACCATGTGACTTCACTTTCTCCATTAGTCTACAATGGGGAACCTTATCAAATGCCTTACTAAAGTCCACGTATATGACATCAACAGCCCTTCCTTCATCTAACAACTTGGTCACTTCCTCGAAGAACTCTATCAAGTTGGTAAGGCACGATCTCCCCCGCACAAAACCATGTTGCCCATCACCGATAAGCTCATTCCTTTCCAAATATAAATGGATCCTATCTCTTAGTACCCTCTCCAGCAACTTCCCCACTACTGACGTCAGGCTCACTGGTCTGTAGTTACTTGGAATATCCCTACTACCCTTCTTGTACAGGGGGACAACATGAGCAACCTTCCAGTCCTCCAGCAGCTCACCTGTATTTAAGGATGCCACAAAGCTATCTGTCAGGGCCCCAGCTACTTCCTCTGTCGCCTCCCTCAGCAACCTGGGATAGATCCCATCCGGTCCTGGGGATTTGACCATCTTAATAACCTCTAGCATACCCAATATATCTTCCCTACTTGCCAAGGTGATCCAAACTAATCAAACTTCTATCTCTAATCTCAAGATTCATCATGTTCATCTCCTCAGTGAACACTGATGCAAAGTAATCATTCAGAATCTCACCCATTCTCTCAGGTTCGGTACACAGCCTTCCTTCATTATCTTTTAGTGGACCAATCCTTTCTCTAATTACCCTCTTACTTCTTATATAAGGATAAAATGCTTTGGGATTTTCCTTAATTCTGCTAACTAAAGCTATTTCATGACCCCTTTTAGCCTGCTTGATTCCTTGTTTAAGACTTGTCCTACTCTTCCGATATTCCTCCAGGGTCTGTTCTGTTCTTAGCTGCCTAGACTTTACGTACGCTTCCTTTTCCTCTTAGCTCGTCGTACAATTTTTCCTGTCATCCACGGTTCACGAATCTTGCCCTTCCTATCCTTTGCCTTCAATGAGTCGTGCCTATCCTGCACTACCGTTAACCTATCTTCGAAAGCCTCCCACATCTCAAATGTGAACTTCCCTTCAAATAGCTGTGTCCAATGCACATTTCCCAGCTCCTGCCTAATTTTGATATAATTGGCCTTGGCCCAGTTTAGTACTCTTCCCTTAGAACCACTCTCTTCTTTATCTACGAGTATTATAAAACTTACAGAATTGTGGTCACTGTTCCCAAAGAAATCCCCCACCGCAACTTCTACCACTTGTCCTGGCTCGTTCCCCAGTACCAGGTCCAGTATGGCCCCTTCCCTCATCGGACTATTGACATACTGTTCTAGAAAACTCTCCTGGATGCTTCGTACAAATTCTACTCCATCCAGACTCTGACACTAAGTGTATCCCAGTCAATGTTGGGAAAATTAAAATCTCCCATCACCACTCCCCTATTGCCTCTACATCTATTCATAATCTGTTTACCTATTTGTTCTTCTACCTCATGCTCACTGTTGGTAAATTGGGAGGTCTATAATACAGCCCCAACAATGTAACTGCAGCCTTCTTATTTCTCAGCTCCACCCATAATGCCTCACTACTCAGGACCACCATAGTGTCCTTCTTTAGCACAGCCGTGATATCGGCCCTGACCAGCAATGCAACTCCACTCCCTCTTTTACTTCCCTCCCTGTCCTGTCAGAAATATCTGTATCCTGGAACATTCAGTTGCCAATCATCATGCCCTTCCTTCAACCAAGTCTCCGTGATGGCAATAATATCATACTCCCAGGCACCGCTCCAAGCCCTAAGTTCATCTGCCTTACACACTATACTCCTTGCATTAAAGTAGATGCATTTCAGGCCACCAGTTCTTTTGCGCTGACCTGCTCTCTGCCTATTCTTCCCTTTATTAGTGCTATCTTCATAATTCTTACAGTCCGCAGTCTCCACCTCACTGCCTACATTTTTTCTCTTCTGGTTCCCAGTCCCCTGCCACATTAGTTTAAAACCTCCCCAACAGCAGGAGCAAAAACTCCCTCAAGGACATTGGTTCCGGACTGGTTCAGATGTAGACCATCCCTTTTGTAATAGTCCCACCTTCCCCAGCACCGGTCCCAATGTCCAACAAATCTGAATCCCTCCCTCCTACACCATCTCTCAAGCCACGTGTTAATCCTGCCTATTTTTTAATTTCTACACTGGCTAGCACATGGCACTGGTAGTAATCCCGAGATCACTACCTTTGAGGTCCTCTCCTTTAACTTCTCTCCAAGCTCCCTGACTTCTTCTTTCAGGACTTCATCTCACTTTCTACTTATATCATTGGTGCCTATATGCACCAAGACAACTGGCTGTTCACCCTCCCCTTTTAGAATGCTCTACAGCCGATCAGTGACATCCCTGATCCGAGCACCTGGGAGGCAACATACCATCCGGGAGTCCCGTTTTCGGCCACAGAACTGCCTATCTACTCCCCTCACAATAGAATCCCCTATGACTAAGGCCCTATGAGTCTTTTTCCCGCCCTTCTGAACAGCAGTGCCTGCCACGGTGCCATGATCTTGACAACTGCTGCCCTCCCCTGGTGAGCCATCTCCCCCAACAGTATCTAAAACGGTATACCTGCTTTGGAGGGAGATGACCGCAGGGGACACCTGCACTGCCTTCCTACTCTTTTTCTGTCTATATGTAACATCTCCCACTAATAATAATAATAGTAATAGTAATTTATTGTCTCTAATGCTTTTTTAATGGTTTTCATTTGTATTTTTTATTATTTTTCCCATAAATATGTCATTTTGTATTAGACATGTATATTACTATTTTACTTTTACAGCTACTTCACCTTCCCTGATTTTCCCAGAACATATTATTTTCAGATTTGTAAGATTGTTGTTCTCCTGCTTAAGGACTATTGACCCTGGTTTACATCTGTAGAACATTTCTCTGCTGAAGGACCTTTATCTCTTTAATGCCACCTGCAAAGGATGGTGTTTCTTGTAGACAATTATAGGTCAATTTCCTTATCTGAAGAATCGTTAATCTCTTGAATTGCCTTTGCATAGGAAATCTTCTCTGCTAACTCAGATCGTTGTCTCATAGTATTATCTGGGGAACGTTTGTACTGATGAATGTCCATCATAGAAGATGGATGCTCTGTTGACCATGTGTTAACATTGTGGACAATGTGAGACAGCACTCTTATGCTAACTTCCTAGCATGCATCATCCTGGATGCTTAGACAAGAACTTTTGTTCTGTTTGACCATATTCTGTATCTGAAGGCACTGGTCTGGTTCACATGGAGTTGAATAGAACCCAACTCCTCAATTTGTTGATCAAGTTGGATATCTTCTGTTGCACTCTGTTGTTGATTGATTACATAAGTAGAATTTTCCAGACTTCAATCATATTACTGCAGATGACTGCCAATTCAACAGATTCTTTGTTACTGGCATTAACTTTTCAGTTTGGAAAGCAGAGGATTGAATGTTTCTATTAGTCCAGTAAAGTTTGTGACTTCCTCTGTGTGCACAATGTTAAAGAGTGCTCTTATGCCAACATAAGTAATCTCAGTGAATTCTTTCATCTGTTTGGGTCCTACCATGAGTCAAAGAAACCTAATTAAGTCTTCTCCCAGTTGCCCCTTAACTAGATGATCAATAATGATTTGTTCGTGGACCAATTATTCTCTGGGAGGTGATCAATCTCCTCCAAATTACCTGATGAGGTTGCCAGTGACATGTGTGCAGACTCAGAAATGAAATTTTTGATTGGGTACAATATATACATTTTCATTTCTCTTCTATGCATTGCATTTTGATGTAATCTGTATAACGTCTATGTTCTTGACAGTTAATCGACTGTATATTCCATAACTATTCCAGATATAGTCTCATCTCCGTAGCTATTAATTATGTTTTTTTAGCCATAGTATTTTAATCTGATTCAACAGTAACAATTGCTCCTGTAACAACATAAAATTAATTGAATGCTAATTGATAAAAATATGTTCTATGTGTTCTGGTTCATCTAGATCTGCAGGTTCTGCTAGGAATACCTCCAAATGGACATGCTTAATCTAATGCACGTATCTTTATTAATGGTGTTAGGTGTTGCAGAGATTTGAACTTTTCTCATGCCTGATCGCCAATGTTTCTGCCATACTGAAACTTTATCTTAATTTTTCGTGTCTCTTGAAAATGACCTACAGCTTTGCAAATGTATCATTCTTAGGTCATAGTCGGCATTGTTATCCCACAGTGCTGATACAGGTTCTTAATATCTAGTGCTTGGCTCCTTTTCTATGTTGGTTTGAATGTCCATATTTTACAAAGTGAATAAACTCTGTTGTTCTCCTGAGCTCGGAATGATACTGTCCTCTCAGGATCAGTCTGTGAATCCTTTGGGCTTTGCTTCCAGCATGGTCTGAATAACTTCATGCTTCATGTATTCTTTGGACTGAAGGAAATCTGACAATCTCCATCAATAGTTCCAACAATACTTCTATCTCCTATGAGCTTTTATCTGAATCCCACACTCACAGTTTTCCACTGATCTTGGAGGTGAGTGATGACATTGTCATTGGGTTCCCTTGAAAGTTGCTTTTTCAAGAATTGTCATTGTTCTCAAATAGAAGGTTTTTTTAATCAATGTAGCATCTTCAAAAGTATCTGTACTCTCTTTTAATATTTTGAGAATTAATAATACCACCCACAGTGAGACCCGCTGAACACAATGCTGTATTCACTTGATGAACTTCAGATATTGTTTTCAATTTTGAAGCCATTCCATATCTTGGGAAAAGTCTTTTTCCAGGAAATCCAATCTTGTGTTCTATATGGTTCATCTCTGACCTGCAATCTTTGAGGAAGTATTATGTCACTTTCCATTTCTTCTCAATGTGCTTATTAATTATTAGAACTGTGAAACCATTTTAACCTGTATCATTTCCATGCTGCATTTAATCTGCTGTTCTTTAAGCTTATATTCTTGTATTCATCAATGCTGTTCTAAACTGAATTACTGCAGAGCTTGCAAGGCTCTCTGTGATGTTTTCTTTGTTTGCTTGTGCTTTTAAATTCTACATTATTGCGATATTGTATAAAATTGTTCAGTAAAGCTTTAAGTTGTGTTACTAGTTGTTCTGTAGTGATCAAGTGTTTTCAAGGTTCAAAATTCTGTTTCTCTGTAATACTGTGCCTCCATTCTGCTGAGGGATTTCCACCTTTTTTTTGGGTCTTCTCACCTTTTTGTGATCAAGGTGGTAGCTTCCCACCTTGCTCAGATTCTGTAGCTAAAATGGAATTACCCTCTCTCTCCTGAGAAAAATCAATAGATCCCTGCCTTTTCCAGTTTTCCACTTTCTTCTACACAAATTTTAAAATAAAATTATCTAACCGCATTCATTATAAAGCTTCCCCTTGAAATTGCAGTTTAATTACGGAGTCCCAGCCTCTGTAAATCTTGGTAAGACTCTTCCACTAGATTTATGATTTGGAGATGCCGGTGTTGGACTGGGGTGTACAAAGTTAAAAATCACACAACACCAGGCTATAGTCCAACAGGTTTATTTGGAAGCACTAGATTTCGGATCACTGCTCCTTCATCAGGTGGTTATGGAGTATAAGATCGTAAGATACAGAATTTATAGCAAAAGTGTGATGCGATTGAAATTATATATTGAAAAAGACCCGGATTGTTCGTTAAGTCTCTCATCTTTTAGAATGACCATGTTGGTTTCAGTTCTTTCAGATGTAAATTGCAAAACGTTTTTAGAAGTTACATTCTCAAGTGAATTTAAACAATTGGTGTCATGTTGTCCCAGATAGTGTATTTAAGGCGCGAGCTGCTCTTTGTGAGACTGTTTGTGTCACATTGGTTAGACTGATTCTAAAATAAAAAACGGATTTACAGAATCTTACATAGATAAATGCAGTTTTTGAGCAAAGTAAAATGTAATTCCGCAAGTTATTAGATTTAGAAATGGTTAGAAACTTTACACCTAAAGCCATCTCTTGCTCCCGATAAAATCTCCTTTGCTAAGGCTTCAGTTTCTTCCTTACATGTTTTTTCCATTCTGCTCTATTTTGTTCTGTTTTGTTCTTTTTTTCCCTTTTCTGTCTTTTCCTAGCCTACCCTCTTTTCACTGCAACGTTTAAGAGCTTCTTGATGAAAGGGAAACTGAGATTGCTCTGTTGTTGCTTCTATTGCTGTTGCACTCTCTATTGATAGTTGTGATTCAGCTTCAAATTGATTATCTGTGTCTTTGAAACATAGAAACTAGGAACAGGAGTGGACCATTCGGCTCTTCAACCTTACTCTGCATTAATTCCATATTTCCGCTTTTGGCTCACCCTGCCTATAAAATCTAAATATTTATTTAGAATAATTAGCGTGTTTCTTGAATATATTCAGTGACTTGGCCTCCACAGCCTTCTGTGGTAGAGAATTCCACAGCTTCACTATCCTTTGACTGAAGTTACTTTTCCTCATCTCAGTCCCAAATCCTACCCTGTATCCTGAGACTGTGTTCCCTTATTCTAGACTCTCTAACCGGGAAAAAAAAACTCTTCATCTAGCCTGTCAAGCCCTGTTAGAACTTGATATTTCAGTCAGATTTCCACTCATCCTTCTAAACCAGTAGTATATATAGGCCCAGTTGAACCAACTTCTCCTTATAGGACAGTCCTGTGATTACCGCTATTAGCTTAGTGAACCTTAGCTGCTCTCTTCTATATCCTTCCTTTGGTACAGAGACCAAAAGCAGTAAACCTCTGCTTAACAAATTCTTGCTTTTAAAATGCTAAATGTGCTTTGTTTCATGAAATTGTTCTTGCTGGTTTGGAACCTTCTCCTCAAGGTGAATTTGAATCCACACTGCTGTTACCATGTGGTGTTTACCCTGACTGCTGCTGTTGGCAAGTTGTATCTGCCACCTCAACCAAGTGCAAGTGTTGTTTCAAGTGGCTTCAATCCTCCATTTGTTTATATTATTCTGGGGTCTGTCAAATTATCAGTGTTGAGGATAGACCACTGGTGAATCCTTAGTAAATGAGATGGTTCATTCCATAACAAATAGTAACAAGTACAGGTTACATTACTAGACAGGTAAGTTTATTAAGGAGCTGAAAATGTGTTGCTGGAAAAGTGCAGCAGGTCAGGCAGCATCCAAGGAACAGGAGAATCGACATTCCGGGCATTAGCCCTTCTTCAGCCCTCCTGAAGAAGGGCTTATGCCCGAAACGTCGATTCTCCTGTTCCTTGGATGCTGCCTGACCTGCTGCGCTTTTCCAGCAACACATTTTCAGCTCTGATCTCCAGCATCTGCAGCCCTCACTTTCTCCTCCATGTTTATTAAGGAGACTTGGGAGCTCTGCAGAATACATCTGTTCACAATGAAGTGTAGAATGTCTTGTCTCCATCCAAAAACTATGTTTGACATCATAAAATTGGGTGGAACTAATACAACTTGAACATGAATTTTTTTCAGAACTATGCCCTAATACATCAAGTCTCCCTTGCCATTGATAAAATAATAACCGCTGTGGATTAGACTATTACCTGACCATTAATTGACCAATTAACGGCCTCAATAATCTCAAGGTAGGATGTGCCTGCGGACAACTCCTACACACCTCATTCCCTGTTAAATTTTGAACAGATTAGCATGGGTGGGTATGCACTGGGAAGTTCTACTGGATTTTATTTGCTGTCACACATCCATAATCACCAGCAGAGGAATGCCATATATTCTTTAGTAATACCAGTTATTGGTTCACTCAGAATACAATCAGTGTCATGGTCAGAAATAGCAGGTAGGAAAGGCTGATCTGCATACACAAATAAAATGGCACTCCATTAACGATTCATTCTATTTTCAGCAAAAATGTTTTTATATAACTTACACGAGACATATAATATATAATGATCGTGTATTACAACATGTCTGTGCTAACAAGCATTCAAGTCTCACCATAAATGAACATTAAACCAAGTTGTTAGCTTAACTCTAATTGTCTTTTCAGTTTTCAATTTTTACAGTTCTTTCTCATGTTTTCTACAGGTCAGTATTCTAACAACCCTGGAGAGGCGTTTCGATCTACATAGTACCGAACTAGGAGTAATTGCAAGCAGCTTTGAGATTGGAAACCTCATGATAATTTTATTGGTGAGCTACTTTGGTGGCAAAGGACATCGACCACGCCTGATAGGGTGTGGTGGGATCATAATGGCCATTGGTTCTTTGTTTTGTGCACTGCCAGAGTTTCTAAGTCATCAGTATCAATATAAGCAGGTGGATACTTCAGTGTTGAAGGACACCTGCATGGCAAACCTTTCATTGGAAGAACAACAATTGGCAAAAGAGAAAAATCTCAAGACGTGTGCAGAAACAGAAACAACAAACATGATGTATGTGTTGGTTATTGTGGCTCAGGTTATCATTGGGGCTGGTGCAACCCCAATTCAACCACTCGGTGTCTCCTACATTGATGACCATGTTCGAAAGAGAGATTCATCACTTTATATAGGTAAGTACTTTCTTTGTCATTCTCATTTTCACTGAAGAATGTTTATTCTTTTCAGCTTATTTTGTACTTGGATATGTACAGTACATATTTAATGTGTTGAGGCAATGGCTACATGTAACTTAGCTGATATGTCATTTACCTACCTTGTGTATGGATAGTGGTTAGAAATATGGTATAACTGACATACACTTAAGTCGATCCAGACTGAATTTATTCAAGGGCAAGACCTCACTATTCTTTCTGTGGGTCTAAAGGAAAAAGCTGACTTCATCAAAGTCAGGAGAAAGTGAGGACTGCAGATGCTGGAGATCAGAGCTGAAAATGTGTTGCTGGAATGTGTTGAAAATGTGTTGTTTACAGCGCCTGACCTGCTGCGCTTTTCCAGCAACACACTTTCAGCGTTCATCATAGTCAGAGCTATTTTATACTGTAAGTTTTTGATATTCTAACAAAAACGTTGTTACTTATTTTGAATTCCATTAAAGTTGCAGGATTATGCTAGCAAATAAATGGCAGTAGCTTGAAGGAGACAAGGAATTGAAGCATTTTCTCTTGTAGGCATCAGAACTAGGACAGAAGAAACAGACTGAAAAAAGAGACACCCTTTTTCCAGCATAAGAGATGGTACTGATTGGTTGGGTCATCACTGACATAGAGGTGCAATGAGAAAGTTCATTGTCAGTCTTAATTGTCAGACCAGGCAGGTTGATATCTGACTCATCACTGCATTGTCAAGGCGATGTAGCAGAGTTTGGCTGGCTCAATGACCTTTTTTTCTGAAAAAGGTGCAATGTTTGCACAAATTCCATTGCATAAAACAGCATTTATGTATGTAGCTTTGAGCACACAAATGCGTCGCACTGCAAACCTGGCTGGCATTTAAAATTGGCTTGTGATGTAACTCTTGGTACAGTCCGGGTGATTTAATAAATGATTTCCAATAGCAGGAACATTGTACTTAATGAGAGTTCCAAATTCATAACTACAGGACTTGCCAGTTTTCATGACCATCAGTTATGCTTCAGAGGTGCTTGTTAGACTTGCACATGAATGGTAATCCGCCTGGTGATATATGTGATAGGGTCCAACCTCATGGCTCATCAGTTGAGAAGTCAAAAAATCGATTCTTAACTATTACCTACTGAAAACCTATGTTCACCAGTCAATGTACACACTGGGATTCCTTCAATCCAATAAGATCATTCTTATTGCCTACATAGTGCCCTAGCCACCTGCTCAGCTGAATGAGATAGGATATATCAAAATTGTCCGATATAATAATGAATACACAGCACAAACCATCACTTGTTGCATACAAACTCATGAAAGTGCCCTTGTCCACCACTTCTGATCCTGAGTGGTGTCCAGTCTACCTTAGTTTGCCCTGGAAGGGCAAGGTGTCTCAACTTTTAGAACAATAGGTGAAGCTAGCTGTCTCACACTTGCAGTAAATGCATGGCTGGTTTTCTGCACTATCAGGATGTTGCTAAGCCAAAAATATATTTATCTTACCACACAAATGAATAATGTGATATACGAGTTTCAGTGCCAGTGTGATGCCAGGTATTTAGATTGGCAGACCATATCAAACAACATTCACCGCAGGTAATATGCTCCTCATACTCAACCAATCTGTGCTTGTAAGCCTCAGAAAGGTATATCCACCTTTAGATATGATTCTGCTTTTGGAAATAATTTATTAAAAAGTCAAGACCTTGCTAACAGTTCACCAGAAACCAATTTTAAATCATCAGTCAGGCCCACAGTGTGATACATTTGCCTGTGTTTAAAACTCCATGCATAAAATATTCAGGTCCCTGTTTTATGTAGGCAAAAGGAATTTATACAAATATTCCATCTTTTACTGGGAAAAAAGGTAATTGAGACAGCCAACCTCTGTTGCACAGCCATGGAACGCTTTGACCAACCAAAATCTTGCTTCCTGGTATGAGCATTGAGTTTGACTGTTAATTGTACTTGCTGCATCTCAATGTTAATGATGGCCCAACCAATCAGCACCCTCTTCTCATATTGTACAACAAGGTGTCGAAGTCTGTCTCTTATGTCCCAGTTCTGATCAATGTAGATGAACAGCTTCAACTTCTAGTCCTCTTTAATCAAATCTTAAACTGTATTATCTAGTGTTTATTTAAATAGCAGTTTCACAAATTAGAGCTGCTGAAAGATCTCAGGAAGGAAATGATGCTTATCTGTGCAGAGAATGTGATTTGTTTTGGTTTGAAAGAAGTGGTGTTAAAAAAAAAGGAATGCGCAGGTAGCTGAACAGATGGCCTCAGTTTAAAAAACAAAATGTTGATGAGATTCTTAATTGTAGATTGTGAGGAAAGGATGGAGTATGTGAGGGTGGAAATCTAGGGCAGATGTCCAATGGATTATTGTGAAGAGAAATATTAAATTAATAAAGGTACTTATGGTTAATTGTGGGCACTTACTGTCAGAACATGCATAATCACCTTGCATTACTAGAAAGGTGCATGAAGAAGTAGAAGTTTGACAGTAGGGGTCACAGTTTCAAGATTGTCAACAAGACAGCTAGGAATGAGATGTGGAGAAACTTCTTTACTCAGAGGATTGTTAGTACTGTATTAGGAGTCCATTGCCTGGAAAAGTGTTGGAGGTGGATTCCATATAATGTTTCAAAAGATAACTGGATATATATTTAAAAGTGATGAATTCAGATAGGGCTGGAGAATGAGACTAGCTGGGTAGATCTTTCAGGAGCTAGTACAGAAACGATGGGTTGAATAGCTTCCTTCTGCACTGTAAAATTGTATGATTCAATAGTCTTCTTTTACTCAGTTACAATGCTTTTCATTAAAGACAAATTTTCTTGTGGAAAATAATCATGCCTTTTAAAAATAACTGTGTATCATCTGTTAGTAACCAGTATAAAGCTTTTCTCAGTTGAGGTCAAAATCAGTATAAACAAATGCTTTTCAATTTCCACTGCTTCTAGTGTTTCAAAGGGACAGTACTTCTGAAGCGTTTAATGAGAAGAAATGCATGGCATTATGTTTTTGAAACTTAGATCAGTGATATTGCAAATTTTCTCAAACTGCAGTCCACCCCACCACAAATTATCATCACTTCTCATAAAGCTTTAATGGAAAACATTTTCACCATTAAATGACAAGCAATTAGCATTTCTACTTAAAATAGTTAATGTTTAATTTTAAGAGAATTTAACATTTTCCCTAGACTTTTAATGGCAATACATATGCTGAATTATGCCAGTCAACATTTTGTTACCATTGACCTGAAACTGAACTGGACTTGTTGTGTACATACTGTAAGTACAAGTAAGGTGCTGCATTTTGAAAAGGCAAATCACAGAAGGACTTATACACTTAATGGTAAGGTCCTAGGGAGTGTTGCTGAACAAAGAGACCTTGGAGTGCAGGTTCATAGTTCCTTAAAAATGGAGTTGCAGGTAGATAGGACAGTGAAGAAGGCATCTGGTATGCTTGCCCTAATTGGTCAGTCCATTGAGTACAGGTGTTAGGAGGTCATGCTGAGGCTATACAGGACATTAACTCAGCCACTTTTGGAATACTGTGTGCAGTTTGGTCTCCCTGCTATAGGTAGGATGTTGGAAACTTGAAAGCGTTCAGAAAAGATTTACAAGGATATTGCAAGGGTTGGAAAGTTGGGGCTGAAGGGAGAGACTGAATAGGCTGGGGCTATTTTCCCTGGAGTGTTGGAGGCTGAGGATTAGAGATTATAGATTATTGTGGATTATAAGATCTTGAGGGGCGTGGATAGGGTAAATAGGCAAGGTCTTTTCCCTGGTATGTGACAGTCCAAAACTAGAGGGCATAAGTTTGGAATGAGAGGGGAAAGATTTAAGAGAGACCCAAGGCAATTATTTCACTCAGTGTGGTGTATGGAATGAGCTGCCAGAGGACGTGGTGGAGGTTGGTACAATTACAACATTTAAAAGGCATCTGAATGGGCATATGAATAGGGAGGGTTTAGAGGGGTAGGACCAAATGCTGGCAAATTAGAGTAAACGTATCGAGGATATCTGGTCAGCATGAACAAAATGGACCGAAGGGTCTGTTTCTATGCTGTACAAATCTGACTCTATGACTAAGAGCAGGTTAGAGTCCTATAATTCTGAGATGAAAAACTTGTGTCCTGACTTCCCAAAGCCTACAAGATACAAGTCAAGAATGTGATAACATGGAACGTGATCTTTATGCTATCTACAACATGCACTCCACAAACTCATCAAGGCCCCTATGACCGTACCTGCCAAACCCAAACCTCTACCACCCAGTAAGACAATGATAGCAGACACTAAGAATGCCAACAGCAGCAAATTTCCCTCCAGGCCACATGCCAGCCGAATTTGAAACTAAATCTCCATTCTTTCACTATCACTTGGTCAAAATACTTGAACTCTCTTCCTAACAACATTTTGAGAGTCCCTGTACCAGATTGACTGCAACAGTTTAGAAGGTTTGAACCATCATCGTCTCTAGGGCAATTAGAGACGAGAAATAGATCTGGCTTAGTCAGTGATACCCATATATCAAGAAAGAATTTAAACAATTATTTACCCAAGTTTAAACACTATCATTTTCAGATAATTAAAAACAAAATACATTTTTGAGTTGGGACAAATGACATGAACGATCACCTTGACTATTGATCTGTGACCTGTTCATATATCATACATCAAAACCACATCCTTAATTTTAAACTCTTCTTCAGGGTTGTAATTGCAGTTTGCAAAGTTACATTTATTATCCAACCCTTGTTGCCTAAGAAGATATTAGTGAAATCTCACCTTCAACTAATGTTGTCCTTGTATTTATAGTGCTCCCACAATGTGGTGAGGTGAGTAATTCTAGATTTTGAATCCAACAAGAGTGAGGAAAAGACATCAATTGCCAAGAATGTTCAAGTAGGGCCTGAATTGCAAGATTATGTGCAGCAGCTCACAAACAGCGTAGTGATAACCTGATTTGTATGATGTTGACTGAGAGATAAATATTCACCAAGGCATCAGGAATAAAACCACAACTCTTCTTTAACATAAGTCAATGAGACTTTTTCCTTGTGAAGGGTAGATCGAACCTGTGTTGAATGACTCATTCAAAAGACAACTCCTCTGAAAGGACAGCACACTCTTGGTAATATGCTGGAGTGCCACCTTTTATTTTTGTCCACAACAGTGGGGAATAGCATTTGCATCTAGTGCCTTTGAGAGCCAGAGGCAAGTGTGAATAAGCATGTTACCAGCTGAACCACAAGTTTGAGGCAGTTTATTTTCTTTTTAATGTCAGATGGCTTGGAGTTTAAAAATATTGCCAGAAGGAAGCTTGATATATTTCAATTGTGTCTCCTGTAATTAAACTTGTTTTGGAGGGATTGGATATTGAATCCAATAGAAGAGCAACAAACAAATTGATTGGTCTTGATGATAAAAATAGAAAACAGAAGACCTGTACTTATTTAGCACTTTTTTCTGATGTAAAACATCTCATGTATTGTTTGTACTTTTCTAAATGGCTAGTACCTATTACATCACCCTCCTTTTTGATTCACATCTTATTAGAATCATTAATTCCCTGACTCTGCCTTAATTTTAATTGGCCATCAGTTACTGATTAAACACAAAATTCAACTTTTTAATCTTTATGTGCAGTAAAGTTTTTATGTGCAATAAATGTCCAAAGAGTTTGGTTGCAGTAGGAGTTTTAGAGTCCTAGAGATACACAACAAGGAAACAGACCCTTTGGTCCAACTCATCCATGCTGACCAGATAGCAGGATGATAAACAGATAACAGATCAGTTGGGAATAGTGTCAGGTTTGACAGAATGAAATAATGCTGGGTTCTCGCCATTTCTCCAGTTGGTGGGTGAGATCCCTCCATGTTATGTAAATTCCACCCTCCAACATTGCTTTTTTCTCCATAAATGTTGCTTGACCTGCAGCATTTTCTGTTTTCATTTTGGATTTCCAGCATTTGCAGGACAAACACAGCAACTCAACGGTTAATACTTTAAGAATGTTTACAGCCTTAATCAGACTGAAGTTTGTTATCAAGATTTTAACTTGTGCAGTTGATTAATGTTTACCTCCGCAAGTACTAATTCATTAATTGCTTGTTTAAGCACAACTTCAATGCTTCATTATCCATTGAAATTGAAGTTAGTTTATTGCAATTATCATTTTCTGAAGCTCCTTAATTTGTAATATTGCTATAAAATTGAATTTTGTTTTGCAAAGTTTCAACAGATTTTACCCTGTGAATTTTGCAATCAAGTTACAAATTGAAATGTAATCTTATTTTTATTTAAATACAACCCACTGACACATTACTAGATTTTTATGACTAGATTTTCATTGTTTAAATCCCAACCTGTACATGAATTTTGTTTATCAATTTTGGCAGCTGTATTCCTGTCTAGTGTGCTTTACTCACCCACTTCATAAAGTTATATCTTCCTTCTCTGCCATCTATTTAGAAACAGCAGGAATAACTTAAATAACATTTCTAGAAGAAATGTCAATCATTGAGAGAAAGATACGTGTGGCGTAAATTATAACACATTGCAATTATAGAGTCATAGAGATGTACAGCATGGAAACAGACCCTTCGGTCAAACCCGTCCATGCCGACCAGATATCCCAACCCAATCTAGTATCACCTGCCAGCACCTGGCCCATATCCCTCCAAACCCTTCCTATTCATATACCCATCCAAATGCCTCTTAAATGTTGCAATTGTACCAGCCTCCACCACATCCTCTGGCAGCTCATTCCATACACGTACCACCCTCTGCGTGAAAAGGTTGCCCCTTAGGTCTCTTTTATATCTTTCGCCTCTCACCCGAAAGCTATGCTCTCTAGTTCTGGACTCCCGACCCCAGGGAAAAGACTTTGTCTATTTATCCTATCCATGCCCCTCATAATTTTGTAAACCTCTATAAGGTCACCCCTCAGCCTCCGACGCTCCAGGGAAAACAGCCCCAGCCTGTTCAGCCTCTCCCTGTAACTCAGATCCTCCAACCCTGGCAACATCCTTGTAAATCTTTTCTGAACCCTTTCAAGTTTCACAACATCTTTCCGATAGGAAGGAGACCAGAATTGCACGCAATATTCCAACAGTGGCCTAACCAATGTCCTGTACAGCCGCAACATGACCTCCCAACACCTGTACTCAATACTCTGACCAATAAAAGAAAGCATAGAACATAGAACATAGAACAATACAGCACAGAACAGGCCCTTCGGTCCACGATGTTGTGCTGAACATTTGTCCTAGCTTAAGCACCTATCCATGTACCTATCCAATTGCCGCTTAAAGGTCACCAATGATTCTGACTCTGCCACTCCCACAGGCAGCGCATTCCATGCCCCCACCACTCTCTGGGTAAAGAACCTACCCCTGACATCCCCCCTATACCTTCCACCCTTCACCTTAAATTTATGTGCCCTTGTAACACTCTGTTGTACCCGGGGAAAAAGTCTCTGACTGTCTATTCTATCTATTCCCCGATCAACTTATAAACCTCTATCAAGTCACCCCTCATCCTTCGCCGTTCCAATGAGAAAAGGCCTAGCACTCTCAACCTATCCTCGTACGACCTATTCTCCATTCCAGGCAACATCCTGGTAAATCTCCTCTGCACCCTCTCCAAAGCTTCCACATCTTTCCTAAAATGAGGCGACCAGAACTGCACACAGTACTCCAACTGTGGCCTAACCAAAGTCCTGTACAGCTGCAACATCACCTCACAACTCTTGAATATAATCCCTCTGCTAATGAACGCTAATACACCATAGGCCTTCTTACAAGCTCTATCCACCTGAGTGGCAACTTTCAAAGAGCTATGAACATAGACCCCAACATCCCTCTGCTCCTCCACCTTACTAAGAACCCTACCGTTAACCCTGCATTCTGCATTCTTATTTGTCCTTCCAAAATGGACAACCTCACACTTGACAGGGTTGAACTCCATCTGCCACTCCTCAGCCCAGTTCTGCATCATATCTAAGTCCCTTTGCAGCTGACAACTGCCCTCCTCACTATCGACAACTCCACCAATCTTCGTATCGTCTGCAAATTTACTGACCCACCCTTCGACTCCCTCTTCCAAGTCATTAATAAATATTACAAACAGCAGAGGGACCAGAACTGATCCCTGCGGAACTCCACTTGTAACTGGGCTCCAGGCTGAATATTTACCATCTACCACTGACTTCGACTGGTTAGCCAGTTCTCTATCCAACTGGCCAAATTTCCCACTATCCCATGCCTCCTGACTTTCCGCATAAGCCTACCACAGGGAACCTTATCAAATGCCTTACTAAAATCCATGTACACTACATCCACTGCTCTACCCTCATCCACATACTTGGTCACCTCCTCAAAGAATTCAATAAGACTTGTAAGGCAAAACCTACCCCTCACAATCCGTGCTGGCTGTCCATAATCAAGAGTGTCTTTCCAGATACTCATAAATCCTATCCCTCAGTACCCTTTCCATTACTTTGCCTACCACCAAAGTAAGACTAACTGGCCTGTAATTCCCAGGGTTATCCCTATTCCCTTTTTGAACATGGGCACACCATTCGCCACTCTCCAGTCCCCTGGTACCACCCCCGTTGACAGTGAAGACGAAAAGATCATTGCCAATGGCTCTGCAATTTCCTCTCTTGCTTCCCACATAATCCTAGAATATTACCTATCAGGCCCGGGGGACTTGTCTATCCTCAAGTTTTTCAAAATGCCCAACACATCTTCCTTTCTAACAAATATCTCCTCTAGCTTACCAGTCCTTTTCATACTCTCCTCTTCAACAATACGGTCCCTCTCATTTGTAAATACTGAAGAAAAGTACTCATTCAAGACCTCTCCTATCTCTTCCGACTCAATACACAGTCTCCCACTACTGTCCTTGGTCGGACCCACCCTCGTTCCCGTCATTCTCATGTTTCTTACATACGCATAAATGGCCTTGGGGTTATCCTTGATCCTACCCGCCAAAGATTTGTCATGCCCTCTCTTAGCTCTCCCTATCCCTTTCTTCAGCTCCCTCCTGACTATCCTGTATCCCTCCAACGCTATGTCTGAACCTTGTTTCCTCAACCTTATGTAAGCCTCCTTCTTCCTCTTTACAAGACATTCAACCTCCCTCATCAACCAAGGTTCCCTCACACGACCTGCCTGATGGGTACGTACATATCAAGGACACGTCGTATCTGTTCCTTGAAAAAGTTCCACATTTCAACGACATCCTTTCCTGACAGCCTATGCTCCCAAACTATGCTCCTCAGATCCTGTCTTACAGCATCGTAATTACCCTTCCCTCAATTGTAAAACCTACCCTGTTGCACGCACCTATCTCTCTCCATAACCAAGGTGAAAGTCACAGAATTGTGGTCACCATCACCAAAATGCTCACCCACTAACAAGCCCATCACTTGTCCCGGTTCGTTACCAAGTACCAAATCCAATATGACCTCCCCTCTGGTCGGACAATCTACATACTGAGTTAGAAAAGCTTCCTGGACACACTGCACAAACACCGCCCTGTCCAATCTACTTGATCTAAAGAGCTTCCAATTAATATTTGGGAAGTTGAAAACGCCCATGATTACTACCCTGTGGCTTCTGCACCTTTCCAAAATCTGTTTCCCAATCTGTTTCTCCACATCTCTGCTGCTATTGGGGGGCCGATAGTAAACACCCAACAAGGTGACTGCACCTTTCCTATTTCTGACTTCAGACCATATTACCTCCAAAGGCAGATTCCCCCTCGAACTGCCTTTCTGCAGCCGTTATACCATTTCTAATTAGCAATGCCACCCCCCCTCCTTTTTTACCACACTCCCTAATCTTACTGAAACATCGGTAACCAGGAACCTCCAACAACCATTCCTGTCCCTCTTCTATCCACGTTTCCGTGATGGCCACAACATCATAGTCCCAAGTACCGATCTACGCCTTCAGTTCACCCACCTTATTTCTGATACTCCTTGCGTTGAAGTATACACACTTGAACCCATCTCTGTGTCCGCAAATATTCCCTGTCAGTGCTACCTTCTCCACAGCCTCCCTACATTCTTGGACATCCTGAAAAACAGCTAACCTACTTGCTGGACTACAAGTTCAGATCCCATCCCCCTGCCAAATTAGTTTAAACCCCCCCGAAGAGTGCTAGCAAACCTACCTCCCAGGATATTGGTGCCCTTCTGGTTCAGGTGCAACCCGTCCTGCTTGTACAGGTCCCACCTTCCCCAGAAAGCATACCAAATGCCGCCTTCACTATCCTACCTACCTGCGATTCCACTTTCAAGGAGCTATGAACCTGCACTCCAAGGTCTCTTTGTTTAGCAACACTCCCTAGGACCTTACCATTAAGTGTATAAGTCCTGCTAAGATTTGCTTTCCCAAAATGCAGCAACTTGCATTTATCTGAATTAAACTCCATCTGCCACTTCTCAGCCCAATGGCCCATCTGGTCCAGATCCTGTTGTAATCTGAGGTAACCCTCTTCGCTGTCCACTACACCTCCAATTTTGGTGTCATCTGCAAACTTACTAACTGTACCTCTTATGCTTGCATCCAAATCATTTATGTAAATGACAAAAAGTAGAGGACCCAGCACCGATCCTTGTGGCACTCCACTGGTCACAGGCCTCCAGTCTGAAAAACAACCCTCCACCACCACCCTCTGTCTTCTACCTTTGAGCCAGTTCTGTATCCAAATGGCTAGTTCTCCCTGTATTCCATGAGATCTAACCTTACTAATCAGTCTCCCTTGGGGAACCTTGTCGAACGCCTTACTGAAGTCCCTATAGATGAGATCTACCGCTCTGCCCTCATCAATCTTCTTTGTTACATCTTCAAAAAATTACAAACTCCATGGCAATGGAAGTTTTAAGAATATTAAGTCACTGTGTTAACAGCTTTACAAATTTAAAGACTAGGCATTTTATTTAATTTTTTTTGTGTCTCTTTGATTCTGTCACTCCCAATTACTGTTGTTGAACAGAGATGATCTAGTTACACATTCCACAAAATTCAACAATGTTCAGGAAGACAAGGATACAATATTTAAGATGAAGGAACAGAAGAGGCCATTTAGCCCATCAAGTCTACTCTTCCATTCAAAGAGATCATGGCTGACCTGATAATCCTCAACTCTACTTTCCTGTCTTTTCCCCATAATCCTTGGGTTCTTTACTGATTAAAAATAAGTCAACCTCTGCCTCGGATATACTTAATGATCTGGCCTCGACAGCCCTCTCAGAATTCCACTGATTTGCTGTCCTCTGAGAGAAGAAGTTTCTCCTCATCTCTATCTTAAATGGGCGACCTGTTACTCTAAGATTATACCCTCTGGTCCTAGACTCTCCCACAAGGGGGAAACAACCTCTTCCTAATTACCCTTTCAAGTCCACTAAGAATTTTGTATGTTTCAATAAGGTTGCTTCTCATTCTTCCATAATTATCCTAATTCCATGAATAATTTGATTATTGACTCTCTTGCTAAGTTCACCTTAACACTACTTTACAAATAATGACTACAGGCCCAATCTATTCAGCTTCTCCTCATAGGTCAGTCCCTCCAGAGCTAGGATTAATCTCGGGAGCCTTCTCTGGAGTATTTCCAATGCCAGTATACTTTTCCTTAGATAAGGGACCAAAACTGTTCACGGAATTCTTGGTGGTGTTTTACAAGTGCCTTCTATACTCTTTACGATTTTTATACTCCATTCTCTTTGAAATAAAGGTCAACAATCCATTTGCCATCCCTATTACCTGCTGAGCATATAATCTAGCTTTCTGTGAATTATACATGAGGATTTCCAAATCCTTCAATACTTCAGCTTCTGAACTGTTTCTCCATTTAAATAATATTCAGCTCCTATATTTTTCCTGCCAGTTTCCCCACATTATGTTCAGTCTGCCAATTTTTTTGCCCACTCACTTAACCTGATTATATTCCTCTGCAGACTCTTTGTGTCATCCTCACCATGTACCGTCTCACCTAGATTTGTGTCATCCATAAACTCGGTGACAGTACGTTCACTTTCCTCATTCAAGTCATTACAAAGCTTTGCTTAAATATTAATTCAGGCAGCTTGACTCTGATTGACAACCATGATGATAAAACAGACACAACAAAGCAATTTTCAATGGTTGCTGTGGCCAGATCAATTCTTGCTTTTTATCACATCAACTCACAAATGGCTCTGAGGGGAACTCTTTTCATAATGCAAAGTGCCCAGTCCACCTTAGATACCTGGGTAGGGTATCTCAAAATTTGGCCAAGCAGGATGAAGCTAGCTGTTTCATACTGCTACAATACAGTAGCAATACAGTTATCAGATGTTCATCAGTCACCACTACTCAAGTTCTATACTACTATGGAATGATTATTTGCTTACTGTTTAAAATATGAAGAAGTATACTAAAAAAAAGCCTTAATTACTTATTGGTAAAGCAATTTTCAAATTAACTTATCAAGAGTCGCAAAGATAATTATTCAGGACTCTGTGGAAATTATAGCCCAGATTTAGAGACCCATTGTAGATTGACTGGATTATTTCAGGATTGTTAGAGTTGATACTAGAAGCAGTTTGTTCAATCAAGCTTGGGCTCATTTTCAAATCTGAAATTAAGCATGGCTTGAAAATAGTAACATCTGAAAGCATAAGATGTGAGCTATGTCAGGCATGTAGTACAGACCAGACTGACAATATTCAGCCACATTTGTCAGCTTTGTCTAGAAGGCGATGCAGTGAAGTTTGTTGAATATGAATCAATATTCAGTTCAGAAATGTTAAATATTTAAAATCTAAATGAAGAATCATTTTCTTTGAATAGTATTCAAACCAACAAAACATTCAAAATGCATTTGAAATTAATTGCAGTTATTGAAATGGTTTTAGCCTTTTCACTCAACATGTCAATGTCACAGCTTTATTTTGGCTTCTTCCAAAGTCGTTTGTGAATTTAGAAACACTCAGTGGCTTGATGTAGTTCAGTGATGTCATTCTATGTTGTTCGGCATGAGAAATATGCTGAAGTTGCTCTTCTTAAGTTGTCTGTTTTTGAAACCGAATTATGCTCCAGACTCAAAATTTAGAACTTTTCTCCAAAACAGAGGCTGTGAACTTCAAACCTGGAGTTTACCTGGTTTCAGTTAGTTGCTCAGGGTGAACTCATTCCACTTCCCACATTGCTGACTGTCAACAAGTGCAGAGACACAGAGGCTGTGCACAGTTACTTAAGTTGCACCCAGCTAAGATCTCCGGTGGGCATGCTGTCCAAGAGTCTATGGATTGTTGTCGATCTGAATTCCCTCCCCCATCCTCAAGGGTATGTAAGCAGATCCACAATGACATGCACAAATATCTGTGCAAACCTTTCAAACCTTGCATCAGCCAATCTGCATATCTTGCAGTTTTGGCCTTTCTATATCCTAGAGAGAAAACTACATTTTCAAAAATTAAAGCTTAGTTGAAATTTACAGCGCTGGCCCATGATGCTTCCTACTCTGAAACAAAGGGGCATAATTCTCTCAAGTCGAACTGTTGTCATTAAATGTTATGTAAACTAAAATTCTGTAGCTCATTGGAAAGTCAGCAGATAAAAGGCTTTTGCAGAAACTATACAATGTCTTGAATTGCAGTAGATGTTTATGTACCAGTATCACTCGGCAGCCCCTATAATAACATTTTCAACAAATTCTGGGCCACCCACATTGAGCAGGAAGCTGTTTAGTCTAAAGTTGGCAATCACCTCTGATGAAAGTATGAGAAACTATGATAATCAGTGGATAAGACTAGATTCAAATGTACTGATAGAGATGGTGAAGTAGGCTGGGATAAGCAAACGAGGAACTGCGGATGCTGGAAATCTGAAATAAAAAGAGAAATTGCTGGAGAAACTCAGCAGTTCTGGAAGTGTCTGTGGGGAGAAAGCAGAGTTAAAACTTCAAGTCCACTGACCCTTATTCACTTTGGAGATGGTGTTGTTAGGGATACATCTGACTGGGATTACAGCCTGGAGATTACAAGATTAATTATCCATAATTTCATAGAGATCAACAAGTGATAATTCAGGACAAGAGGCATTAATGGTGGATATTTTCAAAGTTGAGGAGGTGACATTTGAGGTACGTCCTTAGTGAGAACTAATAACATGGTCCTACCGCATTTACTGATTTCACTCTACTCCGTTGTCTAGTGATATCAACACATGAGTGAGTGTGATTCTAACATAAATGTTGTGATCATAGTCTGAGTACACTCAGTTCTAGTGAATGTTGGAAACATTAAAAAAAACAGCCAGCATCAAAAATGAGATATGTGTCAGGAGTGACCTTTCACAAAGTTCCTTTGGATCTGTCCTGTAGATTCACCTCTACAATTTGGTGTTGCCCTGGGTTGCATGACACAAACATGGGTATTCTAACAAATGTTTGTACAAAGCAGTTGAACAAAGTTTCTATTTTTGTCTTTTTGTGGCTCCTCTGTCTTGTAAGTTGCTTCCTTCTCCCTTTAATGCTCCACCCATTGCCATCCTATTTCATTTTACTTGATTGTGTATATAAGCTTGATGTTTCTACTACCATGCCTCATATCCTTTGATGTATAAGAGAGAATGGCACAGATTGAGGATCTCTTTGGATTTTGCCTCCACCCAGTGCCATCCCGAATACATAGTTCACCAAATTCAATAAATAGGATGAGCCCGCTTTCTAGTATGTTTGTTGTGTTTCAATATCTTTTTTTATTTTGAGTTCTTTCTCCTAGGACATGTCACGGTGGCTGATGAGTTGAGATATTTATTTCTCTGAATACTGCATTCTTCATTCTTTGAAACCATGTAGATTTATAAAGAAACAGTAACTTGTGGTGTGGATCATAGCTAAATGATGTATACTCCAGTAAAACTATGTCTGCATCTTATGAATTGTTGCAAACAGTAAAATAAGCAAACTAAGGCAGGAGGATGGTTAATAGAGACTATTGGTTCCCTGTAAGCTCATTTCTGTTCTCAAAGGAGAGGAATGCAGCATGTGATCCATTCTCTGTGATGATGATACCAATTTAACTCAAAAGGGATTCATAAAAGTTTATCACATAAAAGGCATGGGATTTCTTTTGTGCAGTACTTTTAGATAAATTCTGAAGAATATTCTGGAGCAATATATTGACAAATTTGATATAATTTGCACAAGGAAGAGATCTTCCACTAGATCCATAATATGCAGTGTAGGATCAGTCATGATTGTTGGAATAATTTGATAACTGTTGTCAGATGATGGGTTAATTAGGACTGCATGTGACTATAGTTTTAACATGCTAACTGTTTGTGCAGGAAGTTTCGGCATTTTACCACAAGACCACGTCTCACCAGAACATGATCCCAGTATTTCTTCTTTACGTTTGAAGGGAATGTTGGTTAGGATCACTAATGTGCACAGAAAGCAGCATTGTAAGGCTCAAAGGTAATTCTAATCTATACTTCTGAGTTGTATTTGTTAGTTATGGCCACATTTCAACAGGAGACTGAGCTGGTGCCCAGTTTATCACTATCCACTTGAGCGTTAGAGACATCAGGCATTTCTTGCTCCATTGGCTGCAGCCACATGTCAGTGATATGCTTACTTGGCTATATCTGTGCCTAACTGAGGGGACTGGCTCTGTGCTGGTGGAGAGTGTGAGTGAATGTCTTGCCAGTCAATATTCTGAGGTCTAACCATTTTCCTCCTCAGAGTTAGGCCCAGAGGAACTCGGGCTACAGCCTCTTTCGCCATGTGTGATCCTCGGTGGAGTGGTTGCCTGTAGAAAAGAAGAGTCAGTTCGTTGTTGAAGATGGAGGAAAGCTTACGCAGAATAATGTATTTGTCTTTTTGGAAGTTGAGAACAGAACAGCACAGCACGGTGTTGTTTCACTGAGTTGTTGACCAACTGATGTCTCCATATCAGCACAAGAATGGGCCTGACCTCTCCAGATCAGCTCACTGACCATTTCCTGAAAGGAGCTAAGGGTCTTGATATCCATCCTTACTGTGGTCATAGTCTCTTGACTAGGCTTTGACCAATTTTTCCATATTAAGAGATGAGGAAGGATTTTGTGTGATTAGGGACTAGGGACCACTTTAAACATCAGTGGTTGCTCATTTAAAACAAATGAAACATTTTTCTTAATTTCTGCCTTTGGAACTTTCTTCTTGAAAGGTTGGTGGAAGCAAAACGCTAATGATTTTTAAGTGGATAGATTCCAGCTAAGCAAGGGAGTAAAAGATTATCAGAGTTAGCTGAAGTGAAGATTTGAGGTTGCAATCAGATCAATCTGATCGTATTGAAGGGCAGAACAGGGTCAAGGGACTGAATGGCCTTTTCCTGCTCCTGGTTGTGTGATCATATGTGAATAGGTGCAGGACCAGTTTGTGAATGTACACAACAATGTGAGGTGGTGAGACATGCCCTACAAGTGAGAAGAAAACTCAACTGGCAGGAAAGGCTAATAGCTTGAGAAAGATGAGACATGTGCATGTCCTTGAGTGTACCTGATGCTGAGGTTTGCAGGCTCAGGCTATGTGCAATGGTCATGAGATGGCAGAGTCAGTCTGAGTGATGCCTCCTGAAAGCAAGTTAGCAGAGTGGAGGTCAAAAAGTATGGCGCTGGAAAAGGACAGCTGGTCAGGCAGCACCTGAGGAGCAGGAGATTCAATGTTTCAAGCATAAGCTCTCCAAACGTCAATTCTGCTGCTCCACAGATACTGCCTGACCTGCTGTGTTTTTCTAGCGCCGCGTTTTGACTCTGATCTCCAGCATCTACAGTCCTCACTTTCTCCAAGATAACAGATGGTGCCACTTACCATTGTGGAGCACAGGAAGGATCATTGATCTTTCTTTCCTGTCCATTGGCTTGAGCCATTGGCACTAAATGCAATCTCAGCTCAGCCGGGATAGATTTGATGAGATAGTCTCCTAGTGCAGTAACCCAGAAAGAGGATGTCCCATCTGTTGTTGAGCTTGCCCAGCAATGTCTTGAGGACAGCATTGGTGAACCGGGGAGCCAGCTTTTACCTCTTAGGAGTCTTCTCTGCGTTCTAGGAAAGGTCACCACAACTGAATAGAAGCTCTGGGATTACCGTGGATTAAGTGCTGTCCAGATGGCTTTTAAATATGGTGCCAGAAACTTTGAGGTCAAAAGTCCTGGCAGTGGTGAGAAGTCCAGCTGCCTGCTATGTCATTTGATGACTAATTCATGCAATATCTCAATTGCATAGGTAATGAGTTGAGGAGCACATGATCACATGAGATACGTTGCCTTGGATTTTGGCTCATTTGAAGTGCTCAGTGCAGTACTTTAGCCTCAAAATGGAACAGCCCAACACTAGTAGTTTTATACAATCATTGAAGTAAATAATTTTCATGTTTAATCTTTCATGTATGCCTTCAGTCTCCTTTGGAGTACTGATTCTGCATGATTAATAAAATTAAAAATACAAGTGTGATTTTCCAGTTCATATTATGACTATTTTCCTGACTCCAATTATACCCAGAGTATCCAATGTGGTTACCTCCCGTAACAATTGGTAGAAATTAAATACTCATCACCTCTAATGTGGTTGAATTATTTTGAGGCTTTTCAAACACACCTCTCAAACTCTGATCGAACCAGTGAAGAACCCAATCCACAATATGCAGTAACTCCTTATTTGAATATGAATTGTAAAAGTGAAATGGAAAAATAGACATCAGTTGCTTTGAGCAAAATCATTTGAAGAGATAGCTTCAAACTGTGATGTGCATGAATTGCCATTCAAAATAAGTCAAAGTCCTAACAACAATGATTAGCATTTAAAGTTAAAACCAATATTTAATGATTCACTGTGGAACTATATGCAGTGTAATGATTGCAGGTAGTTATTATTTTAACTCATTTCTATCACACTAGTGCATGAAGTTTTGCTTGTTTTTTGACTGTCCTTTATAAGCTCAACTTCTCCATTTCACACTAGTCTGGACAGCCATTGAAGACATTGGGCTGAATTTTAGCAAAATTAGCTAAGTGTCAATTTCAGGGAGTTTCGACGAGGGTTTCTGTCTGTGAGCTCGAGCAAATAATCTCACGCAATACTCTGTTGCTCACTTCATTATGTACACACCATGCCTCTATGGCACTGCACCATTGCACACTCCCCAGTTCACCATTGCCAAGACTTCCTGGGATATTTGCTACTAATGCTATATTTGACAGCCAGCTGTTCACCACATGATTGCTGCTGGCCCCACACACAGACCCCACAGTGCACTTTGTATGAAGGAAACAAAACATTAGTGGCATGGGTGACACTTCATTGGAACAAAACATCACATTTGCATGAGTATTGCTTTACATAATTACCTGTCTGATTGGCCATCATTGTAACTGCAACTACAGGAATGAAGCTACACAGGTTGCCTGTCCTTAGCACCATACCATGTTGGAACCCCGTGTTAGGAAGTCCTTTAATGTGCAACATAGCATAATATCTTGTAATTGTTCAATGTGGGTGCATCTCCTGGTAGAAGGCCTTCAAACTGTTGAAAATGTCACCTTACAATTGAAAAACATCAGGTGCAAAACAAAGAAGCAACGTTCTGGAACTCAGCAGGGTTTTTTTTCTGTTGAACAGCAACAAACTTACAGTCAATGTGGGGTTACTTCACACTACTCAGGGCTTTGTCAGCTAAATCCTCTCTGGCTTGTTGTACCCAATGCTACACCTGGGTAGGTGAAGTTCTTCCTGTTTAATATCCTCATCTTTTTCCCTGGAAGACTCCTGCCACTCTCCCAGCTCATCAGACACCATCATATCCTCTCTTTGACTGCTCCATTTATACAAAACACTGCATTCAAGAATTAGGCATGTCATTCTGTCTGGATCATGTTCTAAGCCCCCTCTTCAGACTGATTTGTGCATCAAATATCATATTACAGTGGCCTGACATTTGCTCTATCATGGTTCTGATGGAAGAATATGCAACTTTGTATTGTACTTGAACTCAAGGAGTTTTATATTGGAATCATCAGCCAGGGCTGCAGAAGGTAGCTATTGTCCTCCATCAGTATCCTCGTAAGGCATCCAGTCTTTGAAATGAAGCAGGAACCTTGAACTTCTCAACAGTGTGGGCATCATGGCAACTTCCAGGGTACTTGATGCATGTGGTACTGATGATCACAGATGACTGGCACATTGATAGAATGGAAGCATTTTCTGTTGATGAACTCAGCTTCACTATGACATGGTGCTGTCAGTGTGGTGTGCACAGTCTATCGCATCCTGCACCTACAGGAAGTCTGAAGCACTGACCTTGTTATGGAGAAACAAATAGAAGTAATGTGATCTGGTAACAGCTTAGATTCATTTGTGGGAAGGGCTATTAAGCCCCCACACGGACCCCAAATGGGGGAAGGGGCAAGAGCCAGTTTTGTCAAGGTTTAGTGCAATTGTCACCTTGAAGGCCACCAGGATGGGATGGCCACCCATTCCTTCAGGTTGCAAGTCCTTCTCCAGCAGATAACACAGTTCTGTGACAGTCTCCCAGGATATCGTCAGCCTGTGGTGGCAGTGTGCCTCACTCATCTGGAGGAAATGGCATAGATGATAGTCTGTGGGCCTCCTTGTACTTCCTCCTCATCCTGAGGGGACCCTCAATTGCAACCTCTTCATGGTGAGGCTATTTGGCAGCTGCTGGAGATTAATGCTGGTCCTGGAGTTACAGCTTTTCCTCCTCAATTTCCTTGCCTGTGTTGCACCCAGGCCACATTGATAATGACCCCTATTGTAGAATCATGACCAATGGGTCCAGCCAGTGAATTTGTGTGTGGAATATCATATATAGAACAGATCCTTAGTAATATGAGCAGTCAGCATTTGTATCACACACATATGACAGTTTAGCATAGTCCTTGATACAGTAGGAACTGGAGAGCTCTGACAGAGAAGGCCTTGGAATGCCTCTTCATGGATCTTTGACATAGGAACCTTACTCTGATTATGCAGCACAAGGCATGTCACACGAATACAAAATTGTAAGTGTGGTGGGCCCATTAAAACTTCCACCCCAAACACCTTCAACTCCCACATCACCCGAGAAAAGCCAACATTACATGTAAGAGCATGTTGGGAAAAGCTTAAAGTTCAAGATTACCAGCCTAAGCACCTGAATGATTGTGTGTAAATCCCTGATTTATACTGAATGATGGCCTTGTCTTATTGTGCCAGGATTGCCTAACTAAAGACAATTCCGCTTGATTTGACAAAAGACTAGTTCTCCCTAGATTTTGAGATGTGGCCATTTAACTTAAGCACAGCACATGCGTTTGCTGTAGTGTGAGATTGATGTTGCATGGTGCCATATAATAACATGTCCATCCATTTAACTGATCACTGCTGACAACTAAAGCAGGTTGTCTGACATTGGATCCACAGTAAAAAGCAAGGTAAGACAGAGGGACTGTGAACCTGTAAGTTCTGAATGAAATGGTAAAGTGTAAAAAATGCAAGTCAAGGCGAAGGTGCTGTGAGCATTCAAATAAGTACGAAATGAGCGACTGCTAAGATAGCAAGCTGTGAGCCCTGAGATGCAACCTGATCCATGATATCCCTGCATGCAAAATGGCCTGATATTAAATGCAAGGTGTTGGTACATTCCAAAATTCAGTGTTGAAACAGATGCCTGTTTTCTAAATGGATCGGATACATGCCATGATGATGTAGTGACACTGACGTGTGTCTGATACCTACCTCCATGGATGAAGAATGTATGCCGTTGCTGCCCATAGAATGTGCCCTGAGATGCTGGTGACTGTTAGATGTCCAAGGAGGACCAAGAGGTGAGCTAGAGCTGCCAGGTACCCACTCTGAGATTTGTGACAGGAATTCTTGCCATCCAGTTTTTCTTCATTACATTGGCGAAAGGTAAACTGCATATAATTTTCCTTTAAATTCACTCGTGGAATATGGGCATCACTGGCTGGCTAGCACTTTCTGCCTATCCCTAGTTGTCCTAGAGAAGGTGGTGATGAGACTAGGAAATAATAAGATGTTAATGGATGTCAATAGCCCTCTCACCACTCTGTTGCAAGATCCTTGACTCACTGTTCAAACATTTCAGGCAAAATTGGACTTTTGTCTTCTTGATGTTAATAATCTCATGTTTTTCAATCTCTCCATATTTTCTCATCATTGACCATTTCATTCAGGGGCTGGGAGAATTCTGCCCATTATTTCTAATTTGCATTTTTGTCCAACTGATCTACCTGAAATTCTGTCAATACTATATCCTACAGTGCACTGTAAAGATGATAGTATTGCTCATGATTTTATCAATTTCTTTTCCATATTCTAGTTCTTTTTTCCTTTATGTCTTAGTAGTTCTTTCTCATCTGTTCCCAGCATTTTATTTCAGTTTCCTTTTTCTCTCTTGTCCTTCATTTTTTTTTTTGAAGTACTTTGTGGTTGACTTTCTTCACAACCTTTGTGGTAGCTTGTCTTTTTAACAGGCAGCATTGCTACTTCAAAACATATTGTGTAAAATTGGTCAAAAGAACATGATTATTGTAAATTGCCGTCTGTTTGATTTGCATTTCCATCAGCTTTTATTTCTCAAAGAGGATACCAATGATCAGAGACATGAATTTAATCCCAGCATGAGAGTCAGATGGTTAAAATTTAATTAGTTCAATAAATATAGAATTTAAAAGCCAGTATATTTAATGAAAGCACTGGATTGTCATATGAGTCAACTTGGTTCATGCATGACCTTTATGGACTAAACAAGAGATATGCTGTCCTTAATGCATCTGATTGACATGTGAATTCAGCAATGTGTCTCAATCACAGCACTGGGGATTTTGATTCCAGCCTCGGGCGACTGTCTGTGTGGGGTTTGCACATTCTCCCCGTGTCTGTGTGGGTTTCCTCCGGGTGCTCCGGTTTCCTCCCACAATCCAAAGATGTGCAGGTTAGGTGAATTGGCCGTGCTAAATTACCCATAGTGTTCAGGGTGTGTAAGCTAGGTGAATTGGTTAGGGGAAATGTTGAGTAATAGGTGTAGGGGAATGGGTCTGGGTGGGATATTGTTCTGAGGGTGGGTGTGGACTTGTTATGCCAAATGGCCTGTTTCCACACTGTAGGGATTCTAATAACTCTTAACTGCACTCTGAAATGGTCGAGGAACCATTCCAGAATTTCATCATCACCTTCTCAAAACCAAATAACAGTGGTGGTAAAGCCTGCCCTTGCCAGTGATAGCGACATGCATCAATCTTCCTTCTATTTGAATGGATAATCATCAACCTGAAAAGTTCACTGTGTTTTCATCCATGTATGCTGCCTGATTTTCTGAGTATATCCAACATTTTTAAAAAAATCATACCTCCAGATTTTGCAGTATTTTGCTTTTGTAACGAGGACATAATGTTGTGTCTGAATTTAATTCATTCAAACCCATTCACATTGATTACATTATTTGTGAAGTTTTATAAATTATCATAGAAGAGATCAGATCTGAGCAATTAACATGCTACTCAGTCTGATTAGATCACTTCACTGTCATCAGACATCTTAGTAATTCACTCAGTTTGTCCATAACACAACGCACATTGGGTAAAACCAGTTTCACTTTTTCTTATTCTCAACTTCACATTCATTCAACCCAAATTATGCAATGAATTACTCTGGAGGAAAAGGACCCAATTAAGAGAATAAAATGGACCTTTGTTATCAAGGTTAAACACAAGTCATTATTATTATATTCTGAGAAGTACAGTGAATGGGTTCATGATCCATTTATTCTATGCTGTTGCTGCTTGTAACTACTGATGTGAGGAAGTTTGTTTCCCCTTGTGGGAGAGTCAAGGACCAGAGGGCATAAACTCAGAATAAGGGTCGCCCATATAAAATAGAGAGGAAGAGGAATTTCTTCTCTCAAGGCAGGGGAGAGGGTGAATGAATTTGCAGAAATATTTACCACAGTGGACTCCAGAAGGTGTCATTTGTATATTCAAGGTTGAGATTTTTAATCTATAAGGGAATCAGGGTTATGGGGATGAAGCAAGAAAATGAAGTTGTCGATTATCAGATCAGCCATTATCTAATGATGGAGCAGGCTTGATGGGCTAAATAGCCTGCCTCTTTTCCCATATCTTATAGTCTTATGGTCTCGCTATAACCTTAACTCTGGTAGCTTGAACACTGAGATGGACCTCTTATTGAAAACAAGAATCAGAATTTTTATTCACTGAGCAACTAAATACATTACAATTCTATCAAAGGCATCTGTACAGTGCCGGCTGAAGCTTATTGACTTAGATACACAAGGATACCACCTGGCATGATTTCAAACAGATACCATCACATAACTCTCTTAAACTCTGTCTCTGTGCTTACCTGATTATAAATACAAATTCAGTCTGACTCCATTTCACATTGGATAGCGTTTGTACCAACTGAACTATCAGAGGAGGCCAATTGTTTTCACTTCACATGGAGAAAAGTAGAAAATACTCTCAGGAGTAAACCAGTCAACCCTTTGAGCATTCTCCTCCATTCATTATGATCATGACTGATCATCCAACTCAATAGCTTGTTCCTGTTTTTTCTCCCATACCCTTTGATCCCTTTGGCCCCAACGGGGTACCCAACTCCTTGAAACCATACAATGTTTTTGTCTGGGCCCCTTTCTGTTGTAGTGAATTCCACAGACTCACAATTCTTCACTGACTGAAATTTCTCCTCATTCCAGCTCTAAAAACTTTATTCTGTAAACAATGACAGTCCAGAAAGACAGTGACCCCCCCCCCATCATTGGGGACATCTTTCCTGCATCTAGCCTCCAGTTCTGTTAGAATTTTATAAATTTCTTTGAGATCCCTCCTCATTTTGATAACTTTCAGCAAATGCATCCTTACTGACTCAATCTGCTCTCATTTGTCAATCCTCCTATAAAACTTTACTGCACTCCCTCTGTAGCAAAAACATCCTTCCTCAGATATAGAGACCAAAACCTCCCTCAATATTCCAGGTATAGTCTCACTAACACCTTGTGTAATCAAAGTTTGTGCGAAGATTTGTAGCTCGGGTGCTCGTTGTTGTGGTTCTGTTTGCCGAGCTGGAAGTTTTTGGTGCAAACGTTTCGTCCCCTGTCTAGGCGACATCATCAGTGCTTGGGAGCCTCCTGCGAAGCGCTTCTTTGATGTTTCCTCCGGTGTTTATAGTGGTCTGTCCCTGCCGCTTCCGGTTGTCAGTTTCAGCTGGGGAAGAATGAGAGATGGAGAAAGACTTGCTGGTGTCACTTCAACAGGATGAGTGTTAGCTTCCTTCTAGTTCTCTAAATCCTGAAAGGCACAATACCCAAAATGAATTCGCAGATCAAATTTGCCAAGGTTGACATTGTTGAAACCAGCACAAATGTTAACAGTACTCAAGTAGTGCAACACAATATGGTTTTATGTTTGAAATATTTTCCTCAGAGTGCACTGAAATGCTCCAGTTTCCCCATTTTATGATCCTCTTCCTTGTATCAGTTTGCTATTGTTTTATTACTATTGCCAATTTTTATGCTGGAATAGCTCCAGTTTTCCTTTAAAATGTTTTCTGTCATTTTGTTAACCGAGGCAGGCTAATCTTTCTAATACATACCACATGGAATCTACATCATGAACTACAGACTCCTATCTATATAATTAAGAAAGAGTTCATTCTTCTCCTAACCACAATGTATTCAAATAGTGAGTTGAGTTCAAAAACGTGGAGTTTTGCTGAAAGCTTTTGCCTTCTGTAGTATTTTAACTGATTGCTGAAAAAGTAATCTTACTCATCTTCTTATTTATGTGCGTATGGAAGTCAGTCTTAGGAATTTTCTTTTCTCAATGATAAGATCCTTCATTGAATTGAAAGTTGTCCAATTCAGTGTGGTGCTGGAAAAGTACAGCAGGTCAGGCAGTCTCTGAGGAGCAAGAGAGTCAACACTTTAGGCACAAGCCCTTCATCAGGAATGTGGGGTGGGGTACAATGGAAAGGGTTCTGAGAGATAACTAGGAGGGTGGGGTAGGTAGCTGGGAAGGTGATAGGTAGATGGAGGTGGGGGATGATAGTGATAGGTTAGAGAGGAGGAAGGAGTGGATAGATGGGAGGGAAGATGGACAGGTAAGGCAGTGTTGAGTTGGAGGTTTAGGTCTGGGATGAGGTGGGGGAAAGGAAGATTAGGAAACTAATGAAGTTGATGTTGATGTTGTGTGGTTGAAGAGTCCCAAGGTGGAAGATGAGGTGTTCTTCCTCCATTCGTCGGGTGGCTTGGATTTACCAGTGGAGGAGGCCGTCACATTGGTGCCATCGTCACATTTAATCGAAGTATTGGATTAACATTCAAATAAATTCCATACTGTTTCTCTCTGTCAGCTAATTTAAGAAAATGTTGCACACTGGTATTTCTCAAACTCTTTTGTTCATGCACGACTGAGCAGAGCAAAATATTAATGGCTCACCCACCAGTCATAATCTGCTGTTTTTCCTAAGCACCAGAAAGTCAGGAGAATTAATGGGAAGAATGGCACCGATTTTGATGAGATATCAATGTCTGTTTCCAAGCTTGAGAGCTTAAGACTCACACTGGGTTCCAAATTGAACCATCTCACATTTTAGAGTCATAGTCATATAAGAGAGAAACAGGCCCTTCTTCCACTATGTCTATGTTGACCAACTAACACCAAACTACACTCGTCCCATTTACCTGCACTTGGTCCACAGCCCTGGCATTTTAAGTACTCATCTAGTGGCTTCTTTGTTTTTTTTAAAAAATAACTATCACCATTAAAAACACCGGTGTAATCAATTTTGTATTTAAAAGCAAAGCCCATTATTGCCAATGCAAACCTTCAAAGGTGAGTGTGGTGGGGGTGGGGGAAAGCGTGGGAAGGACTAAATCAAATGGAGTTAGAGGGAGAAATAAGGCATTGTATCCCCCATTGTGCCCATCTCTCTCTAGAGGCATTGACAGCATTGATGGGCACCACATGCTTCTTCTCTAAAGAAACGTAATTACACAAACGTAGTTCCAGAAAAGGGGCAGACAGGTGTCAGAGATGAACTCCTCCACAGCCTGCTGCCTGGACCCATATAAAGCCTGTCTGGCTGAGCCAGGGAGCACATCCATGGGGAGGTTCTTTGGTCTACCCATACTCCTCCGCACCTCCACATTGTAGGCTGAAGTGCAGTCAAATGCACAACAAAAACATTTTCAAATAACTAAATTCTAGATACTACTTAAATACTGTGAGAGTATTTGCCTCTGCTACCCTGTCAGGCAGCATTTTCCATATAATGTACCCTCCACCGGGTGACATTTTGTTTTCTCCGATCTCCTCTAAATCATTTATCCCTCACCTTAAAGTTGTGCCCTCTGGTCTTAGGCATGTTTGTTATGAGGAAAAGATTCTCACAGTCTACCTTCTCTAAGCCTGTCATAATTCTTTGTACCTCAATCAATCAGATGCCCCCTTTGTCTCATCTGCTTCAAGGAAAACAAACCATGCCTATCCAGTCTCTCCTCATAACTGAGACTTACCATCCCAGGCAACATCCTGGTGAATCTCCTCTGTACCCTGTCCAATGCAATCATGTTCTTCTGATAGTATGGTAACCAGAAGTGCACGCAGTATTCCAACTGTGGCCTAACCAATGTTTTAAAAAGTTGTAATAAGAATTCTTTGCTCCTAAATTCTATGTCCTGGCTAATGAAGGGTGCTGAAGAGATTCACCAGGATGTTGCCTGGGCTGGAACAATTCTGTTATGAAGAGAGGTTAGATAGGCTGGGGTTGTTTTTCCAAGAGCAGAGATAGGTTGAAGGGGGGAATCTGATTGACCTGAGAGCAAGTTCTGAGGGGCTTAGTTTAGTGGTCAATATCAGGGGGCACAGTTTTATAGTAAGGAGCAGGATATTTAGAGGAATTTGAGGAAAAATGTTATCGCCCAGAGGGTTGTGTTTATCTGAAATTCACTGATTAAAAAGGTGGTAGAAGGGGGAGTCCTGAAAACATTTAAGAAATGCTTAGATGAACACTTCGAATGATATAATATACAAGGCTACGGGCCAAGTACTGGAAAATGAGATTAGGATAGGTGGATGCTTGATGACTGCCTGGACTCAATAGGCTGGAGGGCCTTTTCTCTTCTGTAAAAGCTCTGACTCTTTGGCGGCACGGTGGCTAGCACTGCTGCCTCACAGTGCCAGAGACCCGGGTTCAATTCCCACCTCAGGCGACTGACTGTGTGGAGTTTGCACATTCTCCCCATGTCTGTATGGGTTTCCTCTGGTTTCCTCCCACAATCTAAAGATGTGCAGGCCAGGTGAATTGGCCATGCTAAATTGCCCGTAGTGTTAGGTGAAAGGGGTTGCGCATCAGCGGGTTGGTGTGGACTTGTTGAGCCAAAGGGTCTGTTTCCCCACTGTAAATAATTGCGTGCATTGATGAATGACTTTTCCTATTCTTGCGGCACTCTATCTAATTGTTCAACTTAAGGCTGATAGTTAGGTTGCAATTAGGCCTGTTTCCTTGTGTGGCCACAGCCATGACATTGTACATTAATGACTTGTATGTTGGCTTTGGAACAGCTATGGGCAACCTGGAGGCTGATCCAGGACCAGACTTTGACAGCCACTGTTACACACAAAGTCCGATAGCCATATCAAATTGGCCTCCCTGTCCCTATATTCACAACATAGTAAAATTAAAACATTCAGTGACCATAAAGATTAATGCCAATGGTTCTCAACCAGACTTTTGGAATAACCAGTACCGGACTTTGTAAATAAGCAATACCAGACACATACAGTTTATAGTTTAAATAAATTAATGAACAATTTATTAATAATACAGTAAGTTTGATCGCTGAGCTGGAAGATCCATTTCCAGATGTTTCATCATCCTACTAGATAACATCATCAGTGGGCCTCTGGGTGAAGAACTGTTGATAATTCCTGCTTTCTATTTATAGGTTTGTGTTTCTTTGGGTTAGTGATGTTATTTCCCATGGTTACGTCATTTCCTGTGGTGACATCATTTCCTATGGTGATGTCATTTCCTGTTCTTCTTCTCAGGGGTTTGTAGATTCGATATGTTTGTTGATAGAGTTCCGTTTGGAATGCCATGCTTCTAGGAATTCTCGTGCTTGTCTCTGTTTGGCTTGTCCTAGGATGGATGTGTTGCTGCAGTCAAAGTGGTGTCCTTCCTCATTTGTATGTAAGGATACTAGTGAGAATAGGTAATGTCTTTAACAAACACCACATTGGGCAAACAGGCAGAAAACTAGCCACCAGGATACATGAACATCAACTAGCCACAAAACGACATGACTTTCTCTCACCAGAACTCTATCAACAAACACAGCGAGTTAGACCCCATCTACCACCCCCTAAGAAAAAGAACAGGAAATGACGTCACCACAGGAAATGATGTCACCACAGGAAATGACGTCACCAGCCCAAAGAAACCCAAACATATCAAAAGAAAACAGGAATTATCAACAGTACTTCACCCAGAGGCCTACTGAGGATGTTACCTAGTAGGTTGACGAAATATCTGGAAATGAACCTACCAGCTCAGCGAGCAAACCTACATCCAGAACCTCAACCTGAGCTACAAATCTTCTCAAAACCCGCTAATAATACAGTAACTTTGGCAGAGCAAAGTCAAGCAACAAGATAGTCTAATTAATGTCTATTTTTAAATCTAATCTTCTTTGATTTAAGCACCTACTCACATAAAGATAGACAGACATCAGATACAGCTAAGGGATCAATCAACAGAAAGAAAATAAATGAGACTCCATGATCCATTATCTCACAGGCACGTGGGATTGTGTCTCGCTTGGCTTCTAGCATGCAAAAAACTTTCAGTCCCTTCTGAGGAATATTCACTTAATATTTATAATTGAGATTCTATTCTTTGAACTTTCGATAAGTTGATAATGGGAGGACAACCAAGGAGCAACCAAACCTCAGTTCTCTAGTTTTCACAGGCACAATCCTTCTGACTTAAACATAGTTTAAATTTGATTCCTCTTTGTTAGTTAGACTGGTTGTCTCCCTAGGAGGTCCAAGCTAACATATAACATCTGCTATCTGTTGAAGAAAAATGCATCTCCAAAATATCTAGAGTGTTCTTTGAACAAGAATCCATCTGCAATTAACTCCCAAGCCTGACGTCATAAGCAAATATCAGATTGCTTGATTGCTGTTTTTAGAAAAAGCTGCTGCTCACATTCTAAAGGTGACGTTCAGCTCTCAGCTCATACTTCATAGCTCCAAACCAAAAATGGTTAAAAAAAAAGAAAAATCAGTGAGCATTCTAACACACAGTATTAACGCAGTGGAACACTCTTCACCACAACTTCTTAAATTGAATGCTCGGTGAAGTTACTTCTCAGTATTTTTTTTAACCATTTTATAAGCCTCTAAAATGGTAAACTTATGTAAATGCTTCAGTCCCTGAGCTAACTGTCTTCTTTTTAAGTTATTAAACTTTCTCACATAAACAATTAACTTTCTAAAAGGTTTGTCAAAAGAAAAATGCTCATACAGAGCTTTGTCTTGAAATTAATGATGCTGACAGATGGGTTTATTTATGACTGCAGATTTTCGCCTAATAATAATGTGGTGTGTTTCTGTACTTTGGAAATTCCTATGTAGGAGTGATTCATTGGGCTGCTCATTAAGATTTATCTTTTTGATGGGCTGTGATTAGATGGGGATTGGCCCTAGGAACTTAAGTATTTACAATTTATATCAAGGGATGGAAGGGAAGTTTGTCAGTTTTGTTGATGGCACAAACATAGGCAAGAAAGTAAGTTGTGAAAAGGAACTAAGAGAATGCAGAGGGTACTAATGTATATCACAAACATCTGCATCACTCCCTTCTTCCTACAGAACGTCATGTATCCTCCCTATGATGTCCTTTGCTCTAGCAATATGCCATACAGGATTCACAATGATGGTTACAGAGTGCATGCCTTTCCCCTGACTTTGGAATATTCCATAATGATTGCATTTCTACTGTTTGCTGTCTGTCATAGAGTCATAAAGTCATAGAGATGTACAGAATGGACACAAACCCTTTCGTCCAACTTGCCCATACTGACCACATATCCAAACCTAATCTAGTCCTATTTGCCAGCATTTGGCCCATATCCCTTGAAACCCTTCCTATTCATATACCCATCCAGATGCCTTTTAAATCCTGTAATTGTACCAGCTCCACAACTTCCTCTTGCAGCTTGTACCACTCTGTGTGAAAAAGTTGCTCCATAGGTTCCTTTTATATCTTCCCCCTCTTACCGTAAACCTATGCCCTCTAGTTCTGGACTCCCCTACCCCAGGGAAAATACTTTGTCTATTTATCCTATCCATGCCCCTCATGGTTTTATAAACCTCTAAGGTCACCCCTAAGCCTCCAACACTTGAGGGAATACAGTCCCAGCCTGTTCAGCCACTCCCTATAGCTCAAACCCTCCAATCCTGACAACATCCTCGTAAATCTTTCCTGAACCTTTTCAAATTTCATAACATCCTTCTGGTAGGAAGGAGACCACAATTGCACATAATATTCAAAAAGTGGCCTAACCATTGTCCTGTATAGCCACAACATGACCTTCCAACTCCTTTGCTCAATGCTCTGATCAATAAACGAAGCATACCAAACGCCTTCTTCACTATTCCTATCTACCTGCAATTCTACTTTCAAGGAGCTATGAATCTGTACTTCAAGGTCTCTTTGTCCAGCAACACTCCCCAAGAGCTTACCATCATGTGTGTATTTGCTGCTCTGGTTTGCTTTTCCAAAATGCAGCACCTCGCATTTATCTGAATTAAAGTCCATCTGCCACTCCTCAGCCCATTGGCCCATCTGATCGAGATTCCGTTGTACTCTGAGGTAACCATCTTCGCTGTCCAGTACATCTCCAATTTTGGTATCATCTGCAAACGTAGTAACAATACCTCCTATGTTCATATCCAAATCATTTATAGAAACGAAGAAAAGCAGTGGACCCAGCACCGATCCTTGTGGCACACCACTGGTCACAGGCCTCCAGTCTGAAAAGCAACCATCCACCACCAGCGACTGTTTTCTACCATCAAGGCAGTTCTTATCTAAATGGCTAGTTCTCCCTATTTTCTATGAGGTCTAACCTTGCTAACCAGCTCCCATGAGGAACCTTTTCGAACACCTTACTGAAGTCCATATAGATCTCTGCCCTCATCAATCCTCTTTGTTACTTCTTCAAAAAACTTGATCAAGTTCGTGAGAAATTATTTCCCACGCACAAAGCCATGTTGACTATTCCTAATCAGTCCTTATCTTTCCAAATATATATAAATCCTGTACGTTAGGATTCCCTCCAACAACTTGCCCACCGCCGATGTCAGGCTCACCCGTGTATAGTTTCCTGTCTTTTCTTTACCACCTTTTTAAAGAGCGACAATTTTACCAACCTCCAGTCTTCTGGCACCTCACTTGTGACTATCAATGATACAAGTATCTCAGCAAGGGGCCCAACAGTTACTTCCCCAGCTTCCCACAGAGTTTTAGGGTGCACCTGATCAGGTCCTGAGGATTTATCCACTTTTATCATTTCAAGACATCCAGCATCCCTTTCTTTGTAATATGTTTGTTTGATTATCATCTGACTAACAATCCTTCTAAATATTATCACTCCTGAAATGGTCTCCAGTTCTGAATGCCTGTTTGAAAGCCTGAAAATTCGAGTACTTCCAGACACTTTATACTCTTATAGGCAGTCAGTGATCTGCTGTCCTGAAATCTTGCTGCCTCGGGGGTAGCCACCTGTGAGAGCACGCAATCCAGGAAAACACCAGTCCTCCCCAATGCTCTGGGCAGTGACTCCAGATCACACATCTGATCTTGAGCTCAGCAGTTGGAGAAAGTTTGTTCACGTATGGTCTGCAAGGCCTGTGAAACACTCTGAAGTTGCTGCATGATGCAGGAATTGCAAGCAACAGGGCTCAGCTGCCTGTTCATACTCTAGAAGAAAATCTCTACGTTTTTTTCAGAAGTTAAATAGTACTTTGTTTAAATTCTTAATTTTAAGTAATGCTTCTGGATCTTTTTGCCATTTCTCTTATTAATTCACATTAGCCTGATTGAACTGTTTAATTTCCTGGTTGGTAAATGAATACCTTCCAAAACACAATGTCACTCATTGCTTCTTTTTGGAATACACTGGCAAGGATTGCACTCATGACCTGCCCTCTCTATTATCACTGCTGTTGCTGGTACCCCAATCAGGTACCAAGGACTCTTGCCCCTGATCTCTCTGTCTCTGTTTCTCCCCCACCCCCCAGTTTCTTTTGTCTTTCACAGTGCTTTTCCAATTAGGTCTACACTGTCCCTTAACTTGAAATTTAAATTGATCTTCCAAATGTTTCATTCTTGGTATTGCTGTACTTGTTTGTATATGTAATAAACATAAAAAGATATCAAAAACTATTTAGATTTCTGCTTGGGGAAAAAAAAAGGTCTTTACCTTTTTCTTAACAAACGTTTGCAGAGTCTGCAACACTTATCAGTGAGTTGATGCCAGCTGTGCGCTGGAAGTATTAGCATAGTATAAGATTAATCTAAAAGTAGATATTGATTCATCTATGGGTGTCAAAGAAACCTATCTGAATTCTCATTTTTAAACTGATAAATCATTACTTGTTGGAGAGAACATGATGGAGAGACCCTTGGGGACTGAGGTGTATGTGGCTGAGGTGATGGATGTAACGGGGTAATAGTATGATGATGTTTACTGGCCGACTTCTGAAGTACTCATTGTTATATTGATTTTGCTAATTATTTTACATTTATTCTTCATATGTTTTGTTACTTGTTACAATGTATGATTGTCAGCTCACAGCTTGACAGAACGGAACAAGTTTTCATTTCACAGCAGTGTATTGCACACAACATAAAATGAATTGATCAGTTTCAAAAGTTTAGTATATCACATCTTCTGTAAAATTAAAACGACTTTAATAATACAGCTTTAATTAACTATCACTCAGAGGACAAAGTGCACACTTCTTCAGTGCTGCGGTTAAAAAGTAAACATTTAGAAATATATTCATGGATGTGTTCTTGCTGCTTTGGCTGAAGTAGGTTGCTGGGGTGAGCCCTTTGAAGATCATAGCGGAATGTTGGACATACTGAGTAAAGTACTGATCTGATTTGTTTTTCTGTTCACCGCACGGTGTTAGTAGCAAACTCTGTGGTTTCTCTTAATTCGACTTTGTCATGCTGAAGAAGGAAGTATAGTCTGAAATATACTGGCTGAAGTGGTTGGGGGAAATGTTAATGTGTAAGCTACGTTAGTTAAGTTGGGCTAGCTAAGATAAATATAAAGGTGTTCAATAACTTCTCAAAAAAAAGGACCATAGTAGAAAGGAGTTTCTCATTTTATTACATTGTACGTTTTGATATAACAATGGTTTCCCACTTACCAATATTTTCTTTGTATTCTAATAAAAACTAATGAAATTAATTTTAGTGTTCAAACTGTGATGAATATTACAAATTATTGCTAAGTTGTGTGGTAGGAACAGAAGCAGTCCAAAATGAATCTGAATGAAATTTTGACATTAGCTTCTTTACTCATACTTGATGTTTCTTATTTATTCACAATCTATTTTGAACACATTATTCTCATACACTATCTATACTACTTCATCACATATAGAAAATATAATTTACTTTAATTTTGGAAACCTTTGGGCCCAGCAGAGAACAGATTCCACCATTTCTTCTACTGTTGAGATTTTCAGCAATTATTAAAGCTTATTTAGAGTCATAGAGTCATAGAGATGTACAGCATGGAAACAGACCCTTCGGTCCAACCCGTCCATGCCGACCAGATATCCCAACCCAATCTAGTCCCACCTGCCAGCACTCTGCCCATATCCCTCCAAACCCTTCCTATCATATACCCATCCAAATGCCTCTTAAATGTTGCAATTGTCCCAGCCTCCACCACTTCCTGTGGCAACTCATTCCATACACGTACCACCCTATGCGTGAAAAAGCTGCCCCTTAGGTCTCTTTCATATCTTTCCCCTCTCACCCTAAACCTATGCTCTCTAGTTCTGGACTTCCCGACCCCAGGGAAAATACTTTGTCTATTTATCCTATCCATGCCCCTCATAATTGTGAAAACCTCTATAAGGTCACCCCTCAGCCTCCGACGCTCCAGGGAAAACAGCCCCAGCCTGGTCAGCCTCTCCCTGTAGCTCAAATCCTCCAACCCTGGCATCATCCTTGAAAATCTTTTCTGAACACTTTCAAGTTTCACAACATCTTTCCGATAGGAAGGAGACCAGAATTGCACGCAATATTCCAAAGGTGACCTAACCAATGTCCTATACAGCCACAACATGACCTCCCAATTCCTGTACTCAATACTTGAGCCAATAAAAGGAAATCATACCAAAAGCCTTCTTCACTATCATATGTACCTGTGACTTCACTTTCAAGGAGCTATGAACCTGCACCCCAAGGTCTCTTTGTTCCGCAACACTCTCTAGGACCTTACCATTAAGTGTATAAGTCCTGCTAAGATTTGCTTTCCCAAAATGCAGCAACTTGCATTTATCTGAATTAAACTCCATCTGCCACATCTCAGCCCATTGGCCCATCTGGTCCAGATCCTGTTGTAATCTGAGGTAACCCTCTTCGCTGTTCACTATAACTCCAATTTTGGTATTATCTGCAAACTTACTAACTGTACCTCTTATGCTCGCATCCAAATCATTTATGTAAATGACAAAAAGTAGAGGGCCCAGCACCGATCCTTGTGGTACTCCACTGGTCACAGGCCTCCAGTCTGAAAGACAACCCTCCACCACCACCCTCTGTCTTCTACCTTTGAGCCAGTTCTGTATCCAAATGGCTAGTTCTCCCTGTATTCCATGAGATCTAACCTTGCTAATCAGTCTCCCATGGGGAACCTTGTTGAATGCCTTACTGAAGTTCATATAGATCACACCTACTGCTCCGCCCTCATCAATCTTCTTTGTTACTTCTTCAAAAAACTCAATCAAGTTTGTGAGACATGATTTCCCACACACAAAGCCATGTTGACTATCCCGAATCAGTCCTTCCCTTTCCAAATACATTTACAACCTGTCCCTCAGGATTCCCTCCAACAACTTGCCCACCACCGAGGTCAGGCTCACCAGTCTATAGTTCCCTGGCTTGTCTTTACCACCCTTCTTAAACAGTGGCACCACGTTTGCCAACCTCCAGTCTTCCGGCACCTCATCTGTGACTATTGATGATACAAATATCTCAGCAAGAGGCCCAGCAATCACTTCTCTAGCTTCCCACAGAGTTCTCGGGTACACCTGATCAGGTCCTGGGGATTTATCCACCTTTAACCGTTTCAAGACATCCAGCACTTCCTCCTCTGTAATTTGGACATTATGCAAGGTGTCACCATCTATTTCCTGACAGTCTATATCTTCCATATCCTTTTCCACAGTAAATACTGATGCAAAATATTCATTTAGTATCTCCCCCTTTTTTTTTGGCTCCCCACAAAGGCCGCCTTGCTGATCTTTGAGGGCCCTATTCTCTCCCTAGTTATTTGTGGTAAAACATTTTAATGGGGGAGAACTGTATCCTGTTGTGCCCGCTTTTTGGTGAAAAATGAAAACTCTTGGTCAACAAGGTTATCTAAAATATGTTTGGTGTCATATCAGATTATAGTACCAAGTCCTCCCTAGCAATTCCTAAAACATAGGAACATGGGAACATGAATTGGCCCTTCAGCCTGTCGAGCCTACCCCGCCATTCAATACTTCAAGCATTTTACTCACCCGTTTCCAAAGCTATGCATGTGCTGGTAATCAGAGATTCATCAATCTCTACCTTAAACATGCATGAAGATTGTGCTTCCATGACCCTTTGTGGTAGAGAATTTCAAGAGTTTACATCCTTTTGAATAAAAACATTTTTCCTCATCATGGATCTGCATGCCATCACTCTATATTTTTAGATTGTGAGGCCTGGTTGTAGATTCCTCAACCAGGGGAAACATCTTACTTGCATCTACCTTACCTATCCCTTTATGTATTTTTCAATGAGATTACCTCTCATTCTGTGAAACTCCAGAGAATATAGGCCGACTTTGTCCAAACTCACTTCATAGGACTGTCCCACCATCCCAGGAACAAGTCTGGTGAATCTCTGTTACCCCCCTCTCTATGACAATAATATCCTTTTTGAGATAGGGAGACCAAAATTGCACACAGATGTCTAGTGCAGTCTAATCAAGTCTTAACAAATTGAAGCAAGACATCACTAATCCTGTATTCAAATACCCATGAATTAAAGGCTAAGATTCTGTTTGTGTTCCAATAGCTTGCTGAATGTACATCCACAAGAATACCTAAATCCCTTTGTACGTCTACGCTTTCAAACTCTTACTATTTAAGACAAACTCTGTACATCTGTTTCTCCTACTGGAGTGGATAATTTCTCAACTTTCCACATTATATTCTATCTCCTATATTCTAGCCCATTGATTGGATCTATCCAAATTCTCATGAAACTGCTTCACATCTTCCTCACAACATGCATTCCTGTTCAGCTTTGTATCAAATGCAACTTTAAAAATATTACTTTTGGCCCTCATGCCCATATCATTGACATATTTTGTGAACAGCAGGGGCCCAATTCCTTGATCCTTGTAGTACCCTATTAGTCACAGCCTATCAATCTGTTGATGGCCCATTTATTTCTACTTCTTGTTTTCTGTTTGTTAGCCAATCCAATTCATGCCAATGGATTATCTCCATGTGCTTTACTTTTTCGAACTGGCCTTTCATGGCGCGCTTTATAAGTCTGAAAATCAAATTAGACTAAAGTCCATCAGCTCTCCTTTATCAAATTTTTTTTTAACATCTTCAAAAACTCTAACACGTCTGTCAAACATGATTTCCTGCTCTCAAATCTATGGTGACCATGTTCAATCAGACTACTATCAACCCGGGTTCAGTTCCCGCCTCAGGCGACTGACTGTGTGGAGTTTACACATTCTCCCCGTGTCTGCGTGGGTTTCCTCCGGGTGCTCCGGTTTCCTCCCACAATCCAAAAATGTGCAGGTCAGGTGAATTGGCCATGCTAAATTGCCCGTAGTGTTAGATGCAGGGGTAAATGTAGGGGTATGGGTATGGGTGGGTGCGCTTCGGCGGGTTGGTGTGGACTTGTTGGGCCGAAGGGCCTGTTTCCACACTGTAAGTAATCTAATCTAATCTAAAAAGGCAACGTTTCCTCCAGGCTGCACGTACCCAGCTGCTCCAAGGCGGTTTGCACTGATTGGTGTGCTGACACCATTTGCAGCATTGACTTGCAGTTCCAGATATTGCTGCCATGCATGGACTTTGGAGGTCTGTGCAGAAGAAAAAGAACTTAGCATAAATGCTGCAACCAGGTGTCGACTTATCCCATCCATCATAATAGATTCTAGCATTTCCCTGCTACTAATGTAAGACTAACAGGTCTGTATTTCTATGTTTTCTCTCTCACTTCCTTCCTACATAGTGGGATGACATCTGCTAAAACAAGCATATGTTAACAAAGGTCCAAATATACACTTCAGAACAGCTCATAGAAATTTGGCAGTACTGACTTTGTTTGTGGTTAGTTCTGCAGTTGACCACCAGTTCTTAAAGGGACAAGATTGTCACTAAGAAATAAATTATATATACTTTGTTAAAGTTAAATTCATGGTGAATAAGTAGAAATAAGAGCATTCCTCTGACTCCAAAACATCAGTGTAATTCCGTGCCTCTCTTCTGTTCTCGCCTCTCGTCTCCTCAGAAGAATTTGATGTCAGATGCTAGTGTTCCAAAGTCCACTGTACAGCCTTACAATGACATAATGACCTGTTAGCTCAATTGGCTGGATAGCTGATTTCTGGTGTAGATTGATGCTAGCAGTGTGGGTTCAATTCCTGTACTGACTGAGGTTACCATAAAGGTTCAACTTTCTCAATCTCTCCTCTTGCCTGAGATGTGGTGACCCTGCAGGTAGACTACCTCTGGTTATATCCTCTCCAATGAGCAAGCAGGCCTCTGGGACTCAAGTGACTATGGCAATTTCAGATAGCTTGTGGGGTCCTACTGTCAAGGACTGAGATTCTGCGTGCAAACGTTGCCCCATAGGTCCCTTTTATATCTTTCCCCTCTACCCTAAACCTACGCCCTCTAGTTCTGGACTCCCCGACCCCAGGAAAAAGACTTTGTCTATTTATCCTATCCATGTCCCTCATAATTTTGTAAACCTCTATAAGGTCACCCCTCAGCCTCCGACACTCCAGGGTAAACAACCTCAGCCTGTAGCTTAGGATAAAATTTATTCCAGTACTAGTTATTATGTCAAAATAGAGTTGATGCTATAATGTAGAAGAAGGGAAGCAATATAATTTTATATCTTTGTTGAAGTTTACTGGACACTCAAATGTCTAAAATATTCAGCACATTCTAGTTTCAGATCCCGGTCAGTTCTGGCACAATCCATCTGTGAAAGGTGATGGACCTGCAGCGAAAGATTTTCAATGAAGTGTTTTGATGCAGAGCACCTTTGCTGATGTTTGTGAGTGAGGCCAAACATTTACAGAAAGGTTCTGCCGCAAGGATTACACATGTAACTACCATTTCCAGCATAGGTATTTGTAGCATATCTACTGTAGTCACTGGTTATCATGGTGGTGCATACTGACTTTTAGATGATTTTGCCATTTTTCCTCTGTTGTCAGCTCGTGATTCCCAAATGACATAATTGACGTCTAGGAACTTCATATCAATCTTACATAAATCCTTGAAGGGGATCTTCAGGTGCATGAGAGATGGGGAAGGTTGGGGGGGGGAGGGGGTGGAGGTTCGTCCTCTTGGTTGTCTGGCTACAGATTAGAATCTATATAAACTGCTGCTGCTGCTACCACATGAAGAAATTACTTTTAATTAGCTCCATTTCCCATTGTAAGATGTGAGAAGTGGCATGTCACACAAGTCTGCACATTGATAGGAGTGTAGTCATGGACTATTCAGAGTACTTTCACTGCTTCTGATTGCTATGGTCTGTGAATTTAGTACTTTAGTTTCAAGAGTAGCTACAGATGTTACCATTTACAAATAAAGAACAATGAGAACCGTCAAATAAACAGTAATACTTCATTTAAGCTACATTTATTTTAGCACTGCACAAAAATGTTAGCACAAACCTCAAAGGATGTTGAAGACTGGAAGTGAAAAAAAAAGTGTAACATAGGAATGTTTTTCATGTCATTGGGAAATTCCACTTTATACGTTATGTGATAAGCATTGAGCAGTGCGAACTAACTCCACCCATTCATTTCAGTTCAGGCTCACAAGGAGTTTGTCTGTGCCTTTAGCTCTGCTGACTCAGTGAGCAAATCACACCATTCCAGGTCTCACACCCTTTCCTGGAAATTAACTTGTCTTAGTATAGTATAAACATCTACTGGGCAAATTTGACAGAACGGTTTTGTGGTGAGATTTCTACAATCTCTGTTTGAGATTGCTAATATAATGAAGAACTAACTTGATGACTTAACTAAGACTGAAAGAGACTTTTGATCTACAGGTTTTCATTGTTTTTTACTTTACCTTACCTTTATCAAAAGTGATGGAATATTTATTATTGTGCTTAAAATCCTTAGCAACCTCATACAATATCAATTAGCATATAATATGATATAATAAGATTTGAATAACTTGAGGACAGTAATATATGCATGATTATTTTTAGCAAATTTTAGAAAAATAAATGCAAAAGTATTTTCCACTTACTAATATCTCTGTTTCTGAGAGATTCTGAAATGACCAACAATCCCCATGTCCTCTCATGCTTGCTTTAGAAATTATTTAGCTCTGTTGTTTCCATGCTCTATGATCTTTCAGCATATCCTACAAAAAAATCAAGAAACCAGCTATCAGACTATTCCAAAGCACCAATATTTACCAGAGACATGTAAGAGTGACATGGATCACATGACTGTTTTACTTTGCATCCGGTTGTTCTTACATAGTGATAATCAATGAGATATGGTTCTCATTTCTGGGAGAATTGCATCAGGTCCATATCTGACTACTTCAACTGACCCATTGATCAAAATGAATTACAGCAGATCCAAGTTCAAGAATGCCCCCAGAATTTTTATTCAACCAATTTTAGAAGGCAGAGAAATGTAAACAAAAGCAGAAAATGCTGGAAATACACACACGTTTGGCTGCATCTGTGGAGAGGAAGGTCATGCTAATGGGCTGTATTTTCCAGGTTGGGTTGTGATCCAAAGTCAAACTAAATTCTGTATCAAGAACCTAGAAGTTGTATTGTGGGATATTCACTATGATCGCTCCAGTAAATTAAGAAACTGCGTCAGAGAATCCCATTCAGTTCATATCAGTGAGTTGACTTTGCAACTGGCCAATGCAATTGGAAGGCCCTTAATGGTTGCCTGAACCAAATTTCTTATGTTCTTATAGTATGCGGGTCTTAAAATGGGGAAAGATTTGTCTTGCTGAGGTGGGCAGGAGACTCCAAGAGTGCCTTAAAATTGAGATACTCCCTGAAAAAAAATATGGAATTTTCGAAGTTGTCGAGTGGGGATAGCGGAGGTATTCATGATTCCTCATTCAGCCTTCGAGGCGAGGGCCTTTTTTACTCAGAGGACTGTACCCCAGAGAGCTGCATATGCTCAGTCCTTCAGTATGCTTAAAGTAGGTTGGTTTCCAAATACCAATGACATAAATGGATACGGGGAGAAAACAAAAAGCAATGAAGTGGAATATCAACAATGGTCACATTGAATGGCAGAGGAGATTTGATGGGAGGTTTGATGGGTTGAATGATCTGCTCTATGTTCCTACACAGCACGGATTGCAGCAGTTCAAGAAGGCAACTCATTATTCCTTTCTCAAGGGTAATTAGACAATAAATGTCAGTCTTTACAGCGATATTCACAGGCCATGAATTAATTTTTAAATCGTACTCATGAGTATTAGTTTTGGTCCCCCATTGATGCAAGGAACCATGGTGAGCTGTATTTATTATATCCTAACGGTGTGGGTTAATCGCACATTATGATCTCTGCATCTGTTTCTGTGTTTCAGTCCCATAGTGTGTTGGAGCAAATCTCTTGCAGCTTGGAGAAGGGAACAACCCTTCACTGGTTCTGTGCTTTCATATTCCGTGTGATGGAGCATATAATACAGATGTATGTTACAATGCCAGGGCAATCTCTTAAAATAACAAACACAATTCTTCCACTTTTGCAAATATAAATCACTTTAGGCTGTACTTTGGGCTCACTGGATCAGTTTCTGAAGTATATAGAACTGTCTGATCATATGATCTTTACCATGAGTTGAGTTTTGTTCAATGGAATGTTTTGTTAGAGGTTCTCAGCAGTTAAATAGAGATAATCAATCTGTATGTGCATGTAATAGGAAAACGACACGGCAGTTTGAACAGCAGAATACCAGAAGCTCCTGCTCCTTGTAAAATGCTGTTAAAACAATTTAGCTGTTTCCACTGGATCAGATTTTCTTTCCAGCAAATAGCTGAAGTGTAGAGATAATCAGGATGGCAGGCTGGATTGTTAGATTCTACTGAACCAGCTGATCCTGTGGAGGGCCTGCAGGGATGTTGACAGAATGTGGGTTGAATAGCTTACAAAACACATTGTCAATGCTTGCACATGAAAGTTGGCTACTTGAGTACAATATTGGAGGATATCTAGCACCCATGGAGCGATCCGTGGAGGAAGAAGTCAGCATCTTCTCCAAGAAATGATACTGAAAACAGAATTCACAACAACTTTTAAATTGAAGTAAATAAATGTTTGATGCCGAAAGTGAAATTTTAAAAAACTGTCTGAGGAAAGGATAATGGAATTAACTGTTTTTTTTTATAATCATCAGTCACAGATACAAATGAGCCATTTTGCTTCCTACTGTTGTTAAAATTGTGACTCTATGAAGTAAAGAGTCTTGTATATGTGGTGATACCAACCGTTAATTTGTGGTTGAAGCAGATTGCCTCTGCCATCATTTTTCCTTGATTAGGTCTAAGAGCCTACTGAATTAGTGTGGTAGAGAAAAACAAGGAGTGAATCTTAATAAGAGGCGCCTCCTGTCATAAAAAAGATGTAGTTTATTACATGATAGCAATCAGATACAAGCTCGCAAGTATGTTAGACGTTGTTACTAAGAGTATGAAGATATTAAAGACATAGGTCGGCACTTTAAAAGACCCTCAGCTGTTCTGCCTTAGCTTCACCAGTCTGGATGACATCATTAGATTCAATGCAGTGTCTAACATTATCCCTTTCAGAATTATTTTCGTACAAAACAAAGAAAATATTTCTTTGGTCTTCAATTTCTCATTTATCAACATGGCTTTGACAAATGTAGGGTGAAGGATGTGTTCCATTTAACAGCATCCTTTTTAAATACAGCTTCAGTTCATATTGTGCAAGATTTTTCATAAATTTTGAAAAAATAGCGATGGCCACCTGAACTTAAAACAAATGAACAAATCATTCAAGGAGCATATTGTCAACAGTGATGCATGCAGTCGTTTTTCTTCAGATTTCCATTACAACTTTCTTAACGTAAAAAGAAACAAAAATAAGTTTTGGCTGCATTTATAACCACATAGCTGTAATGTAGCTAAGCTATTTAAAGCAAAAGAAAAAGAATGCTCATCGCTGAGTTTTGAGAAAAGCTGAGGGATATGCATCTAGCCTGAAGCAATGGCTGCCAGCGACACAAGCCAAAGTTACAGCAGCCATTTAGATAGTACCTTCAATCAATAATGATCTGATTAAAAACTATATTTTAAGACAACGCTATAAGAAGTAGGCTATTGAGCTCATTGAGTCCAGTTCACACAGGCAAACAGAAATACCTGCCTCCAATTATTTTTACCCATATTGTATAGATCTTTTATTTCTCCAATTCTTTGCTGAGGAGAGAATGATAAGATACAGGGAATACGCTTAACACCTATGTTGGTGATCTATCCAGAGCAGGCTTTTTGGAAGATAAGCGGTAGCTGGAACTTCAGACTAAGTGATTTATGTCTTTCCATATTTTCTATAATACTCCAGACCTCCTTCGGTGAGACTTAAGATGTTTGAGGATTGAAGAAATACTTGAATTTATAGGTTGTCTCAGAATATACATACTGTGAATTTGCTCAGAACTGTCGGAATCCACTTCTATAACTTTGCTGAAAATGCACTGAAAAATCAAGCCTCCAGATGAGCAGGGTTTCTGCTGTAGAAAGTGCTAGAAAGGCTCAGGAGGTATGACAGCATCTGTCAGAAACCAAGATAATGTTTCAAGTTCAATATGACACTTCTTCAGAAGAATAGATTCTAACAAAGACACAAATTGCAATATTAGGATCATATTTGCAATCCTGGATCTCAAGGTCAAAGTTGCCACTGTTACAGAAGTTGTTTTTCCTCGGACATGTTCTTCGGAAGGATATTTCATTTTATTTTAAAATGAATATGCTTGCCAATGTGTTGAATATTGAACTGTTTAGGTGCTGTACCTATAATAGGCACAAACAGCCAAGTCTTGTTGAGTGATGAAATGAAAAACAGTTTTTTTTAATGTACTTAAGAAAAATCAGTTAAGAATGTGCTGACTTTTATAGACCTCTCAAAGTTTACACTTAAATAAATTTCAGAGTTGGAAGATAAATTAAAACATTTAAAATCTAGTGAAATGAAAGGGTTTATAGTTCTTGAAGATTATATTTTTGACTAGCTTCAGGTTGAGCTCAATGGTTCTTCAGTTCAATTTGAGGCAGTTTAAAGATATAAATGGACAATTTAATTTTTGCTGCAGATAGCAGCTGCTATGTTGAATTTTATAAAATGAATCTCAGAGTCAATCTGCAGCACATTGAGAGTCAAGAAACAGAAGTTTTGAAATTGTAGGTCATCTGGAGAAAGACCCATTTAAAGAATTATCTTTTTCAGTGTCTTGTGCACCTGTGCTGGTTTGCAGACAAAAACAGCTGCTCAGACACGAAGTGTTAGCTGACTTGTCACGTGACCCTCTTGCTCCATCTGCACAGTTACCCAAATATCGATGTGATATAATGGATAACAGATATATAGCCTACATGGTTTAGACAATTGCTTTCATAGCCTGAGTCCCATTTACCAAATGATTATTTCTTATGGTTTGTCTCTACTCAGTTGAGTTTCCAGATGATTGTCTGAAATCATGCTAATATGTAGGAGATTCACACTCCATCAAGACAGTTGATCTGGTGAGACTTCTCTGATAGGTGGACTCAATGTTTTGGCCTTGGAGCTTTGAAGTTACGGTGAAAACTGTACTTTGGTATTTTATATTCACTCTCTTTGTCATTTCTGAATTATCTCATTCAGTTCATTAGGGTCTCATTCTGACATTATTTTGAATCCTTCAATTATATCTTTCCAAAGTCTTTGAGAGTAAAATCTCCAGATCCTCAAACCTTTTGTAGAAAGTAACATCCTTTCAAATTAGGTATCATTCTAGTGACCTTCCTTTGAACCTTTCCTGGTAACTTGATACTTTTCACAATGTCCGGGGCTCAAAACTGGACGTAATATTCGAGATTAAGCCAAACTGATGACTTGTACAAGAACAAGTTGGTGCTTTCTGTTTTTAGATTGGATTGCCCTTGCATTAACACCCAGCATTATATTGGCCTTTACTGCAGACTTAGGCATTGTAGTATTTGATGAATCGTATATGTCTCTCTCTCTCACTTAACTATTGTAGTTATATTAAAAAATTCTAGCTAAACTGAGTATTGATAGTAATCCCTTCTAAAAACTTGACTTGGGTTGTAGGAAGAATAACTGGTTAAAAATGTGATTGTTTTGATACATTGTCGGTTTTAAAATGCAGGTGACTTGACCTGCCTAAGTTGGTGGGCACTGGAGCCAGGGATTATTCCTATGAAAATATGAACATGAGCCTAGTTGGTAGGGCTTTTATCAATGCAACCTTCTATTGATGGATGCCATCAAGACAAACAGCCCCATCAACAGTAAAGACTCCTTGTTCTTTCTTGCTCATTTATTCATTTTAATGACTCGTTGAAAATTCAGCTGTTCTATCTCTCCCCAACAGTACTGAGTTTCGAACAGATGCCCTTCCTGCTTTTCTTCCCAGTCTTTGCACTGTGCTGCTCTTCTTGATTCAATATCCATCTAAATTCACATCCTTTTCCTCCTCTAATTTCATAGCTATCCTGCCACCACATAAAATTTTCCTATTGGAATCTATTTACTCAAACTTGCCATTTCTACTCTTTATCTCTACCAAGCCATTTTTCTTGTCCATTTCCTTCCATCCATGTTTCTTTCTGCACAAGTCTTGGAAAATAACATTCCCCACATCATTGACAGCTACACTTTCAAATTTCTTCCATATGTCATAATATTACTGCAGGTGTTGGTATGTTCAATAACACTCTTATCACATTTGATATAGTGTCTCAGATACAACCTTTCCTCTTCTCTGCCACAGTAGTATGGCTCTCTGAAGTCAGCTGGCACAGATTTTCAAACATCTGACACACAAATGTATTTAGCTATTAATTACTAACTCAAACTGGATACAATTGAAAGCTATTGCAGTTTGTCCCTTCGAGCAAACTTGTTTATTGATTTAGAAACATTGCCAATTTTCTACCTCTACTACCAACCGTATTTGTAAGCCACTCTCGTTACCACTGCCCATACTTTCAACATTACTTGTGAGGAGTTCATGAAAATCTTTGAGAGATTGAGATGGGCCGTTATCTGCTTCTGCTTCATATCCTCAATCCCATGCCCAACAAACAAATCTATCCTCAGCTCCACCCCAGTCTAGCTCTGAATCACAGCTAGTTCTAATTTCTCTTGTATGCATCCTCAAGCCTTTTATGAAGCTAGATTGTTGGTGTGACCAATTTTCCTGCTGTAGTTGACTCATTCCTATTAAATGGCTTATCACCCTCTCGGTCAGCTATAGCTTCCCCTCCTCCAGATTAAATAATCCATTACTCAAATTTTCAAAGAGCCTATCATTAACTCCTCTGTCCTTACCAACAGCTGCCCCACTTTTTTAACTAGTCAAGGGAGGGCAAGGTTGTTGCCTTCTATTTCCACATAAGTTTCAATGTCTAGTTGCAGATTATCAACTACAGAATCTTTTTTTGTCTCTGCACTGAATCATCACTATTCCAAGAAACAAACTACATCCTGTGAAGA